>NC_081411.1:495558381-495871159 GCF_030272615.1 Cryptomeria japonica
TCAAAACACCCAAGAAGGTAAAGGTAGTGCCAAAGGCAACTACACCTATAGATATTTCTACCTACAAACCTAACACAGTCTTTGAGAGAACAATGAACGCATTAGGAAGAAATAGGTTTGATAATTTCAAAGAATATTTTGATTCTTTTACTGAAGATGACCAGAAGCAAGTAATCCAACAAGTAATTACTTATTTGGGTCATTACAATAGATTTCCGCATGATTTGGAGAAAGATATTTCAATCTGTTTGTATAATACACTGTTGGATAAATGGGAGGAAGCAATTCAATTGGAAAAGAAGATTATTGATAAAATATTTGTACAGTATTTTCCCAATCTATCATCGGATGGAATTAGTGCTTTAATTGAGCAATAAAAAGTATATTTTGATTTTAAAGTGAGAAGATTGAAGCTTCTTAATGCAAAAAGGTCAGTTGTTGAGTCTGAGACACATCAACTAGCCTTTGTAATCAAAAAGTGGGAAGAAGTCATCCACTCTAGCAATAAGGATGATACTATAGATGATGTTCCTCGATCGGAAATGGATGAAGAGGAAATTGTTCAAGCTGACGTAGTCTATCCAATCAAGAAGAAGGATGATTCCATTATTCTTGTTGATGAAGATATTCAGGACATAGTAGACCTATCTCGAGACATTACTACACCAGATATGGATCCTCCTACAATAATTGAAGTACAGGTTACATTAGTTGAACAATCGGGTATTTAGCTCACAGTGGACAATGAACCGACAACTGAACAACTGGAGAAACCCTAATCTCCACCAATCATTGAAACTACTCAAAAGGAGACTACTGAGGAAGTTGCCACTTAGCTAACTGAAGATACAATAGAGAAGAACATAGAAAGAGCTATCATTAAGAGTGTACCCCCTGAACTGGTGAAGCAGAAACTACTTGAAGATGATGATGATGATTCTTTAAGTATCTCAGGACCCAATGACATGAACACTTTGAGTGCATCAGAAATGATGAAGATTTCTAATGTTATGCAATCTCGAGCACACAAGAAAAGACTAAAAGAGAAAAGGATTGAAGCAAAGACAATCCAGAATGCAGTAGAAATTTTGTCTGGTTTACTACCTGAAACAGCTGTTGCACATCTTCCTACACCCATCAACAAACTTGGTCAGCTAGTTGTAGATGCATTTGATCAAATCAAATCACTTGAAGATGTTGCTCAAATGTCTGCTGAGAAGAGTCACAAGAAGAAATATGGAGATAAACTATCTAACAACATTAAAAGTGGCAAAAATGGCTTTATCTCATAATGGAAGTCTATTGAAGAAAGCTATTGAATCTGGAGGGAAGTATCTTGCCTCTACCTCCAATGTTACTTTCTTTTACTCTGACATTTCTAAGAGTCAAGATGAAACTGAGAAGGAAATGGAAAGGTTATGCAAGGCATATGTCCCACTCCAGGACTCCATTCATGCCTTTAACCAGTCTATAGATGATTTGCATGACAGACTAAACAAGAATGATAATGAGAAGGCTAAGAGATTCTGATCTCTAAGAGAGCTCAAGAGTCAACTCACCTCACAAGTAGACATTCTTTAGAGAGCCTACTCCAATGCAGAAGCTATTCTTGCTACTCCTGAAACTTGCATGCTAGACTCAATGGAAGAATTCTATTCCTAGTTTATGTCTACCTCTAAGTACACTGCTAACATACTGGAATCATGGGAAAATGCTTTATCCCAGATGAAGCAAAATTTCAATGATATTTTTATGAGACTAGTCAATGCATGAACCTATTAAAAAAAAATTATACCATATGTTGAACACTTTGATATAGATTTTCTATATATATGTATATATTTTACTTTATCATTTTGGCATTGTTGTCAAAGGAGGAGTAATAATATGTATGTGTGTTTTTGAAAATTTTATATTTATGCATGCATTAGGGGGAGTATTGCATTGAAAGCGGAATATGAGTACATATGTAAATATATTGTGTATGCACACTTAGTGGTATTGTATTACTGTAAAAAAAATTCTAAGTGTTGCCATCAATGTCAAAGGGGGAGATTGTTGGCTTGATGATGATTGTAATGTATTCATCATTTGTTGTCATTGATGAAATACTCTCACACACACACACATGATTACATTGACTACCGGTGTAACTTCATTGGTTTACACTGTTAACCAGTATGTTTAAGGTCTATCGCTAACCGGTATTCTGTGTCAATGCTTAAGAGATAACCTGTGGTTACATTAAGTCGGCATCAAAATGAAGATGAAAATGAAGATGGAGATCAAATGGAAGATTCCAGGACAACGGTTCACATGTTTTGTTCCAACCGGTATTGATTGTTCTAATCGGTATCTGATTTTGTGATGAGTTACCAACACCATTTTCTTGATGGTCATTTTTGTGATGAGTTATGTTTACTTGTCTAGATACACTACACCTAGGAAATTGTGTTTTGATTTCCTATGGCTGACATAAGATTTGTATGTCTATTTAAAGACATCTTAGTGAATCATTTGAGAGAGAGAACTGATATTGGAGAGGATTTTATGTGAATAATGATATGCATAAAGAGTGAAAGCTTTTGTTGAAGAGCGATAAGTGTTAAGATGAAGAGAAATGTTGAATGCACTTAGAATGATCTGATCAAGCAAGTCTTGTGCTACTCAGAACAGATCAAACCTTTCTTGTTGTTTTCTAATCATTACAATATAATCAAATCCCCTAACCAGGTAAGCTCTAACAAGCTTCATTGTACAAATCCTCTCACAAAGTGATCCATTAGTTTGGATTCTCAAATCCTCTAGTGAGGTTACTCCTAACTCTTAAGAGGGTATAAGCTTCTAATCAATCTTGGGATCTCTAACAAGATTCACTCCTAGTAGAGCCCTTTGTAAGACCTTAACCGGTCAATTATCTATTACTGCAGATAGTTAACTTGTGAGTTCCATCTCACCATGGTTTTTACCAATTTGGGTTTTTCACGTATAAACACTTGTGTTATGGTGGATGATCTACTTTATGTGGATGTTGTTATTTCATTTTGGATAGCATGTGTTTTGTTTAAATGCTTGGTTAAGTTCATCTATCGGTTAGTGTTTGAAGTTATGTTTGTTTTGGTGTCACTGATTCACACCCCCCCCCCCCTCTTAGTGCTTTTCAAGTCCATAAAGGACCATGTGCATTCCTGCCATGGTCTGACCAACTTTTCACCAAATTTTTAGGATCATTAGATATGATAATATTAGAGTGAATCCCAAAGTTACAGTTGATTCCAAGATTTTTTGATATGCAAAGTCAGACCTAAAAGATCAAAATAGGACATAATTAGGGTTTATGATTAAATGATTCATTGGAGGAATAAAATAGAAAGGAGCACGATTAGGGTAAAGGGCCCAACTTTATAACATGTAAAGTGATGAAACGTGACTTTAGATTTGATTTAATTAATTAATTAAATGCTTAAAGAGAAATTAGAAATGCAAGATGCAAGACACACTAAGGTGAGTGCTAACCTAAGTGTGAAATTGTACCACCCTAGCAAGGGTGTACAATTTATGACACTATATTTATCCCCCAATTTAGCGGTCATATGACACTATGTGCATATGCAATCTAAAGTATAGAAAAGTAAACATCATTTAAAAAAAAAAGGATATAGCCATAAGTTGTCGGACAAAGTCCCCAGTGGTATCTGCAGTACATAGTTAGGAACCACACCCTACAAAACCACATGTTAGATCACAAAATCACCTAATGCTTACTAAGGAAGGTTATGAAATTAGTGGGTAGCTATATGCCCCCCCTTTTTGTCTTGCTTATTAGTGAGGTGAAACGGGGTATCATGTTTAACACAATGAATTGTGATAAATATTTTGATGAAGCAAGTTCGTGACAAGGCTTGATTACTTCTTATCACTATTCACTACAGAGGAGCCCACATATTAGCCATCATGCCTCGATGCTGACTTGAGAAACCTATGAGGATGGAGATCTTATGCTAGTCTGTACTCACCGGCCGACCACTCGACGAGGTGAGTTGACCTTTCGTTGATCCTCTTTTGACTTTTTCATGCTTTCACTGATTTAGGGATGGTGATATCATCGCCGAGACCGGGTCCATGCCACCTCTTCAGGTACCTTGTGGTCCTAGGGTGCCCTGGTCCCCCTAGGGCACGTTGGTCCCAAGGAAGCACCTTGGTCTTCCTAGGGTGCCCTAGTCCAAGTAGGGTGCCTTGGTCCACTCAAGGCACCTTGGTCCCTGTCCAGGGTGACCAGTGGCAACACGAGATCAGGCAATTGAATGTTAGAATAGATAGAATGAATGCTTTGATTAGATGATAATGATGATGATCAATTACTGATGATAGGATGCTTCTCTTTTTGCAGACACTGCCATACATCCATGAGCATATTGTCAGGCTCACCTTTTGGAGCCTTCGGAAGCAGATCCAAAGGTTGACAGTGAGGGAGAGGGAGCTGTTGCATACAGTGGGCTTGTGGTATGCGATGACTATGTTAGCCATCAGATTCTATTTTGTGATGTTGATGTAATTGATGGAGAGATGGGATGCAGACACCTCGATGTTCCTGTAACATGTGGGGAGATGATAGTCACCCTTGAGGATGTATACCACATCTTGCGCCTTCCCTAGAGGGAACCCTAGACCATGGAGATAAACTACCAGTGATGAGATTGACATCATAGCTTCAAACAGATTGGATGAGGATATTGCAATAGACTACAAAGATGATGTAGGTGTGCACCAGCGATACATCACATGGTGGGGGAGGACACACCCTAGAGCCATCTTCCCAGTCGACTTCCCTGGAGGGAACCCCAGACCATGGAGATAGATAGGCAACAAAGAGGGATTTGTACATCCGAGGAGGGCTTAGATGATCATGATGATGACATAGGAGAGTTAGAGGCAGGCAGAGACGATCTTGACACTAGAGAGGGAGATCGGGATGGAGATGATGAGTAGGACGGAGAGGAGGATAATGATGATGAGGATGACAAGGAGGAGGACAAGGAGGAGGAAGAGGAGGATGAGGAGGAGGAGATTGAGGAGGAGGATGAGTCAGATGTAGTTCCTCATCATTCTAGGGATGACACCATAGCCCTAGACCCATCGAGCCTCCCATTACAGATGAAAAAGGACCCTATAAGGGGTCCTGATCCTAGTCCCAATCATCCCATACCCACTCTACAGAGATAGTATGAGTGTGGAGAGCCTAGATAGTCCCAATACCAGGTGGTCTCTTTCCATGATCCCTACTGGCGAGAGGGAGATCCAGGTAAGGTGTCTTGTTATTGATTATTTTTGTATCTTACTTGTTTAGATTTGATGATATAGAATGTTACTGATAACAATTTCTCTTTCTTGCAGCTACTGTCCAGGAGTGGCGTTCTCTTATTTAGAATGCAGTGACAGACCTCATCATGACTGCACATATTCTTAGTTCCTCACACATAATGCACAGATCCTAGAGGAGTGCAGGATGACACGATGACCTTTTCTCCCCTATTCGGGTACAGATGGAGGTCCTACGAGAGATATTATGATAGACAAAGTGTGACCAAGCAGTGCCACAAAAAGAGGAAACCACATATAGTGGGATTATGATGGAGAGGGATCACAGGAGCTCCTTGTAGAGCCACTCGTATTCCATATCATGATACACCCCCATGGGGCCACCCCACAAACAAATCAGGAGGGGGCATCTAGCCACCATCCTCTAGATACTAGTCCTAGGGATAGGAAATGATCTTGTTGTATTGATGTATATATTATGATACTCATGGATATGTATCTATTTATGCTCATGTTATCTTAAACATGTTATTTCAATGCTTAAACAATATATGCATTGCTTAGATTAGAAGTAACATATTTAGTGATGAACATGTATGTCTAATTTAATTTCCATGTGATTGATTTCTTAATGCTTCATGATTAAATTGATACATGTGTGATTTAATTAAATAACTAAGTATTTAATTAAATGCTACTTTGACAATGTAAAAGAAGAATGTATTAAGCTTAAGAACTATATGACTAATGTGATTTAATTAACTCTAATTAAATGCAACATGATATAATTATACTTAACACATAAGAAATTGTATAACATGCTAGCACATATGAAATGTAAATCTATTACAATTTACATAAAATAATCCAAGACAAGAAATAAAGTAATATACTTGTCAAGAATGAAGTAATGTAGACTAAACAATATAACATCATTGAATCCTACATACTTTAATGAAGACATGCTAACATATCACCCAATTTTGAAGAAAGAAAGATACAGAGAGAGAACAAAAAGTAGACTAGAAAGATATATATATATATATATATATATATATATATATATATAGAGAGAGAGAGAGAGAGAGAGAACTAGGTATAGTATCTACGAAGGTGCATAGCATCTATGGGTTCCTTGAGAGGCATACCTTCCACATCTGCTATCTTGTAAGCACCTGATCCATAGACTTCAACAATAATGTATGGTCCAAGCCAATTAGGCTGAATTTTTCTTTCTCCTTAGGTAAGGCATTCATGTTACGCTGATTCTCGTAAAGGACTAAATCACCTACTAAGAAGGAATGTTGAATAACCTTATCATTGTAGCTTCATTTCAAAGTTTTATGATATACTTGAATATGCTTGAGGGCATTTATATGTCGTTCATTGAGCATATGAAGTTGTTGAAGTCTTTTCTCTCTATAGGAATCATCATCCACTATACCCCTAAGAGAAACTCTCAAAAAAGAAATTTCTAACTCTAAAGGCATAATGGCATCAGCAACATAAACAAGATTATAAGGAGTACAACCCGTAGCAACACATACACTTGTGCGATAGGCCCAAAGGGCATAGGCTAATTGAGTATGCCAATCCTTACCATGCTTGTTCACAGTCTTTCAGAGAATTTATTCAATTATCCTATTAGAAGACTCAGCTTGACCATTTGATTAAGGATAATAAGGTGTAGAAAATTTATGTTGAATATGATATTTCTTGAGAAACTATTTTTGAATGATGTTCCATTATCTGAAACTAAAGCGGAAGGTATCCCAAATCGAGAAATAATGTTTTCCAAAATTAATTGACAAATTACTTCAGCAGTAGTGGATCGAAGAGGAACGACTTCCACCCACTTCGTAAAGTAATCAGTTGTAGTTATGATGAAGGTATGTCCTTGAGATGAAGGAGGAGATATTTTACCAATGAGATCCAGACCCCATGTAGAAAAGGGCCAAGATGCCACTTGAGATCGAATTTCTTGGGTAGGGGCATGGATCAAATTGCTATGTTGCTGACACTGATGACATTTTTTAACAAACGCAAATGAATCATTTTCCATGGTTTGCCAATAATATCCCATTCAGAGCAATCTCTGAACTAAAGATCTACCCCCAAAATTCCCCCCACAAGCACCTGAATGTGCTTCCTCAAGAGAAATAGGGATTTCAGCCTTGTTCAGGCATTGAAGGAGAAAACCATTATAACCCCTCCTATAAAGAACATTAGAAAGGATAATGTATCTAGCAGCCAATTTGTGAATCCTAGCCCTAGTATTCTTATTTGTAGAGTCAAGAAAGGTACCATCACTCAAATATCTCATGATATGCGAGTACCATTCATCAGAATCTATAATGCAACAATACACCACATCACTAGGATTATCAACAATAGTCGGGGTAGTGAGGTTGTGAATAGTGAATTTAAGATCTACCAAGGGGTCCTCTAGATACACAAGAAAGGAAACACATGCCATCGCATTAGCATGTCGATTATCTTTTCGAGGAACCGACTCCATGGTATAAGAATCAAATTTTTGCAACAAGGATATAGCTAGATCTCTATATTGTGATAGTTTGTCTTGCTTAGCTTGATAAACTCTCACCACTTGTCTTATTATTAGTTGAGAATCTCCATAAAAATGTAGATGTTTCACATTCAACACCAAGGCTACTGTGATTCCAGCTATAAGAGCCTCATATTCAACAATGTTGTTGGTACATAAGATATTGAGACGATATGATAAAGGAATAGACCTATTTTTAGGATAGATTAAGACCACCCCTACCCCTGATCATGTATGACACTTAGAGCCATCAAAGTACAATTCCCAAGTCTCATCACCCTTAGTGGAAAAAATGTATTCATTGGGAAAGGACTCTGGATTAGGTAGGGAGAAGGGTGAAGGAGCATCAACTAAGTGACCAGTCAACGCTTGACCCTTTATTTCCTTTTGTGAGACAAACTTAAGGTCAAACTCAGTCAACATCATAACTCACTTAGCTAAGCATTCGGAAAGGTCAGTTTTGGAAAAAAGATGTTTAAGAGGATTGAATTTAATGATAACATGGACCTTAGCATTCAAGAGATAATGCCTCAAATTTTGGGTTGCAAAGACTAAAGCAAGGCATTGTCTTTCTATTGCAAAATATCAGACTTCGTAACCGAGTAGAGTGCGGCTTATGTAATAAACCAGGCATTCTCGACCATCCTTATTATTTTGTGCCAATAGGGCTGCAAGAACTTGAGGGGAAGCAGTAGTGTACAGAAGGAAAGGCTTAGTAGGATCAGCAAGTTGAAGAATAGGAGGTTTGGTCAAATAGGTTTTTAGGTCTTCAAATGCTTGATGACAATCCTCATTCCATTGGAAAGTGATATTCTTTCTAAGCAATTGTGTGAAGGGAAAGGTATAATCTGCAAGTTGAGAAATGAACCTATGAATAACATGGATCTTTCCTTGCAAACTTTTTAGTTGGGAGACATTCTTAGGAGGTGGCATGTTAACAATAGCATCTATCTTCTTCGTATCCACCTCAACACCACGATGTGAAACTATGAATCCTAATAGTTTTCCACTATCCACACCAAAAACACATTTTCGGGGATTCAAATGCATGTTATACTTACGAATTCTCTCAAATATTTGACAAAGGATCTTAACATGATCTATACAAAGAATGGATTTGGCTAAGATTTCATCAACGTAATCTTCTAAGGTCTTATGCATATAGTCATGGAAGATGAGAGTCATAGAATGCTGATAAGTTGTGCCTATTTTTTTCAATCCAAAAGGCATCACAATCGTACACCAAGGGGTGGTAAAAGCAATTTTATATTGATCTTGAGGATTAATGAAGATTTGATTATATCTCGAGAAACCATCCATAAAGGATAATAAAGCATGACCTACTACCGAATCCACTATCATATCGATATTTGGGAGAGGAAAGTCATCTTTTAAAGAGGCCTTGTTTAAATCACAAAAATCCATACACATCCTAATCTTATTTTCAGCCTTAGCCACAACCACAAATAATTGATAGGACGAACGAATCCAACATCCAACAATTTTTCAATCTCAGCTTTAACAAGTAATGCCACTTTAGGTTGAATCTTTTGAATCTTTTGCTTCATAGGTTTAGCATCATGAATTAGGACAATGTTATGAGTGACAATCTTAGGATCTATGCCAGGCATGTCAGAATATATCCAAGAAAAGATCTCAGGGAATTCATGTAACAACTCATCATATTGTTTTTTCTTTTCTTCATCAAGACCTTTTCCTATCTTGATGATTTTATCTTCAACACAAGGATCCATCTTGATATCAGTGGTGTCATTTATTAGGAGATTGCTTTGTTGAGGAGCATCTTTTAATTGAGGAAATTATTTAACTATCTCATCGCTATTTCTTTCTTTCCCAAAGTAAGCTTCTGCATTTAGATAATAGGGAAAACCACGGTTATGGTGATAACAAGGAAGGTTGTCATAAGCTCCCAAGAATTCAGCTAAGAATCATCAGTAGAAAAATCATCCAAAGAAAAGACACAAGAAGAGTCACAGTCAATATATTCTAGATATTTTAGTGAGAGAGAAGAAGAAATAAAATTAACACTAATAGATGGTCTCATAGAGGCTTTAATACTCTTGAAAAGATCATAACCAAGCCCAAATGTCATATCACGAAAGTTGTTTTCCAAGGGAACCTTAATCCCTTTCTCTTGAGCACCACATCCATTTCTATTATATCCGCACCTAGCTAAGATGTGAAAACCAGGACCATAAAGGCTAGTCATTTCTGAAGAAGAAGGAGGATTTTCATAAAGTGGAGAATCAAAATCCTCTAGACCAGAAACTAAGGGAGATGAGGTTTGAGAACCCGCCACAAAGTAATTACTCAATGGACTAGACAAAGTGGATTGATTTTTAGTTTCTTCTTCTTTTTTCTTCTTTTCGACCTTAGGTTCTCTAGGGGGAATTATGTATTCCCCTACAAAAGTAGAATTGAAATCAAGGGATCCCCAATCATCTTCTACAAGAACCTTCTCAAGAGAAAAGGTGTCCTCAATAGTAGAGTCGGGCTAAGAAGACTCTTCCTCAAGAACCTTAGGTCCACTTGAGGAAGTATTGGGAATCGATTTAGATATAGGAGATATGTTTGATGAAGTGGTCACAGTAATCAGAGTAGAAGCTTTAGAGGAATTATCTAAGATAGTTGGGGAAGAATTGGTTGAAGAGGATTTAGAACTTGATATTAGTAAACAAGCCTGGAAACTTGTGTTACCTAGCAAGGTATATGTTGTATTGTTGTAAATAAGTTTAATTTGCCTATGCAATGTAGAGGGAACAGTTTGCATGCTATGAATCCAAGGTCTCCCAAGAAACAAGTTGTATGTAAATTCTCCAAACATGACATGGATAGGTGTGGGTAAAGTAACAGGACCTACCTTAATAGGCAAGGTGATGATACCTAATGAATATTTAGCAACATTATCGAAGCCACAGATAGTGAGAGAATCGGGCTTAATAAGAGATGTCTCAACATTGATCCTATGTAACAAGTTAATGCTACAAACATTAAGGCTAGAACCATTATCCACTAGTGTTCATCTTATCGCACTATCATTTATAATAACCACAATCATTAAGTGATCATATTGTTGTTGAATTTCACTGGAGGGCAGCTCATCTTGTGTAAACACAATCTGAGCCTTGGGTGTTGTAATAGAGTTAATCAAGGAAGCCATACTATTGGATGTCACTATAGATGGGACATTCAATGTTTTCAAGGCATCTTTTAGCATTCCATGATGAGTCGAGGCAATTTGAATCAAATCTCAAAGGGATATCTTGGTAGGAGTAGCTTTAAGTTGTTCAACAAGATCATATTCCTTACCAAGGGTTTGTGAAATGTGAGGTGCTTGAGGAAGAATGGGTTGAGGATCAGGTAGAGAAGTTGGAACAACCAGAGGAGGATTAGGTTGCCTATTGTTTCTCATGTTATAGGTATGGGCAGCTACATTATAACTCTCCTTAGTTAGTTATCTAGCATAGCTATAAGGACTCTTAGTGGTATTCCTTCCTTGAACCGTAATGATAGGTTTGTTTGGAGTTCTAAAGTAATCATGACTATATCCACCTTGAACCTTGAAAAGAGGTTGATTAGAAAGAGATGAAGTTGGAGAAGGAAAACCACCTTGGACAAAAAAAATAGGTTTGTTATTTTCATTCACATTGATCATATTGATTAACCTTTTAGATGCATTATTCTTGTTTGAAAGTTTCGGCAAAGACATAAAGTCATCAAGGGCATCATCCAATAAAGCATGGTCATAGTGATTGAAAGGTTTATCTTTGGACTCAAAAGGAGACATAACATCATAGAGGGAATCACAAGAGTCAACCATGTTGCTAGATCTAGTGGAGGTGTTGATAGGAATGTACCCATGAGAGGAATCATTCAACTCATCTTTCTCATCACCACGAAATGGCATAGTAACAAGGTTGATTAGATTTTGGCAAAATGAGGGTTTAGAAGGCTTAGGGTTCAAAAAATATTCTTGAGTTTCATCAACATAATCAACATAATTGCATACATCATCAAAAGCACAAACATCTTGCAAATAGAAATCTGACATTTTGAAATGAAAATTGCATGAAACTTAAACACACAATGTAAGGAAAATGAAAGAAATCTCTCCTCTTTTTTTATGTTTTGAAAGAAAATGAAATCAACTAGATCTAGATCTAACAATGCAATGCAATGAAAATAAAATTGGATTCACGTCGGGTTCACCAAAGATGTGTAGGGGAAAAAGTGAGACTAAGCATGACAACCCTAATCCCACTCTCATACACACTCACAAAATATGAAAGGGCCTAGGGAGGTGACACACTTTGGGCTACTTCTTGTATGGAAGAGAGAGTCGAGGATCACCTCTTAGGGTTTCTATTCCCTTGGTGCAAATGAGAGAGATGAATGATTCAAGAATGCAATCTAGCGTAGGATGCAAGTAAGCAAGCAAACCCTAATATGAGAATGCAGATCGGAGGACAACTGATATACTGCTGAAAAGTATAGATCAGAAGGAAAAATCAGAGGTGCACCTATGTCTGAAATCTGAGTAAAAATTTATGAGACCAGGTTACCACACCACTATCCTGATTCTGCAAGTCTGGAGCTACAACTGATAGGATGGGTTCGGAAGCCTGCAAGACACTGTTCTGCATAATCCTGCTGACAGAGGGTAGGACCATGGTGCCACACCACTATTGTCAGCAGGACCAGGGTGCCATGCACATGTCGTTGGGGTTTTTGCTAAGATCTGTAGCCAAAAACTATCTCTATGTTCTCTTCCGGTCCCAAAACTTCCAGCAACACTCGGATCCAAACATCTACCTGAAGCTAAAAACAGAGTTTGGGGTGGCTATATAAGGTTTTTCCTTAGTCAAACCTTTGTGTTGGTGATTTACACCTCCACAAATAGCCGATAATGTACTGAAAATGTGTGTGCAAGAACCTTGTGTACATGCAAGATCCTAAAATGAAAGAAAACAATCTAGAGAAACCCTAAAGAGTAAACCCTAATTTCTTATAATTGATAAAGTAAATGATCTAAATCCATGATGCAAAGTGATCTAAAGCATGAATATGAATAAAAGTGGAGATTATGCAAAGACATGAAAACAACATGAAACCATACCCAACCCCAAGGGAGAGGTACAAGCCAATCATCAGTCGGTGATCTCCTACTGTTCTTCTACATCTTCAAAAGCCCCCAATTGATAAAATGATGCTTGATGAATGTCTGGTGGATGAATGTTGAATGTTGTTGAAGAATTCAGAGATCTACTCTTTCGTTGCAAAGAAGGCTCTTATGCTCCAAAAACTTGCTCTTAGATTCTTAGAAGAAGACCCCTTCAAATGAAGAAAGAGAGCTCTTAAGTATGAAACCCTAGATCTTAATTTCATGTTTAGGCTGACCTAGGATTTGAATTTCCTGCCGATATTTTGGGGTTTAGCATTATTATATCATAGGATTGTGCTCCCGAAATTTTGGGGAAAAAGTCGAGGACCATGTGCATTCCTGTCACGGTCCAGCCAACTTTTCACCAAATTTTTAGGATCGTTAGTTATGATAATATTATAGTGAATCCCAAAGTTACAACTGATTCTAAGATGTTTTGATATGCAAAGTTGAGCTTAAAAGATCAAAATAAGACATAATTAGGGTTTATTATTAAATGATTCATTGGAGGAATAAAATAGAAAGGGGCACACTTAGGGTAAAGGAACCAACTTTATAACATGTAAAGTGATGAAACATGACTTTAGATTTAATTTAATTAATTAATTAAATTCTTAAAGAGAAATTAGAAATACAAGATGCAAGACACACTAAGGCGGCTGCTAACCTAAGTGTGAAATTGTACCACCCTAGTAAGGGTGTACAATTTATGACACTACACTTTGTTATTGGTGGCTCATGGATGATGTGTGCTCTTGCTCTTTTATACAATCACTTGTGTTATTGAGATGGTATTTTCCAAGAATAATATTAGTGGTTGAGACATTTTGATATCGAGATCTCTTTGGCTAGTTGACTTGAGGTCTTGTTTTGGGTCTTTTTCTCTTGTGTCTTTTTCATTTTGTCTTTGTTTGTCTTTTTTCCTTTGTTCACCTTTTTTTGTCTTGTTTTATGTGCCCTTTCATGTGTTTGAGTGAATTAAGATCCTCAAATTGGGGACTTAGTTCCTCAAAATTAGTTATGTCTTATACTCCTTGTGATTGTGCTCCTCATTGCTCCTCCCTTTCATCCCTTTCATCTTCTTTACCATGAATATTTGCATAGGATCATACTCCCATTAAAGTGATGGCTAAATGTAGCATCATAAATTATCACTAGGCCAATTTACACCTCATGTTTGTGCCCCTACTTTAGAATGTATCCCTCTCATCTCCTATTTGGGTCTATTTAGTGCCTTAACTCTAGTTCTGATGCCATATACACCTACCAAATAATTCTTTGGAGAGGTTTCCTCCTCTCTGGGACTAAATCATGGTTCGTAATTAAGGAGGACCAAGGCGCTAGCATCCTAGTCCCCCTCAATGGAGCCCAAATTTCAAATAGAGAATGAGACCTATCTCTCCAATGGGAAATGAAATTGGTGGCTCTATATGACCGTTGGAGGTCAGCCTAATTGGTAAACTGACCTAGGATCTCATATATAAATAAATTTAATCAATTCATTCCAATCTAAGTCTCCATATCCATTCAAGTTATCAATTAAGTGTTTGTGCATTCATCATCAAGCAATTTTAGAGATCTTCAAGGCTACATATTCTTCATTCAACCATTATGGAGAAAAATTACATCATTCATATACAATAATGTGTGTGTGTGATTAGGATTTTATCATGTTCATGCGATTCCATACAACATATGTTATTACATTCAAGAAGCAAAGCATTATTATCAGAAATTATAGATCTGAGGCATAACTTTCTATTATTTATTTCAGTATTTGCAATATTTCATTCAAAGTTAATTCCTAAACTATGGTTTGACTTAGGAAAACCCATATTGTCAATCTATTTCCCTTCTCTAGTATGCACAAGAATATGTATGGAGCTGTGATCTTCAAAATCAACATTATTCATAGAAACAAATAGGTTCCCCTTTGGATGGTGAAATGTGTGGAGGACTAGAGTGATAGGAATTTCAGTCTTGATAAATCAAGAGCTCCTTCTAGGAACATGCCTAAATACTCTTATATTATGTAGATCTAGGTTCATGGCTTGATTCGATGACTTTATCTCACCAATTGTGCATATTTACTTCAATTGTAGCCCATTTACCTTAATTTCAGCATTTCAACAATTCAACTTAAAATAGGGTATTAATCTCCATTCCAACGAATCTAATAAGAAGTCCCTATCCTATCCTTGTTGATTTGTGGCTAGATATATTAGATCCACCCCTCTTTAATGTAGTGGTGCCTAAGCCTTGTAATTAGTGGTTTTTACCTTAATTGGGTGAAAGACTTAGTTTTTCACCATTACACAAAGATTGATAGCAATTGTACATGTCTTCTATCTTACTTGTAACTTTTTGGAGCATATGCTTGAGATTAATTTGTATAACCTCCAAAATGCTATCTTTAGCCATCTTTGTCCATGAGAAATAACTCCTCCAAAGACTCCATTCTTCTTTCTTAATCATTAACATTTGCCTCAAGTTGTGTTATATCCTCTGTAGAGGAAGAATGTCCCATGGCAATAGGAGGTTGATAAACAACCATTGTGGACCTAAAGGAACTAGAGGAAGATCTCTTATTCCCATAGAATTTTTCAAATATACATAATTCATATATACATTTTTGTATACCTACACAACTTGATCTTTTTTTATTCTATCAGTTTCCTTTTGTTGGATTTCTGTTGTAGCTTGGGCAAACATTATTGAATGCAAAGTGATGGTGGTAGCCTCCAAAGTTGTTGTATCTTTTAGTGTTTGGATAAATACATTATCCTTTGTCTTTTGTACACCATGAGAAAACTTTAGCTAACCTATCCTTGGAGTCTTTGCCCATTGAGTTAATGATTTGAGCTTAGAGTGATACCATGTCCCTCTAACACAATTTTCATTATCAAACTTTGTAGAAAACAATGGATCATCATGTTTCCTCATTTGATCAAGCAAGATTTTTTTTTAATATTCTAATCTAGAATTAGTAGTATGCCACTCTCCTGAACCATCTTCCTTGCTTCATTTGGGCTTATATCAATGTTATCAAGGTACATTTCTTTGAAAGTAGTGGTAGCCATCTCTTCATACTCAGATTCCATCAATTTTTTTAGCCAAAATTCCTTGAATTATAAACTTTTAATAAATTCATCATCTTCCATACACTAACAATATCCTATCATCCTTTCATCATTCACTTGGTCAATAGGGGTAGTTTTATGCATTTCTACCTGGTCTGGTGGCACTTGTATTGTAACATCCTCTCTTTGAGGTGATGACAAAGGTTGATCTATTGGAAAGAGACACTACATTGATGTTCATATGTTTCCATTGATGGCAACTTGAGTCAAATATCCAATCCACAGTTCATGATTCATTCATACCGAAAGATTGATTGAGGTCTAGTGAGAAGAACAATGTATCCAACAAAGTGTATAGTTTGTTGGTTACCGAATCATTTGTGTTGCGTATTTTTATTTTCAGATCTTAGAGATGCATTGTGGATGTGTAAATTACCTTATTCCAGGTTTATGGCCTCCGCCATTGAGTATTGAGTGAATTGGAAGATCCGATAGATAGGTTTTTTGCTAGAATAGTGTTCATCAACAGTAACGTGTGAAGATTCATTGTGTAGATTGCGCTGAGTGATTTTGGCAGTTGCTTGGATGTTCTAGGATGTTGAACTGACATGTGAGAAGTGTGTGGACAACTTGTTTTGGTCTGCTTGGTTGTTTTGAATTGGATTGAGTCATTTTAGGTAACACATTTCATTTATGTATTATGCAGTTTTTGGGCCAACATGGAATTGGTCTAATTTGATGTTGTGGATATATAAGACCAATTGATTTAATCATTTTAGATGGTTATGTAGAAAGTGTGTATGAGTGATTGTGTACAGTTTCATGTACACGGTTGAAATATTTGTGCTCTGGTATAATGTTGAATATCATAACAGAGGAGAGTAGCAGAGCAGAGCAATATTATGTGTTTTGTGCTTAACCAAAACTATACTCAGCCGTTTGTTGATGTTATGAAATAGTTAAAACCTTCTTGTACCTCTTATAATCATTTTTAAAAGTAGTGAACCTTCTGGGTTGTATCCCTTACTGTAATTTTGAGCAGTGAGCTCTAGGAGGTGTGTCTCAATGCATGTGCATTCCCCATTGTAATATTTTACTTACTCCTAAAAGGGTATTATCTCATTATGGGTATGCTCCCACCATGGTTTTTCCCTTAACTGGGTTTTCCACGTATAAATCTGGTGATGCAGTGTTGTAGATGCTTTTCTTATGTGTTTACATCTTTCTTTTATTGATTTGCATTATATGGTTGAAGAATCAGTTTAATATTGTTAAAGATTACATAATAGTGATTCAGCCCCTACTCTCAGTGTTCCTTGATTCCAACAATTGGTATCAGAGCCTAGTTCCTTGGAAGGAGCCTAATATCTTGAGGGAGATCCAAGTAGGTATTTTAATGGATTCTAGCATTATTAGACAACAACTACTTGTTGCACTTGATGATCTTGATCAGTCCAAAGCCAAAGTCCAGGAATTGAAAACAAATCTCAAGGATGATGAAAAATTCATTCATACATTAAAGGATCAACTGAGTAAGTCCAAGGAGAAGAGAAAGGAGCATGTTAATCAGCTTAAGCAGAAAGAGAGTCTAAGCATGGATGATGAAGCCTTGGAGGAAAAGATAGAAGAATGTGAAAATCTTGACAAAGATAATGCAGTTCAAAAGAATGAGATGGAAGCCATTGTGATGAAACTAACAAGGAAAATTGAAGAAAGGAAGAAGAATGAAGAAAAGATTTCTCAGTCCTTGAAAGTCAAATCTGAAGAATGTTGCAAACTTGAGAATGAGAATGGGTAGCTGATGAGTTACTTTAAAGATGCTAGAGGACGTGATGAAGATCTTAGAAAGTAGGTCCTACTTCTTAAGTTTGATCTTGAAGCTACAAATGAGTACAAGGAGAAGTTATGGATTAGCTCATCCAAACTAGATGAGATGTTTGCAAGTCAAAAGAATTCTAATGATACACAAGGTCTTGGATTTGAGAATGGTGAAATCTCCAAATCAACACAGCAAAAGAACTTAAGAAAGCCTTCGGTAAGGCAACCTAATGCTCATAAAATCAATGGTAACTATTATGTTTGCAATAAATTTGGTCATATGGCTAGTCAATGCAAAAATAGGATGATCAATAATGGTCTGTCTTTTATCAATCAATGTTTCAAATGTAATAAGTATAGTCATAAGGCAAATGTAAGTAGAAGTATGATAAATAGCCTTCAAAATAGAAGAAAAGTCAGATGTTATGCATGTGGTAGGTTTGGACATGTTGCTAATTAGTGCAGATCAGGAGGAAATCAGATGAACTTCGGGCCTATGCAGGGAAATGTTATTTTATATGCTTGCAACAAATCCATTCACATTGCTAAGTATTGTGGAAGAAGAAAGGTGAATAGGAGAGGTCTGAAAGATAAGGACAAGAATGTGAAGGCAGACGAGAAGGGGAAAGCAAAATTTGAAGAGATCAGAGATCAAATGAAGAAGACTAGGGTTAAGAAGAGTGATGATAATGCAGTGAATAGGTCCACACCTGATTCTGGTGCTAAAACCTCATCTGGTAACTAACCTAAGGCATTCATCCTTAGGGGGAGGTTTTCATGAGAAACTTACAAACCCCCTATTGGAGATCTGTATCTGGTTCCAGCAGGTTGTAGAGATGTGTGTGATGGTCAAAGATGGATATCCGGAAGTTTTTTATCAAACGTGATGATCCGTAGATGATCTTTTGAGAGAACTCTTTGAATGCAGGGTATCCAAAAGAGTTAGGGTTAAGTGCATTTATTATACCTAAACGTTAGGTATGCGGAGGATAAAAAGAAAATTCACCTTTCATTTCTCACTTTGCATTTAAAGGGAAAGAGTAGAAGAGTGTAGTGAAGCATAATTTCCATAGTTTCAGAGCGAAAAGAGGATTTGTCATGCAATCTTGCATTCGGTTGAAAGGTATTTATCGGTTAACACTTTTTCAGTTTGAAGCTTAAAATTTTGCATATGGCATTTTCTGGTATAGTGATCCCATTGGTAGTAGATGTCACTGATAGGGCAAGGCCTAATTTCAAGAAGCATCCATATAAGTCAATGGAGGATGATTCGAGCTATGCATTTTCATCAGTCACTTACGGAGTGTTGCACGTGGAAGATACTAGGGATTACATACACTATAAAATTGAGGAGCTTGGGAATTTCAAAATGATGAAACTATACACTCAGCACATGATTGATGGAATGGGAAGCCTGAATCCTGAATTTAAGTCGATTGGGGAGAAGGGTTTCGCACAATTCATAAATTTTTTGGTGTTCGATGAGCCTGAGTGGGTATAGTACATTCCGAGCAGAATGCATGACGATTTCATGTGGCTTGACAAACCCTACAAGATTACCAAGATTTCAATTAAAGTGGTAACATGTTTGAGCTCAGTCAGTGAGATGTCTGCCTTGAGGAATGTGAAGAACCAGATTGTAATAGAAGCTAGTGGCTCTCAGTTTGACAAAAGAGCAATGAAAATCAATGATATTGTTGAGTATGATGTCAGATTTGCATCGATGGTAATGGGATACAAGATATATCAATCTAGCCAAGATAATTCAGTATCTGGTACAACCATCTATGTTTCTTATTAGATATTGAATGAGGATAAGAAATGTGTGTAGACACATAAAAATTTCCATTAATTTGTCCTCATTTAATTTCAAATTTCTTTGAACATCGGGCGAATCCTTATTATTACACTATTATTTCTCCATAATTCATTATTCGTAATTTCCATCTTTCATTATACTATTATTAATATACCATAATTTATCTATTAGATTTATTAAATAAAACATTATATTATATTCATTTATATGCCTTCATGCATTCACCTTATATATATTTCTCTATTTATTTAATAAAACCCTTTAATATCCCCTCCTACCACTTACCATTTCCCATTTACCACTCATCTTCCCTATACCACTCATCTTACATTCTCCCATATTGATCCCATAACTTGAACTCGCCCAGAGAAAATCTATTTAAACAAGCCCCCCTCTCTTATTTGAGCATATCATCTTTATGTGCCAAACTTATGTCAGTTTGCATCCCATTATCTTGACATCTTATCTGCTATCTTTGCATTCTCAAATCTCCATTTCCTCATAGCTTTTTGCATAAGTGCTTCTAAGAGAAAATATATTAAATGTGAAATCTTGAGGAATAGGAGTGCAATGGAGTAGAGTTTGATAGCATGCATGTGTGTTTCTAGTTTAGATTTCAATTTGCATGTGTGTGTTTTGCAGGAAAAAGTTTACATTGTCTCATATCCCATTTAGGGTTTAGCTGCACATCAAAACACACATGCTTAATCAGCTTAATCAGCTTATCCACCTAGCTATACTGTTCATTTCAATCAATTTTTCAATTATGCCTCATCAACTGTGCATTTCCATCAAATGTACATCTCTACTTAATCACTTGTGCAATATCAATCATCCAATTTCCTTTTCATAATCTATCGAGAGATCATCTCCATCAATCTGTTTGATCAATCTCTCAAGGGGGCATAACCAATCAATCATCATCCTTACCAGGACACCTTTGGGTCATATATCAGTTGATCATTTTCTTTGAAACAACACGACGGGATGCATTGTCTCAAAGAGGGGCAAAATGTAGACACATAAAAAATTCCATTAATTTGTCCTCATTTAATTTCAAATTTCTTTGAACATCAGGCGAATCCTTATTATTACACTATTATTTCTCCATAATTATTTATTCATAATTCCCATTTTTCATTATACTATTATTAATATACCAGCATAATCTATTAGATTTATTAAATAAAACATTATATCATATTCATTTATACGCCTTCATGCATTCACCTTATATACATTTCTCTATTTATTTAATCAAAACCCTTTAATATCCCCTCCTACCACTTACCATTTCCCATTTACCACTCATCTTCCCTATACTACTCATCTTTCATTATCCCATATTCATCCCACAACATGACCTCGCCCGGAGAAAATCTATTTAAACAAGCCCCCCTCTCTTATTCGAGCATCTCATCTTTATGCACCAAACTTATGTTAGTTTGCATCCCATTATCTTGACATCTTATCCACTATCTTTTCATTCTCAAATCTCCATTTCCTCATAGCTTTTTTCATAAGTTCTTCTGAAAGAAAATATATTTTATGTGAAATCTTGAGGAATAGGAGTACAATGGAGTAGAGTTTGATAGCATGCCTGTGTGTTTCTAGTTTAGATTTCAATTTGCATGTGTGTGTTTTGCAGGAAAAACTTCATTGTTGGATGTTGGAAGTTTTGAATCTTTGATTTGAACCGTTTCCCTCATCTACAATGTTATTTATGCAAGGTGCTCCAGAGTGAGATATTAAGCAATTTGAAGAAGATCAAACAGGATAAGAAGCATGTATTAAAATTTAATCCCATTAAATCATATGTCTGCACTTCTACTTTATGAATAAGATTCCGGGAGTTGGTATAGTTTAGTGGGCCTATGATAGGTTGGTGGTAGTGCAAATAAATGAAACACTTCATGGCCTTGGAGATTCTACAGTCTGAAATGGGATTCTATGGGGATATTTCAAAACCTTGTAGAGCATGATGTAGAGCAGGGAGAGAATTCCTAAGGAGATAGTAGATAAGTATGAGGATACTATCCTTTTTATGATTGATATCGACCAATGTCTTATGGAAGATATGGAGCCCAAAACTTCATGGATCATGCCCATGGAGTATGAGGTGGAAGGACACATTCTTGATGCATATGCTCAACACTTACTAAGAAAATCAGTGGACTATACTAAATAAAGGTTTGGAACTTATAAGGAAAAGAGCTTGGACTTACACTCTAAGTTTAAGAAGCCGAATATTAAGAAGAAGGTGAGGAAGGAGGTAGAGGAGCTGGCAAAGAGACTAGGGATTACCAAAGAGGCGGTCCAGAGAGCTAGAGAGAAAAACATTCTGAAAGAAGAAGACATGGTGAAGCCAAAGAAGGCTAAACTAGAAGTCCCAGTCCCTAAGCCAAAGCAATCAAAGAGCTTTGCACCCTCCTTTGGTGGTCAGAAACTTGTTGGTTTACCTAAGCCTCAAGCCAAACCATCAGGTCTAGGAAAATGAAAGAGAGGAGAAGCTAGAGTATGAATTCTTATTAATGAAGAGGAGATAGAGTCAGATGAAGCAGTCAAGGAAGTCAAAGGAAGTTGCTAAGGTCACCAAAATCTCTAAGGAGAAATCATCCAATGGATCTGAATCTAGTAAGAAATCAAAATCCGAACTTTATGAGTCTCTAAAGAAAGGTAAAATTAATGTTAAGCCTCCCATGTCCTTAAATAAGATTGTTAATGAGGTTGTTAAGAATGGGAATTTAAAGCTAGTAGCAGAATGGTATGAGAATTTTGATGAATCCAGTAAGAGAACCTTAGAGGAAGCAACTATAGAATACTTAAATGTATATAGCAAAGCTCTAATTGAATTAATGAGTCATACCCAAGAGCTTGTATGACATTTTGGATGCTAGGAGACAAACTGTAAATAAGGAAGATGAGAAATCGAAGGAATATGTATTAGTCAATCTCTGTTCAGTATTTTTTAAGGAAGAGATAGATAGATTGCTTCAATTATCAAATAATGAAATCAAAAGAAAGCACAAAGTAAATAAGATCATGTTCGGTAAAATTGATGAAGTTTCTAAGAAAACAAAAAATATTTTGATAAAAGTTTTGATAGATAACCAGTATCAAGTCAATCAGGCAAAAGGATAAGGTGATAGCAATCTAGAAGTGCAGACAATAGATGATACTTATGTTTCGTAAGTCCAGACTATTAAGATAGTAGAGGTTAATATTAAGGATGTCCATACATGAAAAGAAGATGAGGATAAGGACATGAGTGATAACCCTTTGGTTCTTGGAAAGGAAGCAGACACAGAGAAGAATATTGAAGTGGAAGAGGTAGAGGTCAAGGTTGAGGTTGAAGATGAGGCAAGAGACACCAGTAAATTAGTGAAGTGGAAGAAGATCCATGTAGAGGATCCAAAATTCACACAAGGCCCCATCAACCTAGTTTCTTTGTCCCCTATCCAAGCACTCAAGTTGGCAGCATTTTCTCAAGCCAAGGCTTGTGAGGACTTACTAAAATCTCACACAGAGGATAGTGAGTTTCTTACTATGGCAAATTGAAAAGATTAATCAACTCTATGGACAACCATTTTCAATCTTTTGAAAAATCTGCTAAAGAGAAGGTCCAGAATGAGTTTAATGCAAGAAGGCTCTGGACATTGAAGAAGATGACTATTGATGACAAAATCACTATGGATTCTTGTGTAAAGGGAATTCAAGATAGCTTATTCGAAGGAGGAAATATTTATAAGTCATGTTTATTATTATCTAAATTCACTATGGATATTGAGAAAAAGGCTAATGATCATGAGGATCAACTTGTACAGATGTCTCAATAATTTGATCTCTTATCAATCTCCTTGAGCAATCATGAATACCAAGTGATATATTTGCTTGAGAAAATCAAGAGGTTAAGTTTGGAAAAAGAGAGAATAATCGACAGAGTCTATGAACTTATGAGTCTCATTACTCCCAAGTTGGATATCATGATTAGTGGTCTGGAAGACACCCAAAGTGCCATGAAATCCAAGGAGCTGACATTTCTCAAGTCAGTAGAAGCACTTGCATACTTGTTTAGTGGGCTTATAACTATGTTGGAGAGTCTCAACAAGGGCTGGGATAGCCATCTAAGTTCATTGAAGAATTCTTTTGCAGACATCTTCAATTGTTTGTGAGTATAAAAGGACAGTGTGTACATATGTAAATAGCATTTTTGGCTTAAATTTTTTGGTTTTTGGAATCCTAACTTTGCCATTGATGTCAAAGGGGGAGAGTAGATGAGTGAAAAATGTTGATCTTAGGGGGAGTTGTTGACTTTTGGAGTCTAGTAGTTAGATTTTTGGTTGCAGTGTATATATTTTGGTTTTGGTCTGACACTTAGTCATTTTTCACTAAGTGTTGTCATCAATGCCAAAGGGGGAGATTTTTGCAAAGGGACATTGCATTGATGGTCATATTTGTTCATTGATGGAAACTTGAATCAGATATCCAATCTATAGTTCATGATTCATTCATACCGGAAGATTGATTGAGGTCGGGTGAGAAGAACAATGTATCCGACAGAGTGTACAGTTTGTTAGTTAGCAGATCATTTGTTTTGCATATTTTTCTTTGTGGATCTTGGAGATGCATTGTGGATGTGTAAATTATCTTATTCTAGGTTTATAACCTTCGGTGTCGAGTATTGAGTGAATTGGAAGATCTGATAGATAGGTTTTTTGCTATAACAGTGTTCATCAGTAGTAACGTGTGAAGATTTGTTGTGTAGATTGTGCGAAGTGATTTTGGCGATTGTTTGTGTGTTTGAGGATGATGAGACAACATGTAATAATCATGTGGACAACTTGTTTTGGTCCGCTTTGTTGTTTTGAATTGGATTGAGCCAACTTGGGTAACACATTTCATTTATGTGTTATGCGGTTTTTAGGCCGACATGGAATTGATCTAATTTGATGTTGTGGATGTACAAGATTGATTGATTTAATAATTTTAGAGATCAATGGTTCTGTGGAAAGTGTGTATGAACTATTGTGCATAGTTTCACATGCGCGGTTGAAATATTTATGCTTCGATATAATGCAAAATATCATAACAGAGCAGAGTAGAGCGGAGCAAGATTATGTGTTTTGTGCTTAACTAGAACTATACTTAGGCATTTTTTGATCCTATTAAATAGTTCAAACCTTCTTTTACCTCTTGTAATCATTTTGTAAGGCAATGAACATTTTGGGTTGTATCCCTTACTATAATTTTGAGCAGTGAGCTCTAGGCAGTGTTTCTGAATGCGTGTGCATTTCCCATTGTAATATTTCACTTACTCCTAACAGAGTATTATCTCATTGTAGGTATTTTCCCATAGTGGTTTTTCCCTTAATCGGGTTTTCCATGTATAAATCTGGTGTTGTGGTGTTATAGATGCTTGTCTTATGTGTTTACATCTTTCTTTTGTTGATTTGCATTAGATGGCTGAAGAATTAGTTTAATATTGTTAAAGATTGCAGAAGACTGATTCACCCCCCCCTGGCCCTCTCAGTGTTCCTTGATTCCAACATGATCAACCTCTTCTTCTAAGCCCATCTTACACATTGTCCATGCAACTTCTTCAGTGTCTCCCATCTTCTCTTTGGTTCCATCTTCTCTTTGGTTTCTTCATAAGGCACTAAGGGGGGCTGGTCATCAACCCTTTGCCTCTTTTGTGGTGGATCTTGTGCTATTTGAGATGGTGATTCCATAATTTTAATCCTTATTTCTTTATAGAATTGCAAATTTGAAGGTTTCTATGTTTATCTTTCTTCCATTCTGGCTGGAGCGCCTTTTCCATATATTTTTTCAAAATTTTCAAACATGACACTCATCCTTTTTATCTCATTTGTTTCCTCAAAATAATAACCAAGGAAATTTGGTTCTAACTTCTTCCTTTATGCTTTGAGCCTTAGAAGTATTGCCCAGTTCTTCCTCCTTTGCAATGCTTATGATGTATTAGGGAAATTTCTAACTGCATCTTCCTCATAATACATTTCATGAAAACATGATGCCTTTTGAACTCGCCATTATTCAATGTATTCAAATATTTTTCAAGATCAAATGGTCTCAATTTGGCACATCTCAAATTATGCATGGTTTCAAGGTGGTGTTGGAACCATTCCAATGTGTCACATCCAATTGCAAAATCAATAAATCTTGTGCATCATGGTATGTGGGTACCTTTTATATCTTTTTCCATAAGCTCTTCCTCCATCCACATGAGTTGCCACATAAATTATAGGAAATATAATCTAGGGGATACAATCTTGGGCAAAAAATGAGGTGCCTGAGGGCACCCATACACTCTAATAATAGTGAAGTCTAAAAAGAAGACCAATCACCAAAATTGTGATTATAACCTCACTAGGTCCCTTGTCCCTTGACCTTTCATCTTTTTTTCTTAACAAGTGTATGATTGTTGGTGGAAACCTAGTGAAAGATAATCCACACCACCCCATTATCTTCATAATAAAGTGTTCATGAAAAACTAGATAATTTGAGTTAACACATTTCCTATTCCACACATAAGTCGAACATTGTACTAGTTGTGTCTTACCAAACTTATCAACTATTTCCAATCTCATTTTCTTATCCCAACTATACACTTATTTTTAAATAAGATTATGTAACATAAAAGAGAGTAATATTTGAAATTAATTACTCTATCATTCTCTCTAACCCTCATCAACCCTTCATATATTTTAGTGAAGATGTATGAGGCAAAATCATATTCAACATTGACATTAGAGTTCTGAATGTGCATGGCTATCATCATCATATTAACTCGCATTATTGCGTCAGAATCCTTTCCCAATATTTGACATAATGCATAATAATTTTGACAAAATAACCCTCAAAAGTTGTGAGTTCTAAGGTTTCTTTCTCAAGGGTTGAGAACCCAGTTATTCTAATTTTGTATACTTTTTTTCTTGTACTTTTGCACCTCATCACACCTTAGGGTCCTCTTATGCATATTATATTCTACTTCAAGCTTTTAAAGGTAAAAAATAGTTAATGATTACAATTGTATTTATATCCACCATAATTAAACCATCAAATATTTTGATTGTTTTAGTCACATAATTGAATTGTTTGGCCAAAACCCTAATTAAGTCCACATCCTCAAAAACATCTAAAACGACCAATCAACCCACATCAAAATACCAAGGGTTTGATATTAGGATAGTGTTGGATATTGTTGGTCATTGTTGATGTTGGGATATGTTGTTGTCATTGATGTCAACATATTTTTGTGATTTGATCCGGTGATTGCAGATTGGGAAGATTTTTTGATCCAGTTTGTAGTGTTGGTTTGTTGATCACTGTTTTGCAGAGTTTGGTATATCCTCTGGTATATTTCGGTGTGATCAGATCTGGTGCTGAGATTTTGGGATATTGTTTTGGATGATCTTGTGTATCTTATTTTCATATGGATCATGATTTGGTGCTCTGCAATTTATCTTTCTTCGTGATAATTGTCGATTGGTTATGTTCTTGAGCTTTTAGATGTTGATCAATGAAGATTTGATAAGTGGTGTTGGTGCAGTTGTTCCCGATGATTCTAATGTTCTTTTTGGTGTTTCCTAGGCATGTCCTATTTGTTTTGGAGATCCACATTGATCGTTGTGCGAGTTTTTGGTGATTTCTATCAACCGGTGATGATTTGCGTGTTGTGCGGTTTTCCTGGTGGTGTAGCATGTTGCGATTGATCTTGGTGTGATTTCCGGTGGAGTTGATCATTTGGGAATTTGTTTTAGGACCATGCTATGATATGTAAACCATTATATTGGTTCATTGGTCGATCTTTGTATCATGTGATGTAATTTTGTAATTGAGGGTTGAGGGTTTAGCTGACCTTGTTATCAAGGTTGATGATTCATAAATATAGGTGATATAATCATGTAATTTAGGTGTTGATGGTGTGCCTGCATTATCAGAGAGAGATTTGTGTGCAAACAAGTGATTTCTTGTTTGGTGTTGAGTTTGAGGTGAGATTGGAGTTGCAAGGTAGACATATGTGCTTAACCGGAACTATAATTAGGTATTTGGAGATGCTATTCTTTCAATTCATTTCTTTCAGATTGTAGTTCAAATTTTATTGTAAGTCAGTGAGACTTCCATGAGGTTTGAAGCCTTCCAGACCATTATATTTGAGCAATGAGCTCTAAGTAGTGTGCCTGAATGCATGTGCATTCCCCATTGTAATATTTTCACATACTACTGCAGAGTATCATTTTACTGTGGGTAGGTTCCCATCGTGGTTTTTCCCTTAACTGGGTTTTTCACGTCAAAATATTGGTATTGTGTGGTGTGTTATTAATTTTCTTATCTGTCTTATTACTGTAGTTTATTAGATCTGTGTTTTGTGATTAATTTTAATATTCTGGTGAAGACTAATTCACCCCCCTCTCAGTCTTCTTTCTTGGTTGCTGCTAAAAATTGGTATCAGAGCTAGATCCTTTGGTAGAAGCTTAACCGCTTGGGGAGATCCGAGATGGAAGCTCAGGGTGTTATCTTTAAGAAGGATAGTCTGAGATTTGATGGAAGTAACTATTCTATATGGAAGGACCAGATGGAAGTGCACTTGAAATGTCTTGGTGAAGATTATTGGAAGATTACAAAGAATGTCTATGTTGTTCCTCATAATAGACCATCTACTCTTGATGAGGTTAAGGAAGAAAAACATAATATTAGAGTGAAGGAAGCATTGCTTAGTGCCCTGACTGATTCTAAGATGACAAATGTAATGGGACTTCAAATTGCTCATGAGATCTGGGTAAAGCTTGAGGTGTTGTATGAAGGTGATAAATAGGTGAAAGTTGTTAAGCTGCGGAGTTTGAAAGGAAAGTATGAGACATTGAAGATGGGAGATGATGAGAACATACACTCTTTCATGGCTAAGGTGAAAGATCTTGTCCTAGGTATCAGATATGCTGGTGGAACCATTGAGGAAGATGAAATTGTTGCTAAGGTGTTGAGATCTTTGCCTCCTGCCTATAAACATAAGGTTGTTGCTATTGATGAGATCCAGAGTGTGACTACTATGACAAGAGATATGTTGGTTGGAAAGATTGTTGCATTTGAGCTGAATGAGTTTGGAGAATTACATGAAAAATTTGAGACTGCATTTAGAGCATCTGCATCTATATCCAGTAAGAAGAAATATGATAATGATGAATGCAGAATATCTAGATATGAAAGAGAGAGAAGAGAGATGGAAGAGCAAGAGAGAGAGTTGGATGAACTTGAAGAATTGATTTCCCGGAGATTACCTAAAGGTGCTGGTAAGTATGATGGAAAGTTGCCTTTGAAATGTTTCTCTTGTAACAAGATATGACATTTTGCTTCTAGATGTCAAGGGAGAATGGCTAAATATGACATACATGATAAGTTTGATAAGAATGATAAGCCTTACAATCCTAACCAGAAGTATAGAAATCAGAAGAACTATTATTATGTTGTTGATGAAGGTATTAAAAGCATGAGAAGTATGATAAGCCTTACAAGCCTAACCGGAAGTATAGAAATCAGAAGAACTATTATTATGTTGTTGATGAAGGTATTACAGATGAAGAGTCAGAAGGAGATGAAGTTGTATTCCTTTCCATTAAGGAAGATGGACCTATACTTGTTGATTCCACTAGTTGTACTATTGAGGAGAAATATTTAGCTACTAAAGTTGAAGAGAAAGATAAATGGGTTATTGACAGTGGTTGTTCACATCATATGACCGGTGATAAAAGTAAATTGGTGACTATGGAAAGATATGATGGTGGAATAGTTATATTTGGAGATGACAAAGCTTGTGTGATCCATGGGAGAGGTTCTATTTCTTTTGATGGTAAGCATAACACTGATGATGTCGTGTATGTTGAAGGTTTGAAGCATAATCTTTTGAGTGTTGGATAGATGGTTAATAAGGGTTAAGACCTACAATTCAAGGATGGTAAATGCAAGATCTTGAATGCCTCTGGTATAGAGATTGCATCTGGGACTAAGGTTGAAGGTAATATTTTTCATTTGAATGCTGGTGAGAAAAGTTGTTTGATTGCTTAGATTGATGAGAGTTGGTTGTGGAATAGGAGAATGTATCATGTAAATTTTGATTCAATGATTAAGATATGTCCTACACATGTTGTTAGAGATCTGCCTAAAATTGTTAAGCTTGCTATCCGGTATGTAAGGAATGTCAGTTGGGTAAGCAAATAAGAATTTGTTTAAAAAACAAATAGTATACATCAGATGGATTGTTGGATCTTGTACATACTAACCTATGTGGACCTACAAATGTTAGAAGTGTGCAGGGTGATAAATATTTTATGCTGCTAATTGATGATTATTCTAGGATGATGTGGGCTATCTTTTTGAAGGAGAAATCAGAAGAATTTGATAAATTCAAGATATTCAAAGCTAAGGTTGAGACTGAGTCTGGATTGAAGGTGAAATGTCTAAGATCTGATAGAGGTGGAGAAATATGTTCTGGTGACTTCAATTCATTCTGTGGATGCATGGGATTAGAAGACAATTATCCACTCCTAGAACCCCACAACAAAATGGAGTTGTTGAGAGGAAGAGAAGAACTATTTTGGATACTACAAGGACTATGTTGATTGAAGGAAATGTTCTAAATACCTAATGGAGAGTGTGTGTGAGAAAATTGGTAATCTATAAGTTGTAAAGCACAAACACTTCAATAAATCATTGCATGCATGGTTAGACATATATAATCAATGAGTGTAAAAACCATAACAAATCAACATATTGCCTCCTTAAAGATGCAAGTATAGACTTGCTCTTAGATTTATCTAAGAAATACTAGTGACTAGACTACACCAAGATGAAGGATTTAATCTATATGAGCATAAAATTGAGCTAAATGGTTGCAAGATTAAGTTAGATAGATGCAAGCAATCATGATTAAACTAATATGCAAAAAGCTAAGATGGAATAATCTCAAAGAACAATATTCTCATTGACTCTAGAAAAAACAAAACATAATAACAATAAATCTCCAGGGTTTCTTGAATGAGAGATGAAAGACTGAATTTATAGAGAATCCAAAGAGAGACCAACGGTCAAGATCGATTAATGATGAGCAATTGAGATTCCTCAGGAGAAAGCACAATCCAGGTGAATTGAAATGATTGGTTGCTTTGATTCAATTTTAGAGAAGATTAGATTGAGTTAATCTTGACATAAATTCCCATCAAACCCTGATTCAAGGCATTGAGATTATAAGTGTGAGTTTGCATTGGAGATAAAATTAGTTGATTCCATGCACGTTCCTCTTATTTGCTCAATATTTTTATTAGAAAAATCCTCTTCAATGCAACTAAACCTCTTTTCTCAAGATTTACTTTGAGTTTTAATTTTAGAGAAAATGATTTATTCAATTTAATTGCTTTTCTTGTTTTTCTAAGATTTCTCAAGTTGTCTCAATTTTAGAAAAAGAAATATCTCAAGGTGATTTCTTTTTCTCAATTTAATTCCTTTTTGTAAATTAATTCATTTTTTATTATTTAAATGGCAAATTGATTTATTAATAAAAAATGCTAGGATATTTAATTAAATAAATAAGATAATTGATTAAAATAATTTACTTGGAATGATTAATTAATTAAATAAACATTTAATTAATATAGAATGATTTATTTGCCATGTGACATTGATGATTGAGGAATTAATTAATTAGGTGCTCAAGATTGGTTTAATTGCCTTTGGTTAGGACCTTTGTGATGTAGTTGAGATTAGGGGCCCATGGTTTAGAATCTATTAGTACTGTTGTTTACACATTTAACAGAGTTCACATCAAAGGAGATATCGGTAAGACCCCTTATGAGCTTTGGTTTGGTCATGTTCCTACTGTGAGATATTTTAGAGTATTTGGTAGCAAATGTTATATCAAAAGAGATGAGGATATAGGAAAGTTTGATGCTAGAAGTGATGAAGGTATATTATTGGGATATTCAACAGAGAGCAAAGCCTATTGGTGTTACAATAAGAGATTGAGAAAGATAGTATAAAGTGCAAATGTGAAGGCGGATGAGAACCTTGGGAAAGAGATCAGAGCATGTGGTTATGATGATGGACAACATATTGTTTTAACCCCTATTCATCCTGAAGAGCCTAAGTAGAATGATCTAGTAGAGACTGTTAATCTGGATGTTGTTGGTGAAGGAGTGTAGGTACCTCAGAATCATAACAATCAGAAGACTTATGTAAGACTGAATCATTATGAAAATCAGATTATTGGTGATACGACTAAAGGTGTGATGACTAGAAGAAGGTTAGATGTTGAAGAAGTATGCTTGATTTCTAAAGTTGAACCTAAAGATGTTGTTGAAGCCTGTAAAGATGAAAGTTGGATGAGAGCTATGGAGGAAGAAATAGACTAGAATGAGAAGAATAATACATGGGAACTTGTGTCTAGACCTAAGGATAAGAATTTTATTGGTACTAAATGGGTATTCAAGAATAAATTGAATGAAGCTGGTGAAGTTATCAGAAATAAAGCAAGATTGGTTTGCAAAGGATATTCACAACAAGAAGGAATTGATTATGAGGAGACTTTTTCTTTGGTTGCTAGACTTGAAGCTGTTAGATTGTTGCTTGCTTATGCTGCTTATAAAGATTTCAAGGTATATCAGATGGATGTCAAATTTGCCTTTTTAAATGGTGATATAGAGGAAGAAGTTTACATTGAACAACCTGATGGATTTTCATTATCAAATGATGGAGACATGGTATGGAAATTGAAGAAAGCTCTTTATATATTGAAACAAGCCCCTAGAGCTTGGTATGCTAGACCAGATAAATATTTGTTGAAATTGGGATTTAGTAAAGGTGTTGTTGACAGTAATCTATACTTTAAGATTGAAAATGATAACATCCTGATTGTTCAAGTCTTTTTTGATGATATTATCTTTGGTGGTAATGATAACTTGAGCATGAAGTTTGTCGGTTATATGCAGAAGGAATTTGATATGTCTATGATTGGTGAGATGAAATTTTTCTTAGGTTTGTAGATTGAATAGATTGGAAAAGGTATATTCATATCTCAAACTAAGTATATGAAGGAATTACTAAAGAAGTTTGGATTAGATGACTCCAAACCGGTTGGAACTCCTATGGTGACTAGTTGTAAATTGTCTAAGAATGATGAATCCCCTAAAGATACTTAGAGTTTGTTCAGATCTATGGTTGGTGGACTGCTATATCTTACTTAGACTAGGCCGAACAATATGCATGTTGTGTGCATGGTTGCTAGATATCAAGCTGATCTGAAAGAGAGTCATGTCACTACTATGAAGATAATATTCAGATACTTGAAGGGAACTATTGATTATGGTTTGTGGTATCCGAGGAATGATAATTTCATGCTTTGTGCCTACACTGATGCAGATTGGGCTGGTCCCGTTGATGACCAAAAGAGAACTACCAGTGGAGCATTCTTTTTGGGTAGGAAGTTGGTTTCATGGGCTAGCAAGAAACAAGATACAATGTCCCTATCTACTGTTGAAGCTGAGTACATTGTTGTTGCTAGTAATTGCACTCAAGTAGTCTGGATGAAGCAAACATTGAAAGATATCAGAATTATTTATGATGAGCCTATTGTTATATACTGTGATAATTCTAGTGCTATCAATATGTCAAAGAATCTAGTGCAACACTCGAAGACTAAACATGTGTCAATAAAATATCATTACTTGAGAGAGCAAGTCAGTGAAGAGAAGGTGAAGCTGGAGTATGTATCTATAAAGGAACAAATAGCTAATATTTTCACTAAGTCTTTTCCTGCAGATACATTTGTCTACTTGAGAGACAAGTAAGGGATATCCACCCCTCCTAATGAGAACTATATGCATTGAGTTGCATCAATCCGGTGGATTTTAGAGCCTTATCTTTTTATCTAGATTGGTGTGTTGGTGGTTCTCCTCTGGTGGAGTAGTTTGTTGATCTGGTTATGTATTTCTAGAGGAGATAGATTCATATTGCTTTTTGGGGGAGAGTGAGTTTTGTTTTCTATTTTGAGATATTTAGCATTGCTATCAAAGGGGGGGAGAGATCATTTGAAAAAATTCTTTCTAAGTCCCAATCTTAAGGGGAGTTTGTTGGATATATCTTCTTTCTTTGCATTGATTGTTTTTCACATTCATATGTTGCCATCAATGCCAAAGGGGGAGATTTTTGAATATTGTTGGTCATTGCTACTGCTAGGATATGTTGTTGTCATTCATTTCAACAAATTCCTATGACTACAGATTGAGAATATTTTCTGATCCAGTTTGTAGTGTTGGTTTGTTAATCACTGTTTTGCAGAGTTCAGTATATAATCCGGTATATTTCGGTGTGATCAGATTTGGTGCTGAGATTGTGGGATATTGTTTTGGATGATCTTGTGTATATTAATTTTAGATGGATCATTATTTGGTACTCCGCAAGTTATCTTTCTTCGTGATAGTTTCCGATTGGTTATGTTCTTGAGCTTTCAGATGTTGATCGATGAAGATTTGATAAGTGGTGTTGGTGTAACTATTCCTGATGATTCTAACATTCTTGTTGGTGTTTCCTAGTATTTGTTTTGGTGATCTGCATCGATCCTTGTGCGATTTTTTAGTGGTTTCTATCAACTGGTGATGATTTGTGTGTTATGCAGTTGATCTTGGCATGATTTTCAGTGGAGTTGATCATTTGGGAATTTGTTTTAGGACCATGTTATGCTATGTAAACCATTATATTGGTCCGGTGGTCGATCTTTATATCATGTGATGTAATTTTGTAATTGAGGGTTGAGGGTTTAGCCGACCTTGTTATCAAGGTTGATGATTTGTATATATAGGTGATATACTCATGTAATTTAGGTGTCAATGGTGTGTCTGCATTATCAAAGAGATATTTATGTATGAACAAGTGATTTATCTTTTGGTGTTGAGTTTGAGGTGAGATTGGAGTTGCAAGGAAAACATCTATGCTTAACCGGAACTGTAATCAGGTATTTGGAGATGCTATTGTTTCAGTTCATTTTTTCTAGATTGTAGTCTGAATTTTATTGTAAGTCAGTGAGACTTCCTTGAGGGTTGTAGCCTTCTGGGCCATTATATTTGAGTAGTGAACTCTAGGCAGTGTGCCTGAATGCATGTGAATTCCCCATTGTAATATTTTTACATACTACTGCAAAGTATCATCTTATTGTGGGTAGGTTCCCACCATGGTTTTTCCCTTAACTGGGTTTTCCACATCAAAATATTGGTGTTGTGTGTTATGTTGTTAATTTGTTTATCTATCTTATTACTGCAGTTTATCAGATCTGTGTTTTGTGATTAAGTTTGATATTCCGTTGAAGACTGATTCACCCCCCCCCTCTCAGTCTTCCTTCTTGGTTGCTGCTAACAGATAGGCTTATCTTTATTACCATAGAAAAATGAAAACAAATCCCATCCTAAAATTGGAATTACAGCTCATCCTTGCAATTTTTACAAGTCTTAGAAGGTAGTCCAAAATTTGTTCTCCATCACAGAATCTATCAAAATATATAATATATCTTGATGCAATACCCTATGTTCTTCACTCTTAGTGTCAAAGGTCTCACCCTTTTTTGTAGAAGATTTAGTTGTCTTAATCATTTTAAAAGGCTATTCCTACTTTGAAACTAGCTAGGGTGTTTGTTTATGACTATTGAAATTACCTCAAACACACTTATAACATTAGAAAACCAATTTGTAATGCCACTAAAGCAAGAGAATAACTTATTGGTTAAATCGCTATCAGAATACCCTAACTGAATGCTAAAGAACCACTCTTTTTGTCATAGTGATTCATTGCTTAAATTCATTGCATGCAACTTAGTTTATTGAAAAAGCAAATTAATTCTAAACTTATTAGCCCCAAACTGCAATTTACCTCATTCTCATTGCAATAAATTTGAATCATGTAGGTTTTGTCAATTTGGTAGTTGTGGATAACTTTAAAAATTTATATCATTGATCTATTTTTATCAAGCGGTTGTGATCAATCTTTCTTTTACTTGATTTGGTGAGTTGTCAACTTTTTTCAATGTGGCAGGCTTAGGATTTCCTTTCATCTACCCTGTTGTCTCGTAGTGTAATCTCCTTCTTAGTCACTAGCCTCGCAGGGTGTGACTTTCTTTTATGCTCATTGGGCCCACAATCCTTATTGGTTACCTCGTTATCCTGAGATTATTCCCTTAACATCAAGCACTAACCTTTGGGAATATGGGGTACCTTATACTCTGCAGTTTGTTATTTATCCCACCACCCTATAGTCTAGCTCATGAGACTTCCAATCACCATGAGGGGGTGCGAGGTAAACCTGTGATGGTCTCGTCGCTTGGCCTCAAGTTGTTACCCTACCATCTCAAGAGTTGAGATGGTTTAGGGTCACTCCCTATGGGAGAGAGGGGTTACCATGACTTAAGTTTCTTAGAAAGTAGGTGAAAATATTCCCCCCACTAGGAAAGAGAAAGGTTCATTGAGGCCATGTGACATAAATCTTAGAAGACTATTTTAGGATCCAATGAAATGAGAAAAGTGAAAAATAATTTGACAATTAAAACCCAAAAACCTAACACAAGGGGCTAGTAATTGCATCAACACATAAAGGCATAAGTCACGACTTAAGACAAGGGTTGCCTAGGTTTCCTGGTCAATGACAAATTATAACAAGAGGCTCAACATGAAATGCATAATACTAGGACTTAGGACTTAGGAAAATTTTATTTGCCCTAAGACTTTTAGAGGTTGTTAGATAAGGGACATACTTATTATAAAATATTAAGAGTTTGATAATTCCAACACATTCCTTAACTTATTTAAAAAATTTATGAAATTTATATGTTGATAAATACAAGTAGCCCATCATTTTGATGGCGGCTTCATAAATTTTTATTGTAAAACAAGTAAAATAAATAAGGTTTAATTTTGAATTTTTTTAAACTAAAAACACGAATTTGGGAGCCAAAAGGTATGTCCAACCCTTAGACTTCTAAATTTAGCCTAAAATTAAAAAAAAAACTGGATTCAATGATTTAAAAAATTATGCACATTATGTTTTGTGTAGTCTACATAAACTATCACTAATATTATATTTTATTTTGGTCATTGTGGCTTGTTTATATTTTATAAAGAACATATACATTTTGTCTAGAATCATAATTTTGGCTACTAATTATCCCCCATCTTTGTGCATTTACTAATTTTCACTACTGATAAGACAAAAGATCATTAGTGTAGCACTGTAAATTGTCATCGAGCCAATCTACACCTCATGCTTATGCCCCTACTTCAGCGTGTCTCCCCCTCATCTCCTATCTGGGTCAGTTGAGTGCCTTAATTCCAAATTTCATGTCTCAAACACCTACCAAATAACTCTTTAGAAGTGTGTCCTCCTCCCTAGGCCTTGATTTTGGTCCCTAGTTGAGGAGGACCAAGGCACCACCAATGCCCTAGTCCTGGACCAGAGCGCCCAATGCTCTGGTCCCCCTCCTTAGGGTCAAATTTTTAAGGAGGGGGTGAGACCCATCTCTCCAACGAGAAATGAATTCGGTGGCTCAATATGATTGTTGGAGGTCGTCCTAATTGGTAAATTGACCTAGATCCTCATTTATATAAAGACATTAATCAATTCATTTCAATCCTAAGATTCTAAGCATTCAACATAAAGCATTCAAGCTCTGAAGTGTTCATCATCAAGCATTTTTAGAGGTCTTCAAGGCTGCATATTCTTCATTCAATCATTGTGGAGCAAGTTACAATTTTCATATGCAAGAATGTGTGTGTGATTAGGGTTTTGTGATTTTCATGTCATTTCATACAACATATGTGATTACATTCAAGAAGCAAAGCATCATTATCAGTCATTGCAGATTTGAGGTATATCCTTCCATTATTAATTTCAATATTTGCAACATTTCATTCAAGGTTAATTCCTAAATCGGGGTTTGACTTAGGCAAACCCTTCAATTTGTGTGTAGGAAGCAAGTACGGAGCAACGATCTTCAGGATAAACTTTATTTACAGAGATGAATCATTCCCCCATTGGAGTGCAAAAATTTCGGAGGACCAAAGTGACCGTTAGACCGGTCCTGACAAATCAGGAGCTCCTTCTGGGAACAGGTCTAAATCCTTTTGCAATCCTCATATTTAGGTTCATGGCTCGATCTGATGATTGTAGCTTACTGTTTGCGCATAATTACATCAATTTCAGCCCGTTTACCCTAATTTCAACATCTTCAACAAAGCAATTCAACTCAAGGAAAAGAAGAGGGCACATTCAACACCCCTAGAATTAGATCAACATTTATACCTCCTAGGTTTAGATATATATAATTCCTATCTTTCCTTAATTTAATGGCCTCCAAGTAAAAAATAGCGGTTTTCATACATCTAATGGTGGAAACCCTAATATTTTTACCATTACAATTAGAATGGTAATTCTACTAATAGATGAAAAGAAATGGAGAATATTCACATAGATGTAAAATGTGTCTTCTTGAATGGGTACTTAGATGAAGTGGCCTATGTACAACAACTATAGGGTTTTGAAGTGCAAGGTAAGGAACAAGTCTATAGATTGAAGTTCAAGTTTTGTATAACTTGAAGAAAACACCACTAGCACATGGTATATCAAGATCTATGAATATTATTAGTAAACTAGCATTAACAAAAAAAGATTGGTCCTATTGTTTACTACAAGAAAGAAGACAATAATATCCTTATTGGAATTTTGTATATTGATTATTAGTTGTATATGGCTAGCAGTTTTAAGATGAAATATAAATTCAAAATCTCTATGATGAATATAATTGAAATTAAATATTTAGGTCTCATGCAATGTCTTTTAGGAATAGATAGATGTTCATCAAAGTAAGTATCAAATCTTCATTTGTCAAAGAAAGTATGCAAAAGATATTATGAATAAATTTAATATGACCTTGATTATAAATTATTAGTATCCACTGCAACTTCTCAAGAAATTGTGTTATGTAGAGAAGATGGTATTTAAATAGTTAGTGTGACAACTTACAAAAGTATTGTTAGATGTTTGATGTTTCTTATTCGTACAAGATTAAAACTATTTATTTAGTTTCTCTTTTTTCAAGGTATATGATAACTATTTAAAAATCATAAGTATGAAGCTAAGATGATATTGAGGTATATAAAAGATGTTATTAATTTTAGTATTCATTACATGTTTCTACAAAGTTTAAACTTGTTGGCTTTAGTGTTATTGATTGAGGAGGTAGTTTGAATGGATAGAAATCCACATCTAAGAATTACTTCTTTTTTTTTGCTTGAGTTTGGTTATATGAAGTTCAAATAAATAAATTTTAGTTTCTCTTTCATCTATAGAAGTAGAATATATTGTATTCACTTGCATAGGTAAATAAACATTGTCTCCCAAAATTTGGGGGAGAAACAAATTTAGTCCACAATATTTTTTCTAATAACATGAGTACTATCAAGTTGGTCAAGAATCCAATCCCTCACAGTGGGTCAAAGCATTTTGATTTGAAGTACCATTTTATTCAGGGTCTAGTTAAGAATAAAGAAGTTGAATTGAAGTATATATACACTTAGGAACAACTTGCATATATATCTAATAAGGTAATTGCAAAGTTTCAAGATTCAACATCAACTTGTGAGTCCACTCAGCATCAAAGAGGATTATGTTGATAAGTGATGTTAGGTACATGTCAAATCATACATTCTACTTTTTAGGAGTTTAAATAGATAGTTGAAGCACTATTTCTACAAAGTTTTATTTTATAAATAAATTATAGATTCAAAATAGATGGTCACTATTTTTCTAAATACTTGTTTAGGATTTTTTATAATTGCTACTAATTTTAGGAGAGTTTATCACCAAGATTAATTGATGCATATTTTAAATGCATGATGTGTGATAAAGGAATGAAAAGACAAGAGTTTTTTAATTATTTTTATCAATTCTTTTATGGTTCGTAAAATTCTATGAAAGTTGCCTTTTGTTATTTTAAAATTATGATATAAATATGGTAATTTTTGTTTTTGCTTATGTAGTTCATCGTGATGAACATTTCCGGTTGTTTTACTAATTGTATGAATAAGCTATTAGTTGGATTTAAATGAATAATGACTCATTCTTCTTGGTTCAATGATATGGATCATGAAGCATGATCTAAAATTTTGATACAAAAACTATTTCGACATGATTTTTACCAAAAAATAATTCTACTATTTAATGAATTGTGGAAATACCATTTTTGATAATAATAACTCATTCAAAATATTTAAATCAACTACACAAAATTTAATTTAAAATTTAAAAAATAAAAAAATACAAATAAATAATTAACCACTACTTAAGATACAAAGAAATTTAAAACTTGACAAAAAAAAAATTGTGGTGAAACTAGTAAAAATATCGTAGTGATAATGGTCCATTGATCTAGTGGTGAAGTTGAATGTGGTTTTTAATAAGCTCACCAAAGATCTTCAATCTTGTTAAATGCAAGGCCCTAACATCAAGGCATGAGGTTGGGATCATGCCTTGAATGAATTTGACAAAATTGATACTCCTCAATCATTGGCTTGTGCTCTCATACCTAATTTAAAACTTTAAAAAAAAAATTGCAGTTGTGAAAATAGTAAAAGCATCATACTACCAATGGTTCCTTGATCTATTAGTGAAATTGAATGTGGTTTTCAATGAGCTCGCCAAGGATATGGAGTCTTGGTAAGTGCAATATCTGATATCATAAATGATAAAGTTGAGGTCGTGCCCCAAATAAATTTGATGAAATGAAATAGATACCTCTTAGTCCTCACTCTCAACCACAAAGATTTCAGCCTACATAGTCATGCTCCCATTTCTAATAATTAAAAGTTGGAATAATTTATAATATTTCGAAGGAAAAAACTTAATGGTACTGCTGGAATTGATGACGTTGAATGATGCAACAAAATATCGCACTTAACAAAATCGAGGCATGAATAAACCAACTTTCCACAGAACTTCGATTTTACTACGGCAAAATCGATCACACCTGACAGCGCTCTCCAAAAAAAAATCAGTTTTTCATCGAGGAAGTATGTAATGCACTCGTAGAAAATCACGTGTCCAGTGCATGGGGATTCTTAAATCAAAACCAAACAAATACACGAAATGTTAGTGGGTGGAACGGAATAGTGAATGCAGTTTTGTCTCCTCATTCCTCTTTCCCTTGCGGACAATCTCCCACGATATTTGTGTGGTTTAACTGCACAGACAAACCACCCCTTCAAAACCATGCATGCACTTCTCTCTTTCACCTCAACTCCACTACAACCCAAAATGGTCTTTCCCTCACTTTGCCTCACTAATACCATTTTCAGTATTAATATTGTAGCTAATCTTGTGTGGGTTTCTTGTGTAGGTGTTGGGCGAGAGGCAGGTACGTGAGGATAGGAAAATAGGATTGCTTGCAGGGGAAACAATGGCATACCCATCTGAAGAAGACCAAAAGAAGATGCGAGGAGGAGGAGGAGTTTCTATTTCTACCATTGCCCCCAAATTCAATCTATTCCTTTGCCTTGCCAGCTTCTCCATTGGTATGCTATTTGCATACCGAATGTGGAGTGCGCCACACCCAAATACAAACTTGCAACCTCTTCCCCAGGACTGCCAACATAAGCATCAGCAGGTAGGTAATGCTATTGATTGATCAACATATGTAAGTTTGTTGGATGGGTATGTTCTGATCATTGGTTTGTTTAGATGGTACATTTGAAATTACATCAATTTTTCTAATAGAATTCATTTATTAGTGTGATTTAGATGAGTCACATAAATAAGTCCAAGTTTAGAATGTGTTGCTTAAGTCAAAATGTAACGAAAAAGGGGAAACTTATTGACTTTGAATGCTATAAAGAATTTGTAATGAGAGGTTGTGGCTGTGTGCATGTAACCAGAAACTTGAAACTAGCGAAAGCAAGGATATAATTGGAGAAGTTTCTAAAACTCATCAAGCAATTCAGTAAGCCACTGAATCATTGTTTGAAGTTTGAATGAATAAATCTTTGCATTTGGAGAATTGTTATCAATGATCTTTATGGCCTGTTAATTCAATTTTGAACATGGAGGTGGCATTGTGTTCTGGTTTAGTTTTTATCTATTGAAAAGATCCTAGTATCATAAGATGATTTTGGTTTGGTTTAAACAACACACTTTAAGCTTTGATTTATTTAGGCGGTTCATCTGAAATCACATCTATATATGAATACGATTAAGAAACAACCACCGAAACAAATAAAAACTTAGTGTCATGATCTTTAACAAACTCATATTAAACTACTGAGTTGTTAGAATGGATGAGTTTTAAATTATATTAACAAGTGTGAGTGATGCAGGTCATTAGACAAAACGATTTCTTCCCTGGAAATGGAATTAGGAGCAGCACGACTTGCGAGCGCAAGCAGAGGAATGAACAGCAATGGGTTTCCAAGAGTGGAGAAAGCGGATGGATCTTCTGCAAAAGTACGTACCAAAGCATTTGTTGTGGTCGGAATCAACACTGCTTTTAGCAGTAGAAAACGACGTGATTCTGTCCGAGAAACCTGGATGCCACGAGGTTGAACTATAATCTGCAGCTCTCCCGTTTGATTCAATATTTACTTTTGAATGTTATTATATAGTATTGTTTGAGTCTCCTTTGAATTTTGAAACCCATCAATAATATCGAAGAAAGATAACAGAGCAAGCTAATAAGCTTCCTGCAAAATCAAAATGACAGGAGCAAAACTGAAGCAGTTGGAAGAGGAAAAAGGCATTGTAATAAGATTTGTTATTGGACACAGTGCGACACCTGGTGGCATTTTGGATCGTGCTATTGATACAGAAGACGCAGAGCATAATGACTTCCTAAGACTGGACCATGTTGAAGGCTACCATGAGCTCTCAGCAAAGACCAAGATCTACTTTTCTACAGCACTGGCAAAATGGGATGCTGATTTCTATGTTAAAGTCGATGATGATGTGCATGTCAATCTAGGTATATCGGTATTTTTCTAAATGTATAGCATATTCTAAGTTTTGTTTTGTTTAGGTGATTTATTTGAAATCATATTCGTTTTTTAATAGAATTCATTTGTTAATGTGATTCGAGATGAATGACTCTATTGAAAAAGCTAGTGCGATTTCAGATGAGCCACCTAAAGTTGATGATGACATACATGTTGATCTAGATACATAATTATTTCTTTGAATTCATTGTTAGGTTTGAACAACACACTCTAAGCTTTAATTTATTTAGATGGTTCACATTTGCTTTTTCAATAAGGTCCATTTATTACTGAAAAAACTAACGCGATTTTAGGTGAACCATCTAAACAAGTTAAAGTTTATAAAATGTTATTTAAATTGAAATTAAATTCATTATCCAATATGTCAAAACCTTTTCTATCTTCTTTTTGATATAAGTAAATACTCAGGTATGTTGGCAACCACTTTAGCAAGATACCGATCCAAACCAAGAATTTACATAGGTTGCATGAAGTCTGGACCTGTTCTTTCACAAAAGTAAGTTACAATGCTCTGCATTTTCATTCAGAAAAAATCTCATTCTTTTTAAGTTTGATAATAGCTGTTATGTGGAAAATATCATATATATATATATATATCTTTGTAATCTTGAAAGACAAATTTAATTTGTCATAACAACAACTACATTATTCTATTTTATCTTTTCTTTTATTTCTTCGCAACTAATTTATACTTTAAATTTATATGATTGTAGACATTTTCTCAACATACCCAACTAACATATCATCTATATAAACTATGTTTTGTTATGATATGGAACTCCCTGTCACTGAACACTTTTCTGGTAGTTTTCTTCTGTTAAGAACACTCAATTTATTTTTCTGCAGAGGTGTCAAATACCACGAGCCAGAATACTGGAAGTTTGGAGAAGAAAGCAATAAATACTTCAGACATGCAACTGGCCAGATATATGCTATTTCAAGGGATCTAGTTAATTATATATCTATAAATTCGTGAGTAGTAGTTTGTCTTTTTTGGATAAGTCTAAACAACACATTTTAAGTTTTGACTTGTTTAGATGGTTTGTTTGAAATTACACTAACTTTTTCAATAAAACCTATCTACAAATATAATTTCATATGAACCATTTAAACAAGTCAAAATTTAGAATGCACAATTTAAACTAAAATATGTTTCCGAAATACTTGATTTGATTTCATATGCTATAAAAAGAATTGATTCAAAATGTTGCCTGCAGACCCATATTGCATAAATATGCCAATGAGGATGTTTCACTGGGAGCCTGGTTGATTGGCCTAGAAGTCAACCATGTAGACGAACGTAGCATGTGCTGTGGTACTCCTCCAGGTATAAGATATCAGCAACGTCTGCACAGCATACAGAATGTATCTTTGATCGTGATTATTAAAAATTAAAATTCATTATATTTTAATTTTTAATTTTAATTAATTAATAAATAAAATAAAAAATACATCATATATGCTACATAGACAAAAATAAAAAAAAAATAAAAAGAAGATATTACCATATCCAAAACTAATTGTTTTTGCATGTGATGTCACTTTCCAGATTGTGAATTGAAGGCAGAAGCGGGGAATGTATGTATTGCAGCATTTGATTGGACTTGCAGTGGAATATGCAAGTCTGTGGAAAGGATAAAAGAGGTGCACCATACGTGTAATGAAGGAGATGGTGCTGTGTGGAATGCATTGTTCTGAAATTTGCTTATATCAAGTGAGAATCAGAATCAGTTTGGTTATGTGCATCCTTAAACCATGGAAAATTCTGTGATGAGTCAATCTTGTCTTGGTTTAGAAGTTTTGCTTTTGCTTTAACTTTGAATTGTTGTTCATATATGATGTGCCAAGTGAATACAGATTGTCAAGGGTGACATAAGGAAAGCCAAGCTAATGCAATGCACTCTTCTTCCTTGCCTTTACTTCAAGGTTCTAGAGATCTCTTATTTTTCAACTTTTAGTATTTATAGATTCAAAGGCAATACATCTGTTTTATCTTGTTATAGGTGGTCTATCTTTTACAGAAAATTGTTCATAAGGCATTAGATTGACATGATAACATTCAAATGTTTCTGAATTTTTCAAAAGCTAATTACATATAGTATATTGGAAGTTCATTGGTTTAGACTTTTTATAGATGACCTCATGAAATTTTAAGTACAATAGTCATCATATTTCTACATTTCTTATTCCATAAATATGGGGAGTCAAAAGTGGAAAAACTATAAATTAATATAAACACATATTGTTTTATATATATATATATATATATATATATATATATATATAATTATTACTTTGCATTTATTAATGCATAACATCTACACACAATAATGCATGTACGTGTTATGTTCATTTTTTTAGTTTTTTTTATGTTTTATAGTGTTGTATTACTAATTTAGGAGTAGTATCAAAGCTTTTTATAGAGATAACAATATAAATCCTTGAAGAAAATTTAAAAGTTAGCATTGACATTGATCTAAAATTAGTAACATACTTGAAAAAGCCTATTAGTCACAAGGAACATCATAAAATATCATTCAAAATTGATGAAAACGTAATTAAAAATATTCTTAAAGAAGAAATACCTTTATATGTATTGTGTTGAAGTCTAGAAAACTATTTATTAAATGATCTTTTATTGATAATTGTTGTAGGGTTTACATATATACTAGAGTTAAAATAATTAGAAGTAGACATGTCAAAGATACAACTCTTAGACCATACTATTATGGTCTTTGATAATGTGATGAGGTCTTGAATGGATATAATTATCAGAGAGTTTTTTAGTGGCGAATCTTCGCCAATTGGCGAATGTTGCGCGAATAGTCTTGGGCACCATTGTGGTCAAATCACCCGGAATTTCGGGGTTAACGACACACTGTAGAATCTGGCTTCGCCATTGACCACACACCGTCGATGTGCATGCCTGTAATATTCACCTGAAATCACGCGAACATGGGTATTAGATCACCTCCGTTATTTGCCAACAATAGTAAAGTGACCATGTACCCAGGACCTAATTCGCCAATGGTAAATTAAATGTTCATTGCACGCATTGGCCAAATTCGCCAATATCAATTAAAACATTATCAGCATTCGAGGACCCATTTTGCCCCGCTTAAATTAAATGTTCATTGTACGCTCGCGCAATTCGCCAAAAATTAAATTAAATTAAATGTTTATTGGCAAATGCGACGCCCGAGCCCCGCGCAACTCGCCAAAAATGCAATCATGGATTTCTATAAATGCACTCTTTCTTACACTCTTTCTTATAATTTGTTCGTGTCAGATTAGTAAATTGGGAGCTCTCGAGTCTCGATTTGCATTCTGCAAATTGAGTTGGAAAGTCGAAGTTCATTCACATTGTAGGGCGGGGCGGAGGGCCAGAGTTACAATCTTGCAACACAGGCCCAGGCATTCCTGATTCCCGATTCAGAGAATTGAGAAGGCATAAAGGTGAGTAATCATTTCTTCATACTTGATAGTATTAGTTTTAACTTTTAACTCATAGTGAGAGGTCAAGACTCAAGATGTCACAGTCAAACATGGGTGAGACTCCTCAAGGTGGTGAAGGGATTGAGATGTCACACAAGGGTGAGACTGAGACTCCTTAGGGTGGTGAAGGGATTGGGATGTCAGACAAGGGTAAGACTCCTCAGGGCAGTGAAACTGAAGGGATTGAGAGGCCATCAAAATGCCCAAAACCTAAACTTAAAGATACTACCATAAAGTCTTTCTTTGGAATTGGCAAAGTTTCTAGTCCACCAACTTCTACAGTTGCAGAAGCCATTCATAGTAGCTCACCACCACCACAAGGTGGGATTGTCATTGAGTTAAATGCATCAAATGAGGATGACAATACCGACATGGCAAAATATGTCGTAAGGGATACACACAATGAGATAATTCACTCAGATGCAAATGCTAGTACTAAAGATGATGTTGGTAGGAAGAAAAGAAAAAGGAAAGTAAAACTAGGGTGAGAGTGGGAGATGACAAGGAGTTTTAAGATTGATTGGGTAGAAAAGTACCCATTCATTGAACCACTCCCAAACAATGATGAACAACCAACAGAATGCAGGTGTAAGATTTGTAGCTGAAAAACTAAAAGAGAGAAGAAGATGCAGCTAAAGCTTGACACCATAGAAAAGCATATTGGTAAGGTTTATGAAAAACAGATCATAGATGGAAATGAAACACGAGTAGTAAGATGGAAATCAAAGGAAGAATGTCTTCATGTTAAGTATGCCACAGAATATGAAGAGCATAACCACAAAATGACACTGATTGGTAATAGTCAATTTGGAAATACAATCAAGGCTGGGCTTGAACATGCAACGAAAGATGCAAACCTGGCAAAGACTATTCAGATGAGTTTTGTTTTTCATATTATGTCGAGAGGGCATCCTATGAAAGATTTCCCGGAATTTAGTAATTTATTATCTTTTTTGAATGTTCCTCACTATCCTATGTCACATTGGTCAATAAACACTGGATGGGAAATGGCAAACTATCTCGCTGAGGTGGAAAAGCAAAATTTACAAGAGACTGTAAAAAAGTCAAATTTCATTTCATTATCCATAGATGAAGTTACTGCAGTAGATAACACTGCTTGGGTTTGTATGCATGTGTATATCGTAAAAGAACACGTCCACCGAGCTCATCTACTCTGTGTTCATAAAATGAGGGGCAATTCAACAGCAGAAAATTTATATTTAGAAGTTAAGAAAGTTTTGAATGAAATTGCTGGTATGGATGACTTGAATTTATATTTAGAAGTTAAGAAAGCTTTGAATGAAGTTGGTATGTGTTGGAGGTGCAGTAATGCAAGGTCAAAGGACCGATCTTTGTGCAAGATTACAAACTAGTATTGCACCATACATGGTTGGCATTCACTGCATGGCCCATTGAATGAATTTAGCATATAGAATTGTAAGCCATTTTCCTATAGTGTCAAAAGTTGAAGATCTAGTCCACGAGCTCCACTCATACTTCTGTCGAAGTCCTAAACATTTTCAGAATTTCAGATTTTTGTTGAGGGAGTAATAGGAGGAAACAAGCTTCTCAGGGATGTTGAGACCAGATGGATCTCCTTGCATGGACCAGCGGAACACGTTCTAACAAAATATCAATCCTTGATCAGACTAATGTATGAGCAACACCTCACAGTAGACAAAGCTCTTGATCTCTTACATAAGTTAAGTGATATAGAGACTCTGTTAACTTTAGCTAGTCTTCTCCCCATGCTGGAATCAATGAACAAACTTGTTAAGAAAGCCCAAGACATAACTATGTATATCAATGAGTATAGTACTCTACGTAAAATGACATGCTTGAGCCTGGATGGTCTATATTCAGATCTAATAGGGCAAAGCCCAATTTTTTTTAGGTGGCAGATAATTACAGATTTGAATCATGCTAAATTTTTTTTACATTTCAATACAAAAAATGAGTTATGTGTCTTTGTAAAAGGATTTTAGATACCAATGCACCAATCTAAGATGGGCAAGCAAGGCAGAGCACTACTAGTTAAAAAGGAAGATCTTGACAGGATTGTTAAATCTGTTAGTGATAATTTGAAGTCTATTGCATATGAACTTTCAACTGAGATTCGTGAAAGATTCCCTCAAGAAGAAATACTTGAAGCCATGGGTTGTGTGTATCCTCAATTTTGGCATTCAATTGGAGATAATCCAAATGACGCAAAGATGTATCATAAAAAACTAGAGGAATTGATACTGACATTTTCAAAAGATGCATATTGCAATGGACAGCCAATAGAAGGAATTTTAAATTTAGATCATCTTAGAAAACAGTGTAAATAGTTTGCATTGGTTATGAAATAGCAGTTGGTTAACTTGGAGAATCCATTTGAACCTGGATCAATCACAAGGCTTTGGAAAAGGATAGATCAAAGTGAAGCAGTGCGTATTGCAATACCAGAATATTTGAAACTTGTTGATTTATGTCAAACAATGATATTGGGGTCGGTGGAAGATGAGAGAGTTTTCAGTGCATTAGGGCTTTTGAAATCAAAGATCAGATACAAATTAGACAAGAATTTGGAAACTTGCTTGAGGTTGTTTTTAACCCAATATAATGTTAGAGATTTTCCATATGATAGGGCACTGGCAATCTGGAATTCCATGTGTGAAAGACGAGGGGTGTGCAACACTTTAAAAGCTGGTGGTGTTACTGCTAGTTCTAGTGCTGAGACAAATGAATATGATGGATCGTAGACTCAGAATCAACATGAAGACGAAGATATTTTTGAATACCCGACTCAGAATGAAGATGAACCTGTTAGTACTAGTCAGTTTCCGGATCTTGACTCCATTTGGGATATGGAAGCCTCAGAGTGAGTCACTGAAGTGAATTAGCAGTCAGTTTATAGGTATTTATAATTATACTACAGTTCTTGAGTCATATTACAATTTCGATTTGCAAAATTGCAATACTATAGTTGTCATTGATGATTTTTGATATTGTATTCCTTGAATTTGTCAATCAGAATGGATACTTATTTCATATTTTTAATTGTGAATTTGAATTATTAGTAAATTGGTATTTGGTTCCACATTATGTTGAACATGAAATGCAACAATTTGTGTCACAAGATCCATAAAATTATTCATATTGCATAATTGTTATTGCTAGAACCTTTCTACTATTCTATATTAAATGCTTAACATGATGTTCATGCCGATTAGGGTTTTGTGTTTGTTTTTTGTCTTAGTTGGCTAGTAAACCAAAGTTGTCGTGCGTTGAAAATCTGAGTTGTCCTCTCTTTATTTGTCCATGTCAATGTCAAGTGTGGTCAAACGGTTGGTCAGACATGTTTAATGTTTCATCTCTAACTCGCAAATAAATTTCATGTTTAACAATTTAAGTGGCCACTTAGCGAGTGTTGGTTTGGGTATAAATCGCGAGGTCTCTAGTTTTTTGAGTGTTAGCATTTTATGTTAGCGAGCTGGAGATTGTTAATGAAATTGCTTTGGTTGTGAGGTCTTGAATTGGTTTGATGTCATGCATTATAGCCACGAGAGTTAGCGAGTAAGTACTAAGTCATTAATGGTCTGTGTGCCACTGCTCGTGCCTGTTTATGATGATAAATTAACATAAAATATCAATTTTTGTTGGTACTCACTAGGTCGCTACGGTCAAGAGATAAAAAGTTTTGAGATTTTATGATTATCGCTAGCTCGCAGGTCCTTTATCATCAAGCCAGTTTAAGTTGCGAGCTTGCGAGTACTGGGAGATTTTAGTTGTCGCTACCTCGCAAGATGTTTTGCACTTGACCATTTTATGTTGCGAGGTTGCGACTGGGTATGATTTTATGTTGTCGCAAGGTCACGAGGTGTTCGTGGTTAAGTCATTTTAATTTACGATCATGCGATGTAGTTGGTATCACAGCTTAGTTGGTTTCGTCGCTTGCTTGCAGGTTTTGAAGTTGTTTAGCATTTTAAGTTGCAATCTAGCGATAGGTAAGTTTTGGTCTGATTTTGTGGTCATCACATGCTCGCGGGTTTGTATGTCTTAAGTGAAAAAAGTGTTGCAAGCATGCGACGGCAGTTAAGTGTCTTGTTGTCGTGGGATCGCAAGGGTTTAAGTCAAGTTAAGTTTCTAGTTGCGAGCTTGCGATGAAATAAGTTGTTTTGTTAGATTTGTAGTGGTCGCTAGCTCGCAAGTAAAGAAAGAATATTACAAATGTTGTTGCGAGGTTGCGTTTGAAGGGCTTGATGAAGATCAACGGCTGTCGCTCACTCATGAGATTATTTGAGGATTCGTAAAAGGGGTTGTGAGCTTGCGATTAAGAGGATTTGGTAGCATTGTCGCTAACTCGTCGGTTCCTTTCCAAATTGTTATAACCAATTGCGAGTGTGTGATTAAAGATGGGGATTGACACATGGACTTGTTTGTTGGGTTCTGTAAAAGTTTTGAATGGCAATCGCCAATCAAATGCCATAGTAGCTATTGCTAGTTCATGCAAGTGTAGCAATTAATATTAATGAGACTTGAGAGAAGTGACGGCGCCTAAATACCATAAATTGCATGATCGAGCCGAGATTTTGACATTTGTATAATTGCATTAATGCCACACTAGCTAGTTCATGCAAGTGTGGCAAACCGCAAATGGCAATTCATGAGACTTGAGAGAAGTGACGGTGCCCAAATACCATTTTATGTTGCGAGGTTGCAACTGGGTGTGATTTTATGTTATCGCAAGGTCGCGAGGTGTTCGCAGTTATGTCATTTTAATTTGCGATCACGCAATGTGGTTGGTATCACAGCTTAGTTGGTTTTGTCGCTTGCTCGCAGGTTTTGAAGTTGTTTAGCATTTTACGTTGCGATATGGTGACAGGTAAGTTTTGGTCTGATTTTGTGATCATCGCATGCTCGCGGGTTTGTAATTCTTAAGTCAAAAAGTGTTGTGAGCATGCAACGACGGTTAAGTGTCTTGTTGTCGCAGGATCGCAAGGGTTTAAGTCAAGTTAAGTTTCTAGTTGTGAGCTTGTGATGAAATAAGTTGTTTTGTTAGATTTGCAATGGTCGCCAGCTCAGAGGTAAAGAAAGAACATTACAACTGTTGTTGCAAGGTTGCGACTGAAGGGCTTGATGAAGATCAACGGCTGTCGCTCACTAGCGAGATTCTTTGAGGATTCGTAAAAGGGGTTGCGAGCTTGTGATTAAGAGGATTTGGTAGCATTATTGCTAACTCGCTAACACGTGGACTTGTTTGCCGGGTTCTGGAAAAGTTTTGAATGGCAATCACAATCAAATAGAAGGGTATGAATTCAAATTTCGATCGAGTACTTCAGCTTTGAAGTTTGAAATTTGAATTAATGCCATAGTAGCTAGTTCATGCAAGTGTGGAAATTAATGAGACTTGAGACTTGAGAGAAGTGATGGCGCCCAAATACCATAAATTGCATGATTGAGCCAAGATTTTGTATAATTGCATTAATGCATTCTATCTTCGAGGTAATCTAGTGAATTGAGCTCTGCAACAACGTTGGAGAATTTAGAGTGTTGGGTGTGGGAAAATTTCAAAAAATTGGTTAATTTTTTCTTCTGCAGCTAAAATGAGTCAGGCGACGAGTGGAAATGGAGCTTCCAAGCCCAAGCCCAAGCCCAAGCCCAAGCCCAAGCCCAAGCCCAAGGCCACGACAAGTGGAGCAGGAGGACCTGGAGGTTCCAAGGCCAGTGCCACTGAGGAAAAGATGGTTAAGAAATACAAAGAAGAATTTGTAGATTTGATGCCAGGGACTTCCGTTGCTTTGAATACAAATGATTTGGCATGGAAAGATTTATGGAGCCAATGCAGAAACCCTACCACGATTAATATGATTGGTTCTTCTCTGTTTATTTATTTATGGTATAATAGGGTTAAGGGTGTCCTAATGTCAAACCCTTGGGATTTAAATATGGCAAAGTTAATTGTGATAGATGTGTATGTTGATGTGGATTTGATAAAAGAGTTGGCCAAATGCTATTGCCAAGTATCTAGGGTAATCCGAAGAAAGAACCAGTCTGCCCTAGTTTCAATTAACAGAGCTAGCTTTGTTGAAGCTTTCCAGATTCCTTGTGTTGCATGTATAGATATAGATTTGGAGCGGATTGCAGAGGATTATGACAAATACAAAGGTGTTATCAAGAAGCATGCAATCCCCAGATACTTGCCTAGGGTGAATAGGAAGCCGGTTATAATTCCAGAGAGTATCGAACCACCATTTGACATCACACCTTTCCACCATTATATGCATTGTACAATCTATGAATTATGCAGAGTGTTGGGTTGTGATGGAGATTCAACAACATCAGCTGAATTACTAATGATGGCTATGGATATTCAACACCCAGATGTTAACAAAGATTACAATTATGTGGGCTATGTGGTTGAACACATTCATAATGCCCTAGTTGAAATTCAGAGTGGTGCACCCAACCCTACATTCAAGCATTATTCATTGCTGATGCATTTAATCTTGTCCTATAATGTTGAGTTCGTGGATAAGGAATTGGAGCTTTTCAAAGAAGAATTCAGTGTCTTAATGCCAATACAAAGATGGACCTGGGTTTGGGACAGTAGTTCTCCCCATTCTTCTTTCCTTTTCTTTGAAAATTTGATTGTTTCGCCAATTATGGAAATGCTAGGAATAAATAGGGAATGATTGTGAATTAATGTTAGGAGAGTTTTGAGACCTTACCAGTTTGTTCCAAACTGGTCTATTTCACATAACTGGGGGGACTTTTATTTTTTTGATAACTTTACTATGATCAGAGTCTATGGGTGTCCTTAGCCTCCCCATATTTTACCAAAATTTGTTCCAATTAAGATTGCTTTTATGGAGTTTATCTGGCAATTGACCCTAGTTGAAAAATAATATCTTGATAAACATAGGAAGGGTTCTCTTCTTCCTAGGCTTTGGGTTGCATCTGATTTTACCATTGGTAGGAGTTCCTTTGATGAAGTAAACAATTTCCTTAAACAATATAGGTTGGTTAATGTTGTGTCTAGATTCTATGATCCGAAATAATTTAGTAAATTTGCAATGCCAAAAATGACACCTTGGGCCACAATAAAGGACCATGAACCATTGGATGATGAAGATGTGGTTAGAAATTTGCTGAGAAAAGATGAAGTACAAGAAAGGAGAAGAAAATGGAAAAATTTGATGAGAGTTGAAGCAGAATTGAAGGTTGCTGACCCTAGTTTCTCATGTTTTTGCCCTGATAGCCCATACCTAGAGAGGATTAACAAAATGTTGAGTTTATATGAAACTCTGATGGAACAAATGCCTCAAATTCCAGATTCAGAAGTGGTTGCTCAGTAGCAAGACCCCCAAGATGGACATTCTTCACATGGCAAGAGGCCACTTAGTGTGTTTGCTGATGATGTAGAGAGTGGGGATGAAGTTCAATCTACCCCAGCTGCAAAGAAACAAAAAACTAATGAGGTCGGTACAATTGTGAGGAGAGACCCTGCTAGAGAAATTGTTACAGAAATGGACAATACTTTCATCAAATAAGGACACATCTCAGAGAAGCAGGGTAGAATGAAGAATAGGGAGAAACAAATGAAGCCCTTGCTCAAGGCTTTGATGAGCGTGTGATGTTGTCAAATGAGTTCATGAAAGATGATGACTTTATTAAGTCAGATGAATTTAAAAGTTTTTTGACAAGATTGAAACAAAAGAAATTAAGACAAAATTTGATCATAGAGGAAGCAAATGAAGAAAAGAAATAGGAGATCATCAAGGCACTGCAGGAATATGATCCTAACAGGGAGCAAATATCTGTGGAACATGCAAGACAATTGATTAAGAGTATTGGTATGATTATGATGCCTAACTGGGATATCCAGTCTATTTTTATTATTGATCAGATTAGGAAGCAAGAGGACCCAATGTTTAAAACTAAATTTGAAATTGGAGATGTAATAAGAGGAATGAGATTTAATCTTAAGTCAAAGACACTTGCTTCTTGGTCTTTGGCCCCTTCCACTCAAAAGACTCACCTTCTAAATATCCAAGTAGAAAAGAAAGCTGACAGAATGATCTGGAACTTGTAGAACACAACTGACACGAAGATTGCCTCATTTTTGACTCAAGTGTCTTTCATGAATTTATCAGAAACAGAGGATTTGTGAAGAAGATACACAGAAACATATACCCAATTGATTGCATTGTCTAAAAAATATGAAGAGACACTGATGAAGAAGGGTGCTTTGGAGGAAGATTTAGTGGAGTTGAAAGAAAAAAACTACAAATGAGTCCCCTCCAATACAGATTACAGAACAAGTACAAGAAATACTAGTTGATGTGACAGCAAAAATGAAGGAATACATAGGGAAAATTGAAAAGATTGAAAAGGAACAAAATGTCAAGGCTATCTCTGTTGTGTCAGGAATTCTGAAACACAAGATTAATGTATTGAAAGGAAAATTGATGGTAGTGCATGATTTGCACATTTCTTTGAAAGAGGCAAGTAAAACATCCTCTGAGGTTGTCGCTTTTCTTGGACCTTTGTTAAATGTTTGGTAAAGGAAGAAGCAGATTAATGGATAAGCTAGATACTGCAGTGATGTATAATGATGAGTTCCCTCCCAAGATCAGTGACACTAAAGACATGGTGGAGGTAATGAATGCAGCTTATGCATTTTTCATAGGGAAGGATGTGCTTATAAATGAAAAATTGCAGACATTTGGGGAAGGTTATAGTAAATTGGTGCCTTCAATCTATGGTAGTAATGGAGATTTGAATTCAGTTTCTGATTGGACCAGTGAATTTGATTTGATTCTAAAGCAAGAAGAAATAATCAAGCATGTAAATGAACAAGTTGATGCTGATTTCCTTAACGGTATGCTTGATTCACTGTTCAAGGTTGAGGTTGACCATGCAAAGTTTATTGTTGAATCCAGGGCAGTTACAGATGCCAGATGGACAGATTTAGTTGCAAAGTTGGAAGAGGTAAAGGCATTCAGTTGGCCAATAGACAAAGAGGTGGACAGGTGGCAAGCCATGCTAAAGCCAAAGAAGAAATCTCAAGTTGAGGTTGCTACCCAAGATTCCTCACAGTAATCCTAAGCTTGTTGAATCCTCATCTTATAAAAGGATTCCAAGATTAATTTGAGAGGGATGGCCACTTTTTCTTTTTGATCAGTAGAGAGGGATGGCCAATTGGCCACTTTTATTGATGTTGAACTTGAAAACTCTTATATAGTTATAATAACTCAACTGCTCAAGAATTTGATAAGTGCATAGTTGAATCGCACTGTGAATTTACTTTCTGATATCATTATGAATATAATATCAATATCATTTGTAGTTTGAGATCTTCACATAATTGTATTTGTGTTGAATTTATGTTTTCACTGTGAATTGAATGGTCAAGGGTTTTTTAGTTTACATATGAATCTGGGTTGTGTATGTAATGGCATTATTCATAATTTCATTCCTATTTATCTGCAAATGAATCTTATTGAAGTTTATTATCAGGTTGTCTTTGAATTGTAAGTGACTATATGCCCTAGGATAAGGCACTGGTCTATTGTCTTGATGTTTTACTAAATATGTTGTATTCCTATCTATTGTGGTGTTTAATACTTTCATTCTTAATACTCTTATGATTTTATATGCTATGGATGTTTATGTAATATATATGGAGGTGTTCTAACTTCTATGACTATGTTTATAATCTGCCCACCAATTACAATGAGGTGAATCCTTAATATGATTCTAGACTAACATAAATTTTGCATTCCTGGGCATAATAGGATTAGGAAGCATTAAATGAAAAACTACATACACCATAACAATGCAACAAATGAAAAAAGTTAAATCTCATGATTCTGATCATTTGAAAGAGATAGAATTATACACAAAATAAATTTATATATAACTCCTTCAAGAACCTGCATAAAGCTTGACACTAAATGATTTTCATTTGATCTGTAAATGACTAAACAGTATACAACTTGCTCCCTTCACCTAGAGTCTAGAATCACTACTGAAACCAGAAAAGGAACCCCAATGACTATACAACCTGCAAAACTACTTGAGCCATGCCATTATCACCCTGATGCCTTTGGATGGAATGTGAGATGTTACGTTCTATCCAACAGATCATTTCCAAATAGAGGAGGAAGCCTTCATGCCCAGGAACACAGACAATGGAAAGAGGAGCCCGAGCCTTCATGCCCACGATTAGGGAAAGTGGAAACATGAGCTTTAGGGTAAATGTAATATGTTGGGGAGGGGTTTCAGCTTCCATGTCATCACAAAGATGACTGGCTACCACTCCCCACCCAAAAAAATCCTTCTTTCATTCCTTTGCGCGCTCCTTCTTCAAACCCCTTGCCATCCTATGGCAGAGTAGAAGCAGAGGATGTGACATGCTTGGCCTTTCTTGACAAGAAAAGGCTTTCACACCCCCTCTAGCAATCCTTCTCACTTTCACAACCCCTCTGACAATAAACATTCTCACATAGAAGAAAACAAAAAAACACCCATCTGGTATCACAAAGCACACAACAACTCCATGCACGATCCTGCTCAAACATCATCTTCCTTTCTAAGGAAAAAACCACTCTCAAAAAATGAAAAAGGTTTATTTTCTCAGTTTCTCTTCTACCAATTGAGTCACCACTCCATTGTATTTATAACATTTTCACACTTCATTTGGTGATGCTCATTCACATGAAAAATCATCATTTTGGTGTTTTTCTGTAGTACCCCTGCCCTAATCAATTTTTAATCTCAGTTTAATCTTGGTTAGTTTATCATAATATAATGATTATAGTTAGATGTGTTGATTTAGTGCATATCTGTTAATGTGTTTTCGCACTAGTTGTATGCAAGTTGTTTAGTGTTCCTATTTCGTGGTATTAAAATTGGGCTAATGCTTTCATTAAGTTTATATATGTATGCATGTATGACTCTTGGTTGCAGGAGATTTCAGGTACCACGCCGCATGAGTGCGAGGTTTGTCTTCACCTGGATTTGTAGGTTTGAGAGTACCTCTTTAATCCTTAGAGTTGGATTAGGTGGTCGTAAGACCCTAGTTGACCATAGTCATGCTCAAGTAAGCATCGCCAGTCGTCGTCGGTATTCCCTTTTGTTTGGGTTTGCGAGTCATCTATCTGGTTGACCTTCTTGATTTGCGTGTTTGGTGTGTATGGTTAAATTGATTATTTAGTCCTTAGTATTTAATTTGATTAAATATGTGTTTGCGCATTAAAGATTATGGACTAGTTTAAATAGGGTTTCGTTATGCAATTATCGTTAATATTGAATTGCTCGAGTCGGTTTAGGAGCAAGTTAAATTACATGGTTGATTTTAAATATTAAATGCATTTTGTATATGCTGTTGAAAAAAGAAAGTTTTGAATTTAATTGCAATAGAATTCATTGTATTATGTTGGCTTTTTTTAAATAGAAAGGTTAAATTGAATTAGTTGAGAAAATCAATTTTAAATTGAAAAGCAAGTAAATATATTGATATAGTTGGGAAATAAGTATTTTTGTGATTTATTTTAAATAAAAATTTTAAATCCAAAAATGAGATTTTTGGTCAACCTTTCCCATATAACCTAGACTTTTGGAAAATATGGGGAGGGAATTTCTTTTGGGAAAAAATGGTTTTTGGAAAAAAATATTTTTGGATGTAATTTGGGGGTTTTGGATGGGGAAGGATTCCTTGAGCTGCAGATTGGGGCACTTCAGCAGATCTTGCCAGGAATGCGAGATAAGGTAGGATTCAGATCCATCTCTTTGATTTCTGGTTGTATTGTTCTTGCTTTTTCAAAACCAAATTTTGGATATCAATTGGAAATGGTTGTTCATGAGGAACTCTTGTTTAAATCTCCATTGGGTGTTCTCAAATTCAAATTCTATTTTAGAAATTAGATGTTGTTGGAAAGAATGGTTGAATTATTGAGTTTAAATGCCCCATTTTGCACAAGTATGGGTTTTTGTTGAAGAAACTATTTATGGTTTGATATTCTTCAGATTGTTTGGGGATTTGAAACTTTATTCTTGCTGGGAAAATTCTCATTTTAAGTTTATATGAAGCTGTGTGTTTTTAAAAAAAAATGGGGTTTTGGATTTAAAATAAATCTTTTTAGTCTCTGGGAGACTGGTTTTTTTTTTTAGACTGTGTTTTACACAATAACCTAGACTTTTGGAAAATATGGGGAGGGAATTTCTTTTGGGAAAAAATGGTTTTTGGAAAAAAATATTTTTGGATGTAATTTGGGGGTTTTGGATGGGGAAGGATTCCTTGAGCTGCAGATTGGGGCGCTTCAGCAGATCTTGCCAGGAATGCGAGATAAGGTAGGATTCAGATCCATCTCTTTGATTTCTGGTTGTATTGTTCTTGCTTTTTCAAAACCAAATTTTGGATATCAATTGGAAATGGCTGTTCATGAGGAACTCTTGTTTAAATCTCCATTGGGTGTTCTCAAATTCAAATTCTATTTTAGAAATTAGATGTTGTTGGAAAGAATGGTTGAATTATTGAGTTTAAATGCCCCATTTTGCCCAAGTATGGGTTTTTGTTGAAGAAACTATTTATGGTTTGATATTCTTCAAATTGTTTGGGGATTTGAAACTTTATTCTTGCTGGGAAAATTCTCATTTTAAGTTTATATGAAGCTGTGTGTTTTAAAAATAAAAATAAAAAATGGGGTTTTGGTTTTAAAATAAATCTTTTTAGTCTCTGGGAGACTGGTTTTTTTTTTCAGACTGTGTTTTACACAGTAATCTTTAAAAAAAAAATGAAAAAAAAAAAAAAGTGGAAACCCCAACTACGTGGGAGAGTTCCCCACCACGTGGAGGGGTGTTGCGTGTCCATTGGGCAGCAGCGCTTCCCATGGGGGCTGCGTGCTCCCTTTGGGAATAGCAGCGCTCCCATGGGGGCTACGTGCTCCCATTGGGAAGCAACATGAGCTCCCAAGGGGGGGGCCCACGTGGGGGTCCACGTGGGTAACCTCCCCCATATTAGTGCTATTTTTTTTTATTTTTTTTTTTAAAATGTTTTTTTTTAATGTATTTTTTTTTATTATTCAAAAAAAAATATATATAATATTTTAATATTATTTAATAGTAATTTTTAATTAAGTTTTTAATTATGATTAATGTGGCATAAATTATAATTCATGATTAATTTGAAATTAATTAATTGTATAATGGCATATATACGTTAATTAATATTCAAATTTCATTTTATGATTAACGCACTTTTTCTAATTAAATTCTAGAATTGCTAATTTCGCAATTAAATATTAGTTGGTTATATTTTGATTAATCTTGGATTAATAAATATATACCTTAATTAATAGCTAATTTGGGCATTTGTCTAACTGAGGAAGTATTGTTTTTTTTTTTTTAAATAAAAAAAATAGAATATTATTTTATTGGAAAATTGTTGAAATATGATATATTTACTAATTGATTATGTTAAATAATTTTTTATTCGAGAACATATCTTTTGAGTAATTGAGAAGTAAATGAATATTTTATCATTGGAAATTTGGATCATTTAAACGATATACTATTGGAAATTAATAATGTATTGTTTGGAATGTTGATGAGTTAATGGTATTTTCAATTTGTAAAACAAATGGTATAGTTATAATCTTCCACTGTTTTGAGAGATAGGCGAATGGACCATTGAAAATTGTGGTATTGTACTCACCTGGTAACAGTGATTTTTCTGTCAATGCATTTTGAAAACTTAGATCAATCAGAGAATTGGATCAACTTTTATGTTTAAATTAATATGGGAAAATATTGTCTTTTCCAGTTATTGCCTATGCAAGTTTGATTTTCTGTATTCGCTTTTGCTTGAGTAATGGCAAGTTTTGATTTATTCGATTGGACCCTGTTGTATGGATTGTTTTGGGTACCTGTTCCACTCCTGGGTTATGAGTTTGACTATTGTTTTGTGGTAGTGTCGTAATTGGTCATATCCTCTATGTGGGTGTCGAATGATGATTCGTGGTTGACCTTAGTCGGACAGGTCTCTAGTTAGAGTACCGTCTGTCAGTGCACCTCGTATGAGGTCATGTTTGACCAAATGGTGGATTTCTCCATTTTGAACTCCGTTCGTCTGACCATGTCTATTCCTTGGTTTTTGAGTTCGTCTGAGTTTAGTCTAGTGTCGTATGGGAAAGTGGCTTTTGATTGGGGTCCACGCCCAAAGTGGTTGTTGGGTAACCCATCGAAAGTGAGTCTAATAAGTGATAACCTAACAGTAGATTAGAATGTAATCTCTAAGTAAGATAATTGTGCCTCACACATGGGACGAGTGCTAACACAGACTCGACATGCTGTGAGAAGGTCTGAAATGGCAAACCATCATCCTTGTCTTCACGAGAGGATGTGTGGGTCCACATGAGGCTTGGATGGGCCGGAGGCTCGGATTAGGTTGCCAGGGTAACCAGTGTATGGGGTCAGGACCTATGAAGACCTGCCATGGTAACCATACCAGGTTGTGTGATGACACTTGTCCCTACGTTTGCTAGTGTGTTGTCGTATTGTCCTGTTAGGAGCATGTTTGTGGGTCGTCCTATTGTCTATGCCCTTGTGAGTACCTGGTTTCATGTTAGACCTTGGGTGGTGATGACTCAGTTTATGGGTGCTCTAATGGACCTTTTTATTAGCTTGATTTTGTTCAACTGGATCCTTTCCTTTTCAAGGATCTTTTATGTATTAATTGACCGATGTGGTCGTTTGTATATTGATTATGTTTCGCCTTGATGGCCGGATTGTAAATGGTGTAACCTCATGTATTCTTAACTTTATTAATTATCAGAGGGGTCTTGCAGTTGAGCAGACCCAGAGATGTAGCCCTTTAGGGGTGAACTCCGAGATCATTATGGTGTTATGTGATGTTATTCTCTTATGTTTCCCTTATTCAATTTATCATGTATGAATAGCTTATGATAGAATGTATAAGTGGATTAGATGGAATTAACTTTAAATGCTTGTATGCAGTCCTTTCTTGAATGTAGTAAATTGGATCATGAATGAATGTAGCTTAGTATAATGGAATATATTCAGTTGTTGTTAAGGAAATTAAGTATGCATGAAAAGATCTCATATGTTGATGATGAAATTCTAGTGTGTTAGAATATTAGATGCATGGTTTATATTTTAATGAAAAGCTTGAATGTAAAGTATGAATAAATCTTAATGGATGAACCATATCTTGTGAATTATATTTCCATCTTTTGAAAGAAATTATCCTGATTAAGAATTATCTCGTGATTAAGATGATCAGCTTATTGGATTAATTGTGTGAGTTAAGTGAATTGTGAAATTTAAGTAATCTCGTTGGGAAACTCTTTAGGTGTTAGTTGATGTCTTCTACTATGTAATCTGAATCTTTGATATCTTGTTGTATCTTAATGTGGTGTAACTTTTTTAAAAAAAATTATTGCACTCTATTCTTGAGTGATAGCTTAATCCCTTCGGGGTTTCCTGGCGGGGCATTACATTTGGCATCAGAGCCCATGTTGCAAACACTGGGATCTCTGGTTTCGTTGTGCCCTTAGTTGTTGTGAGGTTTATTGACCTTATGATCATGCTTGTCCTCCCTTGTGTATGTGAGTGATTGAGCAGACCTTAACTTGTGTGTAATGTGTGTGTTCACACCTTGTTCTCATCTTCTTGATGTTGGTGTTTTGAGTGATTGATCGTGCTTTATGTGCTTATTGATGTCTTGGTCTATGGTTACTCATACTCTGAAAGAGAGTCATATGAACCTTCCCTTATTGAGTGTTGTACTCTTTAGACTAATCCATTTGGGTTGTCAGTGCTTGTCTTGAATTTGAAAGTGCGAATTGTGTTTGGTTAAGAATATGATCTAGCTTAGTGTTGTCCACTTGAAGGACTAGTATGGCAATATTGAATGCTTATCTTGTAGCAAATTGAATGAGTATGACCATTCCTCCTTTCTCTCTCTGGAAATTAAATGTGTGTGATGTGTGTAATGATCTCTTATATGAGGTTTCTTTTTGCAAGAGAAAGGTTGTGACTTCTTGAACCCTTGTGTGAACTTTATGATGCTTATGTTTTTAGATTATTAAAGGGCTATGGGTTTAAAAATTTATTTTGGTTATTGGGAGAAAATTGTATGTGTACATTAAAGAATTCTCCATGTGTTTAGTAGGAGTAACATAATTAAATTTTATCTTAAGTAATGTGCATTAATATGCGGATAGTTGTTATGTGAAACTGCTTTGTTTGTAAAAGATGTATAAAAGGGAACATGTTATAGTAGCTTCGAGAGAGTATTAATGTGGTCCCCGATAGATTGTTTTATGTGTTGCATTAAACCAGTTTGATTAAGGATCTATTTTAGCAATGCTCCATTGAACTTGTTTTTGGGTATATGTAATTACCTTATTATGTTTAGAAAGTGCAAATGAAAAGCCTGTTTGATGTGTAGGCGTTGATATGTATTATTTTGTTGATAGCTCCTCGCTTACCTTCTTATCATAACTTGATTTTGTAATGATAGGTTGCAAATTATGACATGTGTCTGTATTGTATTAAGAATAAGTGAGTGTTTTCAAGAGGTCTGGTATTATCGAAAGGTTTGCCTGTTTTGATCTCTGTTGGTTGGAAAACTAGAACATTCTGTTGCAACCATAATTATTGGAAATGTTTTGTTAGGCTGATTGTCATCCTTCTAAACGGTAGCGAAATGAAAACCGTACAAATAAAATGATAGGATTATAGTGAGAAATTTTATATTATAGTTTGATCTTGATTGATCTTGTGTCTTTGTAGGAAATAGTTTGGTCATCAAACTCTCTTTCCCTTCTCTTTGCCTAGGGTATCAGATTTTTAGAAATGCTATGAAGGATGCATTGATTTAAATAGAATGTTTATAAAACATGTGAAATCGTATGTTTGCATTTGGCTTCATAGTGATAGATGAAAGTCCTCTTTGGGAAAAGAATTTGCTTAGCTAGTAATTTAGTTACAGATGCTTAGTGAAATTTGAGAAAGATATAGGAATGATTTTATTCCTTATGTAATTGTGAATTGTTAATAATTTCAGTACCTAAATCTAGAGTAGACTTTATTCAATCATTCATGTGGGAAGCATTATTTAAATCTTCCTTAAATAGATGTTAGCGTACTGAAAAGTACTCCCCGTAAATGTGACTAAACTAGTACTGGTGTATTTGTGTGTATTGTAAGAAACCAGTACTTATTATATGTGCCCATGGATTGGTGAAGTAATCAACCGTGGAGGATATGTTGCTTATGAGTATGGAAAACCATACTGTTCATGTGGTGTTGCTTATTTGTGTCCCTACTGAATACCAAACCTCGGGTTGTGGGTAACTCAGTATGTTAAGGGGTAGTATTCGAAGTAACCGTTCCTTAAATAGTATGGAATGGTGTACGAGTAATGTCGGTGCAAAGTGACTTTAGCTTCTCTACTTCGAGGAATGATATAGTTGTACTATTAAACTGTATCAAAGGTGTACTCAATACTTTCCCTTTTGATGAATCTATTTATAGGTTTATGTGTGACAGCCTATTCCTTTCCTTTAATTGAGAATTTCGATGGTGATTCTTGAGCATAGTGATGGTGTATTTTGGAGGATCCTTTGCCTTGTCTTCATGAAAGGTAGGTTTATCCACATGAGCTGCCAGTTAGTACGTGTTGGTGGGCATGTGGGTGGACCCTAGTCATGTATACCTCTGGCTACGACAAGTATCCTTCTAGATACGTCGCTATGCAGGACGTGACCTGCGCGTGCTTGTTTCCGCGAGGTACACTACCATGCGAATATGCCCATTGCTTGTCTTCTCCGCTTGGGGTATTGCCATGCCGCGTGATGACGTGATGCGGGGTGATGTTGAGGTACACACCGCCATGCCATGTGGGTAGTGTGACTATGTCGCACCACATGAAGAGCTACTGCAATAGCTAGTCAGTTGTTCCTTCCTTCCTCGTTGGTGGCTAGACGCTAGTCACATAGTGATGTTATGTGCAGTTGTGATATTCTTATTATTTCTTTGGGGATCAACAATTTATTTTACTTTGACTTTGAAGGTTTAGCCATGATCTTGTGATCTTTTGCACTTTTGATTTGCTGTTGCAATTCCGGATTATTTTATTGTCTTACTGTTGGAATTGATGATTTATTATATTTATTCATCTATATTTTGGTGGCTAAACTGGTTTATCCTTATTGTTTTCGGATGCTGGTCTTGTGTTGAAATGTGAAATTCCTCTCCAAGGACATATGATACGGATTTGGTAGAGTGTGTATGAGGAAGTGGACGTAAGGAACCTTGAGGATGGGGGTATGTGAGGCTGTGTTGCAGCTAGGACCCACTACGGTGAATATCTCTTGAAGGCTAACCACCTTGCTCAACAAGGGATGTTCACGAGGGTCTTGTATGGAAGGTAGCACCGCTATGGTGTGCCTAGCACCATCGAGCCTTTGAGTGAGATATTGGATATTTATGATCATATTGTTGTTCTAAGATCAGGCATAGAGATGCTGATCGTGCATGTTGTCTTTGATCGAGCATTAGACATGCTCACATGTGGCCTTTTGAGTTATGCATTCCTTTATGTGGATGGTTATTAATTGTATCATGGAGTAAATTGTGTTAACTAGTCACTAGGTTATGGGACATAGTCATTGGTAAGGTTTTTATATTCCTGGCAACTGTAATCAATTGAGTTATTTGTATTTCTCTTATTTCATGGAAGTTAACTTGATTGTAGAATTTGAATTTTGAAGCTAGTTCTATGCGATATATTTTTATGATAAAGATGGATTGGTAAAAGAAATTGATCATGATGGCATGTTTTCTTGTCATATCTGGTAGATGAGTATGGTCGTTGTTGTTTACCTCTTTGTAATGCTTTAATTTGGTGTAATGAAAGGGAGAAAATTCTTGTTTCTCTGCTATGATTGTGGATAATTTCTAGAATGTTATAAGAAATGTATGGATTTAGATGTATCTTGCCAAGGGGTAATGACATTCGTAAAGGATTTTGCAATAATGTTTCATTTGATTATAGAAAGATTTCTATGTGCAATTTGATCTTTGTTGAATGAGTTTCAGGGCTGATGCGTACGACATGTTCTTCATCTAGCCTTACCACTTCCAGGAGTAAGTCGGAACCTAGGGGGGGAGAATGTAGTACCCCTGCCCTAATCAATTTTTAATCTCAGTTTAATCTTGGTTAGTTTATCATAATATAATGATTATAGTTAGATGTGTTGATTTAGTGCATATCTGTTAATGTGTTTTCGCACTAGTTGTATGCAAGTTGTTTAGTGTTCCTATTTCGTGGTATTTAAATCGGGCTAATGCTTTCATTAAGTTTATATATGTATGCATGTATGACTCTTGGTTGCAGGAGATTTCAGGTACCACGCTGCATGAGTGAGAGGTTTGTCTTCACCTGGATTTGCAGGTTTGAGAGTACCTCTTTAATCCTTAGAGTTGGATTAGGTGGTCGTAAGACCCTAGTTGACCATAGTCGTGCTCAAGTAAGCATCGCCAATCGTTGTCGGTATTCCCTTTTGTTTGGGTTTGCGAGTCATCTATTTGGTTGACCTTCTTGATTTGCATGTTTGGTGTGTATGGTTAAATTGATTATTTAGTCCTTAGTATTTAATTTGATTAAATATGTGTTTGGGCATTAAAGATTATGGACTAGTTTAAACAGGGTTTCGTTATGCAATTATCGTTAATATTGAATTGCTCGAGTCAGTTTAGGAGCAAGTTAAATTACATGGTTGATTTTAAATATTAAATGCATTTTGTAAATGCTGTTGAAAAAAGAAAGTTTTGAATTTAATTGCAATAGAATTAATTGTATTATGTTGGCTTTTTTTAAATAGAAAGGTTAAATTGAATTAATTGAGAAAATCAATTTTAAATTGAAAAGCAAGTAAATATATTGATATAGTTAGGAAATAAGTATTTTTGTGATTTATTTTAAGTAAAAATTTTAAATCCAAAAATGAGATTTTTGGTCAACCTTTCCCATATAACCTAGACTTTTGGAAAATATGGGGAGGGAATTTCTTTTGGAAAAAAATGGTTTTTGGAAAAAAATATTTTTGGATGTAATTTGGGGGTTTTGGATGGGGAAGGATTCCTTGAGCTGCAGATTGGGGCTCTTCAGCAGATCTTGCCAGGAATGCGAGATAAGGTAGGATTCAGATCCATCTCTTTGATTTCTGGTTGTATTGTTCTTGCTTTTTCAAAACCAAATTTTGGATATCAATTGGAAATGGTTGTTCATGAGGAACTCTTGTTTAAATCTCCATTGGGTGTTCTCAAATTCAAATTCTATTTTAGAAATTAGATGTTGTTGGAAAGAATGGTTGAATTATTGAGTTTAAATGCCCCATTTTGCACAAGTATGGGTTTTTGTTGAAGAAACTATTTATGGTTTGATATTCTTCAGATTGTTTGGGGATTTGAAACTTTATTCTTGCTGGGAAAATTCTCATTTTAAGTTTATATGAAGCTGTGTGTTTTTAAAAAAAAATGGGGTTTTGGTTTTAAAATAAATCTTTTTAGTCTCTGGGAGACTGGTTTTTTTTTTTAGACTGTGTTTTACACAATAATCTTTAAAAAAAAAATGAAAAAAAAAAGAAAAGTGGAAACCCCAACCATGTGGGAGAGTTCCCCACCACGTGGAGGGGTGCTGCGTGTCCATTGGGCAGCAGCGCTTCCCATGGGGGCTGCGTGCTCCCTTTGGGAACAACAGCGCTCCCATGGGGGCTGCGTGCTCCCATTGGGAAGCAACATGAGCTCCCAAGGGGGGGGCCCACGTGGGGGTCCACGTGGGTACCCTCCCCCATATTAATGCTGTTTTTTTTTTAGTTTTTTAAAACAAATGGTTTTTTTTATGTATTTTTTTTATTATTCAAAAAAATATATATATAATATTTTAATATTATTTAATGGTAATTTTTAATTAAGTTTTTAATTATGATTAATGTGGCATAAATTATAATTCATGATTAATTTGAAATTAATTAATTGTATAATGGAATATATATGTTAATTAATATTCAAATTTCATTTTATGATTAACGCACTTTTTCTAAATAAATTCTAGAATTGCTAATTTCACAATTAAATATTAATTGGTTATATTTTGATTAATATTGGATTAATAAATATATACCTTAATTAATAGCTAATTTGGGTATTTGTCTAATTGAGGAAGTATTGTTTTTTTTAAAAAAAAATAAAAAAAATAGAATATTATTTTATTGGAAAATTGTTGAAATATGATATATTTACTAATGATTATGTTAAATAATTTTTTATTCAAGAACATATCTTTTGAGTAATTGAGAAGTAAATGAATATTTTATCATTGGAAATTTGGATCATTTAAACGATATACTATTGGAAATTAATAATGTATTGTTTGGAATGTTGATGAGTTAATGGTATTTTCAATTTGTAAAACAAATGGTATAGTTATAATCTTCCTCTGTTTTGAGACATAGGCGAATGGACCATTGAAAATTGTGGTATTGTACTCACCTGGTAACGGTGATTTTTCTGTCAATGCATTTTGAAAACTTAGATCAATCAGAGAATTGGATCAACTTTTATGTTTAAATTAATATGGGAAAATATTGTCTTTTCCAGTTATTGCCTATGCGAGTTTAATTTTTTGTATTTGCTTTTTCTTAAGTAATGGCAAGTTTTGATTTATTCGATTGGACCCTGTCGTATGGATTGTTTTGGGTACCTGTTCCACTCCTGGGTTATGAGTTTGACTATTGCTTTGTGGTAGTGTCGTAATTGGTCATATCCTCTATGTGGGTGTCGAATGATGATTCGTGGTTGACCTTAGATGGTCAGGTCTCTAGTTAGAGTACCGTCTGTCAGTGCACCTTGTATGAAGTCATGTTTGACCAAATGGTGGATTTCTCCATTTTGAACTCCGTTCGTCTGACCATGTCTATTCCTTGGTTTTTGAGTTCGTCTGAGTTTAGTCTAGTGTCGTATGGGAAAGTGGCTTTTGATTGGGGGCCATGCCCAAAGTGGCTGTTGGGTAACCCATCGAAAGTGAGTCTAATAAGTGATAACCTAACAGTAGATTAGAATGTAATCTCTAAGTAAGATAATTGTGCCTCACACATGGGACGAGTGCTAACACAGACTTGACATGCTCTGAGAAGGTCTGAAATGGCAAACCATCATCCTTGTCTTCACAAGAAGATGTGTGGTTCCACATGAGGCTTGGATGGGCCGGAGGCTCGGATTAGGTTGCCAGGGTAACCAGTGTATGGGGTCGGGACCTATGAAGACCTGCCATGGTAACCATACCAGGTTGTGTGATGACACTTGTCCCTACGTTCGCTAGTGTGTTGTCGTATTGTCCTGTTAGGAGCACGTTTGTGGGTCGTCCTATTGTCTATGCCCTTGTGAGTACCTGGTTTCATGTTAGACCTTGGGTGGTGATGACTCAGTTTATGGGTGCTCTAATGGACCTTTTTATTAGCTTGATTTTGTTCAACTAGATCCTTTCCTTTTCAAGGATCTTTTATGTATTAATTGACCGATGTGGTCGTTTGTATATTGATTATCTTTCGCCTTGATGGCCAGATTGTAAATGGTGTAACCTCATGTATTCTTAACTTTATTAATTATCAGAGGGGTCTTGCAGTTGAGCAGACCCGAAGATGTAGCCCTTTAGGGGTGAACTCCGAGATCATTATGGTGTTATGTGATGTTATTCTCTTATGTTTCCCTTATTCAATTTATCATATATGAATAGCTTATGATAGAATGTATAAGTGGATAAGATGGAATTAACTTTAAATGCTTGTATGCAGTCCTTTCTTGAATGTAGTAAATTGGATCATGAATGAATGTAGCTTAGTATAATGGAATATATTCAATTGTTGTTAAGGAAATTAAGTATGCATGAAAAGATCTCATATGTTGATGATGAAATTCTAGTGTGTCAGAATATTAGATGCATGGTTTATATTTTAGTGAAAAGCTTGAATGTAAAGTATGAATAAATCTTAATGGATGAACCATATCTTGTGAATTATATTTCCATCTTTTGAAAGAAATTATCCTGATTAAGAATTATCTCGTTATTAAGATGATCAGCTTATTGGATTAATTGTGTGAGTTAAGTGAATTGTGAAATTTAAGTAATCTCGTTGGGAAACTCTTTAGGTGTTAGTTGATGTCTTCCGTTATGTAATCTGAATCTTTGATATCTTGTTGTATCTTAATGTGGTGTAACTTTTTAAAAAAAAATTATTGCACTCTATTCTTGAGTTATAGCTTAATCCCTTCGGGGTTTCCTGGCGGGGCATTACATTTTCAACATGATTGTAGACTCTAGAAGTCATGCCTATCAAATCCATTGCATCCTGCTAAGGCTCATCTATGGTGAACGATTTTGTTTTGATTTTATTCCTCCTTGATTGGACAAATTTTGCTTCAGAATCCCTGACAACAAGCAACCTGAGCTCTGATTTCTCAAAGAAATACGTGATCTCCCATCTCTAACTTAGAAGCTATCAAATCCTTTTATGCCTCTGAAACCATCGTCCTCGCTTGTCTAATCAACCTCAACTCAAGATAAACCTTCAAACTAGTCCCTCAGGAACGAGTCAGCATCCAAGCCTTAAAAATTTTAGGTTATGAGCTAGTGACCAGATAGTTTGTGGTTTAAGTTTTATGGTTATCACCAGCTCTCTAGGTAAAATTTCTGAAGACGTGATCAAGCGGCGAGCTAGCGACAAGTTGGTTTGGGTTTACATCGCGAGGTCTCTAGCTTTTTGGGTGTTAGCATTTTATGTTACCGAGCTAGAGATTGTTAGTGAAATTGCTTTGGTCGTGAGGTCTCGAGTTGGTCTGATGTCATACATTATAGCCATGAGAGTTAGCGAGTAACTCATTTCATATAGTTGTCGCTATCTCTCATGTTTGTTTAATGTTAGCATTTTTAGGTCACAAGCTAGCAACTAGACAATTTGTGGTTAGGTTTGATGGTTATCGCCAGCTCACAAAGTTAAATGTCTGAAGACCTGATCAAGCCGCGAGCTTGCGAGTGAAGTGCTAGTGGTTAAGAGATAAAGAGTTCTATGTTGGCGAGTACGTGACAAGGGTTAAAGTTACCACTATCTCCAAGTCGCTGCAGTGACGAGGACTTAACATTTGTGGTCGAGGACTTACCCACCTAATCGATTCATTAGATTACCAATTATTATCTAACTTTCGCTAGGTCATAATGCCTAGCAATTTGGGTGAAACCCCCAAGCGAAAGCCACTCTCTCAAAGGACACTATACAAGCATGGTCACTCCCCGAGGACCCTATGGTGAAGTAGATGACCATAACACCACTATCAGAAACAAGTGGTCAAACAAGGACATACTGACTCTTGACTAACCATAAGGCAAAGACACTACATGGTTAAGACAAAAAAGCCAACATATATCACTTGGTCAAAGGTACCAAATACACCACCATAGGATGACTGAACCATAGACCAAAATATCACAATAAACACTTGCAAGGACAACTAAATACATCAAGTCTGCACTCAGACAATCTTTGAGTAAATCAGCATCATAAGCACTTGCAACATCATTGATTGAAAAATGAAATAAAACACTCTTGTAGCAGTCACATTATTCAATTCTCAAATCAATGTTCCATCAGAAATGTAATCCACATTATACATTCAACCGGTTATAACATGAATTCCAACAGGCATTTAAATCATTTTCAAAATATATCCAAAACTACCAATTTGAATCTCTAATTCATGCCTTAATTTTCATTGATAAATTCATTAACCACATAATAAAAATCGCATGAAAATCACATTACATCATGCAATACCACTTTAAACATTCCATTTATAAAATTTAAGTTCTTAGTACTAACCGGTTTGGAGACCAGTGAGGGCTCAAAGCTAAGCAGGGGTCAAACCAACCCGTGGTTGTGCTGTTTTCGGAGGCAACAGACACTACCTACCAGTAGTGCTACTACCACTGGTAACAACCCTACTGACCGGTGGCTGCCGCTACCAACCAGTAGTAGTACTATCGATCGGTAGTGCCCACTACCAACTGGTAGTGGTACTGCTAACTGGTAGTGCCCACTACCAACCGGTAGCGGTACTGCCGACCGGTAGTTCTGCAACCTGCGGGTAGCAGACACTACCGAACCACATGATGAGGCAAGCCCATCACGGGAGTGGTAAAGTCCACAAGAGAGGCACAAGAAACCTGCCTCCAAGCATTCTAAAACCAAAAAGACAAAATCAATAACCACAAGGGACATTCCATTTCCAGAATTATTTCACAGGCACACACATATAGTGTCAATTTCCAAAATTTCAAGGAGGAGTCTACCAGCAAGGTAGATGGTGAAATAAACACACTGGAAAGAATAGCTATCCAATTCTTGATAGTATAGAAACAAGGATGCACCCAGTAAACCCAAACTAAAATTCTTTCTTTTGAAAGAAGAGGTAAATCAAGATGTTGTTTGCTATGAACAAATAACACACAACAAGAATAAATGAACAATTCCTTTCTTGAATGCAACCATATACTAATAGCATCACAAAATCAGCTATATAAGGCAATCTTTCTCCCATTTGAACATTCCCAGAAGAATCTATAGGCATATTGCATAAATTTCCACACACAGGAAGCAAACTGAAAATTTCAAAAAAAAATTCAAAACAAGAAGGAAACCTCCAACCTTGAAGCAATTAGCAAGCAAAGAGATGAAGCAAATCCAGTCTTGCAACCAGCTCGAATCTCCAGCTCCTCCAAAATTTTTTCCATAATTTTCTCTCCAAAATCTTCTTCTTCTCCTACCATCAATGCCCAGAATGGATGCCCAAAACTATCTTTTAACCCAAGCTTCTAGGTTAAAGTTCTCATCCAATCAAATTTAAAATATTTTAAAACTAAAAGACAATCAGATTTATTTCTTTCCCCAAAAATAATAATTCTTTCCAATGATTAAATTAAAAAAGCCAAAATGGAAAAATAAAAAGGGAAGCTTTTATTTATTTCTTTTTCCATAAATACTTCCTTCAACATAAGTATTTAACCTTTTTAAATGGCTAGGCAATTTATTTATTTCACAAAAATATCAATGCAACTTTACACAAGAAATTAAGCCATTTAACCATTTAATCTAGCAATTCATCAATTTAATAAATCAATAATCATAGAGCATAATAATTAAATGATTATGCCAACACAAGATAGAATCATCCATTTAAATTAAATAACCATTTAAATAAACAGAAACACGCAAAACCAAGACAGATCAAATGACGACTCTCAAATGACCAAACCAAGGCACCATGACACGCATAACAGCCAGACGGGGAAACACAACCGACTGACAACACTCACACGAGTGTAACTACAGTCAAGCTAGGGTACAACAACTATCTCCTCCACTATATATATATATATAAGGCATGCTCAGACTTGTGAAACCAGGTGGAGTCGATACCCCGTACCTACCCGGTACTTGTACCTGCAATGTCCTGCACCAAAGAACCACACGTGCATATAGACAATATACATATAGACATGGTAAACATACCAATGAAGGAGAATTGTGACATTCCCTGTCTCACTAGAGTGAGTGAAGGAAAATCATCCCCTCGCATCCCAATACACTTGAAAACACGCAACATATAAATAAAGCATCGCAATATCAGGGAAAAGTGTCAGTCCATGATAATGATCCATAAAAAATAACATTACTCATAAGCACTGAAATACTGCATAAAATCATACACCATAAATCTAGATAAAGTATGAAATAACATCGCATAATATCCGAATCAAAATACAATAATGTTCCATAGAACAGTCACTGAAGTAACTCAAAACATACAAAAGAGGCTGATCGAGGAGGGGTACTACATAATGCAGAACATATAGTTTTATTGCATGAAATTTGATTATACCCAACTAGTAACAACCGAGTTACAACATACCAACACACATGCCTGGTAGAATAGGTCACAACCAGGACCTTGAATTGAAAGATCTATCTTCTAGGCACAGTCTATATATTTGATACTTTGATTGATTCTAATTGATTACATTCTAAAGCATGATTACAAATATATATATATATATATATATATATATATATATATATCGATCAAAAGGATCTGGTTGGCCCAAAAGGGATCAAAACTCGAAGAACAAAACCTAATGTGCAAAATAAACAAGGTCGGCCTTCACCAAGAGATTCCTCCGAAAAATCCAAAGGATGAAACGTAGAACGTAGATTGCGGAAAAAGGTCAACCACACACCGAGGAACATTGAAATTAACACCCAAGGCTGTGTAAGCTTCGGAATGGGTTCTGGTAGATCACCAGAATAGGTCTCAGGAAACCGGTAACAAGAATTTGTCATGGAAACTGGTAGCGATATCTTGCTAGAAAGTGATCCAAATGTGTTGTGGTCTGAAAGAAAAAAATATGATCAAGTCTTCAAGTAGAATCCAACTCCACAAGATCCGATGAGCCAAAACTGGGACACATAGAAAGGAAAATAGAAACTACAAACAGAAAGGAAAAATGTTTTTGGTTGATGCTACATTGCTATGAATGGGGATGCTCTGGCATCAGACATCTGGGGTTAATGAAATGTGAGCCTCTCACTTTGTTGGGGTCAGAGGGAAACCAAGGCGGTCTAACTTTTCTTGAGAAATCCAAGATGAATCTTCAACTAGCCTGCCACTGACTATTCCGGGTAGTACGCCCAATCCTACTATCCAAAATCTCCTCAATCTAATCTGGTTCCTTCTGAGGCAATTGTTTCTCAAGGTCTGCAACACTGTCCTCACTGAATTCTGGTTCATGGTACTCATGAAGATCTGCAATGTTGAATATAGGTGAAATACTTAGACTATCTGATAGCTCCACTTCATATGCATTTCCAGAATTGAACTTCCTCAAACTCTTACAAGGTCCAAACTTCTTCATCTACAACTTATTAAAAGTTCCAACTAGGAATATCTCTTTTCTCAGATATACCATCACTTCATTGCCAACTTCAAATTCCTTATGTCTCCTCTTCTCATCTCCCTTCTCCTTATATTTGTTATTCATGTCTTCCAAATGTTGTTTAACCTAAATATGCAATGTTGTCATGTGATCTACAAAATCTTCTTCTTTTGAACTCTTTCGGTCTTCACTGCTAATGTCTCTCAATTCTGATATTCCTCTAGGATGCACTCCAGTAACAAGCTCAAAAGTTATTTTTCTAGTACTTCTATTCACTGAATTATTGTAGGAAAACTTTGCTTGTGCAAGGATCAAATCCCAACTTTTGATTTTATCTCCCACTAAACATCTCAACAAATTTCCCAAACTCTGGTTAACAACTTCTGTTTGTCCACCACTCTGTGGATGAAGAGAACTAAACTTCAAATCTATCTTCATCCTCTTCCAAAGTGTTCTCCAAAAACAACCAACAAACTTGGTGTCTCTGTCTCAAACTATGCTCTTAGGTAATCCATGCAATCTCACCACTTCTTTGAAAAATAGGTCTACTATATGTAATGCATCTAATGTCTTCTTACAAGGTATGAAATGAGACATCTTCAAAAATCTATCCACTACCACAAATATAGAATCATTCCCTCTCGGTGTCTTAGGCAATCCAAGTACAAAATCCATGCTTAAATCCTCCCAAGGTCTTACTGGTACTATCAAAGGTTTATACAATCCCACATTCTGACTACTACCTTTTGCAACTTGACAAACTCTACAATTTTGCATATATCTCTTAACATCCTTATGAATCTGGAGCCAAAAGTACTGATCACTCACCAATGCAACTATTTTGTCAATGCCAAAATGTCCAGCTATAACTCCACTGTGGGTAAGTGCACAAAGATGGTGGTAAAAAAGGGGGGTATAAGTGGACACTTTTTTTTTGAAATCAGGTGAACCTGAACTTGGAGGAAAATTTTGAAAGTAATCCACTCAAGATATGAAGATAATAAAGGAACAAATATTGTAATACTCTGAATCTAGTTTCCAAACTACTAAACTTTTTCAAAATTGGATAAGATTAAGGGGGTCAAATCCTTCGCGCATGAAAAATAGACCCTGATTTTTTCTGAAAAACATAACATAGTGTCTGGCGTGCACATCAAAAAAGTCATAGTTATATTTAGTATTTTGACAAATCCTTTGGAAGAAAGACAGTTAAGAGTGAGCACTAGTAGATGTTTATTTTTTTGTAATTGTTTGTTGAGTATTTTTTTTTTATGAATTTTCCAATCGGGCACATCCTGAAAATTAGGTACCTGTTCATGCGCGAAGCATAAGTTGCACTAAACAAATCGAAAATAGATTTTTTTTTTTAAATTGTAAAGAATCAATTGCACTAAAATAATATATAAATTTTTCTAAATTTGGATAAGTATATCAAAAGTTATTAAAAAAATGGTGCACCTATGTCTGTGAGAACTATGGAGACACTGGTAAAAGAAATTCAATAATAATATGTTATTGTTGTTCAAATTTTAAAAAAATTATATGGTTAGAAAGCTCAGAAGATGGGTGAAAATATGGTGGCAATTATAGAAATACCCACTTGATGAAGTGTAAACCTGATGATGACAAAGTTGATAAACCAAGCTGATAAAATAAAACACATCAAAAATGAGAGAAATGGAGGGAAATCAAACTTCCAAACCGTAGCTTTGTCATCCAGACCTATTTCCAAGCCTAAACAGTCAAAAGCCCGTATGGGGTACTTATGGTATAAAAAGCACGTACGGGGTACTTATGGTGTAAGAAGCTTATACGCGCTCTTTTTACTATAAACAGTGCATACACGCTATTTTTACTATAAATAGCGTGTACATGTTAAGTTTGTTTAAATTCTGGGTGTGTGTATAATATGATATTGTATATATATATATATTAAGCATATATATACACATATAAGTGTATTGTCTCCCCCTCTCAAGCGCATACAAGGTGCCTCTCTCTGTATCTCTCTCTCTCTCCTTCTCCCTTCCTCCATACCCCATCCCTCTCTCTCTCCCTCCCTCTCTCCCCTTCTCCCTTCCTCCATACCCCATCCCTCTCTCTCTCCCTCCCTCTCTCCCCTTCTCCCTTCCTCCATACCCCATCCCTCCCTCTCTCCCCTTCTCCCTTCCTCCATACACCATCCCTCTCTCTCTCTTTCTCTCTCCCCTTCTCCCTTCCTCCATACCCCATCCCTCTTTCTCTTCTTCTCTCCCTCCCTCCCTCCATACCCCACTGCAACTGTGTTTGCACTTCTATAGAAGTAAGTGAATTTATTTCTTATCTGCAACTTCCTCTTTGATTTTTATCATGTATGCTCTCCTAAGAAAATTGACTGATGGATTTGTGTGTGTGTATTGAATAGGAGGAATAGGGTTTGAAATTGAACCACGGGTGCATTACCATGACAAACAAGGAAACTTGTAGAAATATTCTTCTTGAATGTGTTTTTAATGAGCAGAGCAGATGTAGAAAATAGTGTCAACAAAGCAACATGATGAGTCAGAGTATCTGCAATATGTTTTTCAGAAGGAAACAATCGGTAGGAAGAGAAAGAGGGAGAGTAACACAGGTGATGTCCTGAAGAATGATAGTGGTGGGTATGTGAGAGTTCCCATGTTGTTACACAATGCCTGTCACCTAAAGAAATTAAAGTTTGTTGTATGCATGGTAGTGGTAGTATATGATGATCATCACTTGTCAAAAGGCTTGGAATGGTACATACCCATGAAAGAAATCAAGTGTGTAATTTCTATAGTCACAATTGAGATCAGTCCTATAACCTTGAAAATTTAATAGAATCATATGTTTTAGAACTTAGGCAGTACTCTTAGGGTTAGGTCAAGCTCTTACACTTGTTTTTTAGCGAAGCCTTGTTGTTTGTTCGCTTGGAGTCTCTCTTATGCTGACAATGGTCTAACTTAGCTATATCAAAACTAAACTACTAATGTTCTATTGTATGATTTTCTATTCATAACATTAAATTTAATATATCATTTTAATAGCCCACCATATGACCCCTTAGGTGTCATTAGAGGTCATATTGTTTCCTAAGAGGTTATATGGTGTCCTATAACCCCTTAGGACACCATATGACCCCTTAAGACACCATACGACCCATAACAACACCATATGGTGTCCTAAGGGGTCATAGGATTCCATATGACCCCTCGGGACACCATACGACCTATAACAACACCATATGGTGTTCTAAAGGGTCATATGGTGTTCTATGACCCCTTAGGACACTATTTGGTGTCGTTATAGGTCCTATGGTTTGATAAGGGATAATATAGTGTCATATGACCCCTTAGGACACCCTATGACCCCTTATATGTTGTTAGGGGTCATATTGTGTCCTAGATTTGATCTCTCTTCCTCTCCCTCCCCCCTCCTTCTTCTCTCCCTCTCTCCCTCTCCCTCTCTCTCTCTCTCTCTCTCTCTCTCTCTCTCTCTCTCTCTCCCCTTCTCCATTCCTCCATACCCCATCCCTCTCTCTCCCTCTCTCCCCTTCTCCCTTCCTCCATACCCCATCCCTCTTTCTCTTCTTCTCTCCCTTCCTTCCTCCATACCCCACTGCAACTGTGTCTGCACTTCTATAGAAGTAAGTGAATTTATTTCTTCTCTGCAACTTCCTCTTTGATTTTTATCATGTATTCTCTCCTAAGAAAATTGACTAATGGATTTGTGTGTGTATATTGAATAGGAGGAATAGGGTTTGAAATTGAACCACAAGTGCATTACCGTGACAAACAAGGAAACCTGCAGCAATATTCTTCTCTAATGTGTTTTTAATGTGCAGAGTAGATGTGTAAAATAGTGTCAACAAAGAAACATGATGAGTCAGAGTACCTGCAAAATTTTTTTCAGAAGGAAACAACTGGTAGGAAGAGAAAGAGGGAGAGTAACATAGATGATGTCCTGGAGAATGATAGTGGTGGGTATGTGAGAGTTCTCATATTGCTACACAACGCCTGTCACCTAAAGAAATTAAAGTTTGTTGTATGCATTGCAGTGGTAGTATATGATGATCATCACTTGTCAAAAGGCTTCGAACGGTACATACCCATGAAAGAAATTAAGTGTGTAATTCCTATAGTCACAATTGAGATCAATCCTATAACCTTGCAAATTTAATAGCATCATTAGAACTTAGGTAGTACTCTTAGGGTTAGGTCAAGATCTTACACTTTCTTTTTAGCAAAGCCTCATTGTTTGTTTGCTTGGAGTCTCTCTTATGCTGACAATGGTCTAACTTATCTATATCAAAACTAAAAAACTAATGTTCTATTCATAACTTTAAACAATATATCATTTTATTAGCCCACCATATGACCCCTTAGGTGTCATTAGAGGTCATATTGTTTTCTAAGAGGTCATATGATGTCCTGTGACCCCTTAGGACACCATATGACCCCTTAAGACACCATACGACCCATAACAACACCATATGGTGTCCTAAGGGGTCATAGGATGCCATATGACCCCTCGAGATACCATACGACCCAAAACTACACCATATGGTCTTCTAAAGGGTCATATGGTGTTCTATGACCCCTTAGGACACTATTTGGTGTTGTTATAGGTCCTATGGTGTTGTAAGGGATAATATAGTGTGATATGACCCCTTAGGACACCCTATGACCCCTTAGATGTTGTTAGGGGTCATATTGTGTTCTAAGGGTCATATTGTGTTATGGTCTCTCTCTCTCTCTTCCTCTCCCTCCCCCCTCCTTCTTCTCTCCCTCTCTCCCTCTCCCTCTCTCTCTCTCTCCCTCCCTCTACCTCTCCCTCCCTCCCCCCCTCTCTCTCTCCCTCTCTCCCTCTCCCTCCTTCCCTCCTCTCTCCCTCCCCCCTACTCTCCCCCCTCTCTCTCTTACTCTCCTCTCTCTCTCTCTCTCTCTCTCTCTCTCTCTCTCTCTCTCTCTCTCTCCCGCCCTCCCCCTCTCTCTCTCCTTCTCTCCCTCCTTCCCTCCTTCTCTCTCCCTCCCCCTACTCTCCTCCCCCCTCTCTCTCTCTCTCTCTCCCTCTCCTTTCCTCCATACCCCTTCTTATCCTCTCTCTCTCTCTCCCTCTCCCTCCATACCCTCTCTCTCTCTACCTTCCCTCCCCTACTCTCTCTCTCTCTCTCTCTCTCTCTCTCTCTCTCCCTCCTTCCCTCTCTCTCTCTTCCTCTCCCTTCCTCCATACCCCTTCTTCTCTCCCTCCCCCCCTCTCCTCTCCCTCCCCCCTCCTTCTTCTCTCCCTCTCTCCCTCCTTCCCTTTTGCCCCCCTCCTCTCTCCCTCCCCCCTACTCTCCCCCCTCTCACTCTCTCTCTCTCCCCCTCCCTCCCTTTTCATTCACTTTTTTTCTACTACCAATAATGTGTACAGGGTACTGAACCTATTAGTTCACTGCCTTGCCATAACTTTTTTAAGGCATAGGAGCGCATATGGGGTATTGAGCCCATTATTCACTACCCTGTGTTAACATTTTTTAGGCTTAGGAGCGCGTATGTGCTACTTATTAGTACAAAATGGGAAAAAAATTACCATTGGGCTTGCCAAGTTTTTATGGACTAACAACATGCATGCGGTTATTAATGTAGCGCGTACGCGGTACATAGACATAGTTTTAGTTGCACAAGAGCCTCAATGGCCTCAAAATAAGTTTTTGAGGTCGTTGAAGGCCCCACTGGATCTGTGTCTGCACTTCTATCACTATTTTATACATAGAAGTAAATGATTTTTTTGTTTTTGCATGATTTCAAATGATTGAATTGTTGTTCTTATTAGTTTTGTCAATAGTATTGTGATTGTTTAATAGTTTGATTCCAAAAAATAGTGATAAGATGCATATTTATGGTTATTTGTTTGTTTATGAACTTTTGTTTACATATATATGTAATATGATTCTATTTAGGACAACTGATATCAACCATGGGAAAGAACAAGCAAGGAACGATGAAACAATGAGAGGCTAAAAAGGAAAGACAAAGGCGGCATATGAAGAAATTACATGACATAAGAATAATGGGAGAAGAAGGTATGTCATCCTCAACATCTCAATTCTATTTACCAAATGAACATAATGCACCTAATGTAATTGAAGAAGAGACATTTGATTTACCGTATGAACCTAATGCAATTGAAGAAAATACCGTATTGAATAATTAATTAAATGATGAACATACACCTTCTCTATTTGATGAATTGAATGTACATAATGCATCAATGTTAACACCTCCTAGAATCATTCATAGGAAACCAAAGTATCTAATTGACATTGATGAGAATATATTGAAGCCAATGCCCAATAAAATGAATTAACAAACTTGTAGGAGAATGGTTACAAGAATATGACAAAACTATTTTGAAAACTTAAATCAAACCGCAAGATGTCAATTAATTATTCAAATGATTAAAAATTTGAATTTTAGAGAGACAATGAAAATTCTAGGCCTAAGATCATTTGAAAGTAACAGTGAAAGAACTATTGTGAGAAATATATTTGATGCATATCAAGCTACTGGTTCAAAATCACGTACTAAAGATTCTAATGCTACTAGACGTGTCATTACATCAACCATAATGAGCAAGAAAATAAAACAATATCATTTGATAAGCAAAACAAGTAAGTCATTAAATGTTAGTAGAACATTAATTAAAGAATTAAAGAGGCGGGAAAAAAAAGAGGAACCTAACGATAATTCTCTTTGGGCATTCTTGGGTAGACTACCACGCAAAGACAAGGTTGTTGTTGATGCACTAAGAACATTAATTGAAATTTTTTGGCATGACAAAACAAGAGTTTCGCCCAACCAAAGAGATGTTAGAAGGCGAATTGGGTCTACAAATTGTGAGCCACATGCCAAACACTATTTGGATATGACTCAAACTAAATTTTATGAAAGATTCCTTCAAAAGTTTCCTCAAATAAGAATTTCTCAAAAAAAAATTGAAATGGCAAAACCTTTTTATATTAAGATTAATCATGTACGCACCACATGTTGTTGTAGGATGCATATTGAATTTTCCATGCACTATGATATTTTTCATCATATTTGTTCTACTTTGCACACTAATGATGTTTTACAGGAATGCAATATACAAGCACCTCCTAAGTCGGTAAGAGAATTTATTTCAAGTGTGCTATGTAATAGACATGATGGTTGCATTTATTATATGATGCCTTGTTTGGAAGGTTCTTATGCTATATGTGGTGGTTTGCAACGTTTACCAAGATGCATACATTTGGAGAGCACACATGAAATTGGTACAAAAAAAGTTTCTTTCAGAAAATAAAAGACAGTCACATATGGAGTTAAAGATGGAAAATATTTGAAGAGATGTGAGCTAGTGAAAAATGATATATGTGTAGCTGAATTTATGAAAATGTTTTGAGAGAAACTAGTTTATGAGTAAATAATGCATACACATAGAGCTCGATGGTTAGATGAGAAATTCAAGTTATGTAAGGACACATTTCCTCTTGGCACCATTGTCTCTATCGTTGATTTCACTGAAAATTATACACTACAACCTCAAAATGAAGTGCAATCTATGTATTATCACTCTACACAAGTTTCTATTTTTGTACACATAGCATTCATGCATGCAGATGATAGCACAAAGGAGGATTGAAAGGTTGTAAGAGAGTATCACTTCTACATAAGTGATGATCGTACTCATTCATCAGAGTTTGTACAAGGATGCTTTAAAGTTTTCTATGATAGTTTAAGGGAATAGAACATACAATACAATCGACACTTAATATGGTTAGATAATTGCACTGCACAATTCAAGAATGCAAGAATATTTTATTGGTTGACAAGGATGCATATGACAAGCGGTGTACAACATTTTTGGAATTTCATTGAGGTTGGACATGGTAAGGGAGAGCATGATGGTGCATGAGCATGTGTGAAAAGAGCCCTAGCTAGAGAATAATTGAAGTAAGAAGGTGGTGTTGAGTTGATAGATGCAAAAATAATTGTGCGATGGTGTAAGTCTACGATGGGTCTAGATAATGCAGGTACCTCAATGGTTCATAAATATTTTTGGTTGATCACTGAATCTAACATTGAAAACTATCTAGATTGTTGTACAATTGTAGGATCAAGTGACATGCACTCATTTATGAGTTCAAATTCAAGTTCACTGGTAATTTATACGAGATAGATGGTATGTTTTTGCTCTTCATGCATGTATTGTTTGTGGGAAGAATGTGAATCACAAGAGTGGGTTGACAAATGGTCTTGTAGACCATTGGTTCCCATTGATTCATATCAAATTCCCAAAGAACTACAATTGAGCCAGATGGAGACATCAGTGGATTTTTTGAGTTAATTTTTTTGCAAGTATTCTTTTTGGTTCATTTTGTTGTACATCATACTTTATTTTTGGTATTAATTAACACTTTATAAAATGTAGGTCACGTGTATGCAGTTGTTGGAGAAGAGAACAATGAAGAAGGAATGGATTACTATTTGTGTCGTTGTGTTCAACCAAAAAGAAAAATGACAACCACAATCATTAACGGAGAGGGTATTGATTACCCAATAGGGTCTGTTGTTGTGATAGGAACATGGCTTAGGAGATACCCTATCAAGAATTCTTATGTTTGGTTGTTCGAGGACTTTGAAACACACGGACATATTCTTCATTTCTCTAACCTTTTGTTGCAACAAATATTAATTTGATGAAGTATCATGGTAGACCTCATAACAAGATTTTATGGAAAGTTTGTGAATTTGACCACGAGGCAATACTTGACACAATACGGGTTAGAGCCGATCCTAAAGGCTCACTTGATTGATTCTATGGTTCAGAGTAGAATGATTTTGAGAATTTTGTATAAATCATCAACGAATTGTTCTATATTCATTTTTTGTATATATAAATGCCCATGAGCTGATTTTTACATGTTTAGGGGCATAATTTTGTATATTTAAATGGCAATGAGCTGATTTGTACATATGTACATGCCAAATTTTGTATATTAAAATAGCGATGAGCATAATCGAACATATTATAATGCCAAATTTTATATAAAAGCCCATGAGATGATTTGTAAGAATTTTTTTTGTATAATCAAATAGCCAAGAGCTGATTTGACCATATTTAGAGGCAAATTTTTGAATAATATGTGACAATGTTTTGTGACTATTTTGTGTATCAATGTTTTGTGACTGTGTTTTGAGTATATGTGATGTGATAAGGTCAATCATGAGCATTATTTATTCTTGTATAATCATGGAGAATTATTTGAGTCATTATCGGGTCATAGGGGTCATAGACTGAGACTAGATACAATTTGAGCAAAAATTGTGATTGTTGTCAAAAAAATTGTCAAAAAATTGTCAAGCAACTTCTACATTGCGTCGGTAGGGTATGACTCAATGTTCTGGCACTTTTTGATGCATGATAGGGATATTCCTAGCATAAACCTTCCTACCTAGATGTGCTCATGACGTTGGTTTGTGCACAGAATGAGCTGAATCAATTCTAGCCAATCCTGCAACTTTGCATTGCATGCAACGGTTTTTGCACCAAGCAAAAAATGCTACCTATTGAAAATGGCTACGAGTCATCAAAAACTAAGATATGCCATTGTAGAGGAGCCTCACGTGACCCCACAAGTTCAAACGGATCGACCATATGTGTCCTTGATTCGAAGAAACAGTCCATCAAATTTTGACAATTTTTTGGACTCAGGGAACTAGAGAGATCACCCCGGTATGGTATGACTCTCGACATTTTGATGCATTGGGATGCATGAGAGGAGCATGCCTAGCATAAAACTACCCACCCAAATGCGCTCATGATGTCGGATTGTGAACACGATGAATCAAATCAATTCTAGCCAATCCTGCAACTTTGCATTGCATGCAATTGACAGTTTTTGCAGCAGGCGAAAAAATGCTACCAATTGAAAATGGCTCCGAGTCATCAAAAACCAAGATAAGCCATTGCAGAGGAGCCTCACGCGATCCCATAGGTTCAAACGGATTGACCATATGTGTCTTGGATTGGAAGAAACGTTCCATCAAATTTTGACAAATTTTTGGACTCAGGGCACTTGAGAGATCGCCTTGGTACGGTATGACTCTCGACGTTCCAGCACTTTGGGATGCATGACAGGGGCATGCCTAGTATAACAAATGTGCTTGTGATGTTTGTTTGTCCACATGAGGAACCGAACTAATTCTATCCAAGCTTGCAACTTTGCATTGCATGCAACTGACAGTTTTTGTAGCAGGCGAAAAATGCTACCAATTGAAAATGGCTCCGAGTTGTCAAAAAATGAGATAGGCTATTGTAGAGGAGCCTCACACAACCCCATGGGTTTAAACAGATCAACCATATGTGTCATGTATTGGAAGAAATAGTCCACCAAATTTTAATAATTTTTTGGACTCATGGCACTTGAGAGATCACCTCGGTATGGTATGACTCTCAACATTCCGATGCTTTGGGGTGCATGACAGGGGCATGCCTAGCATAAACCTACCCACCCAGACTCTCTCATGACATTGGTTTATGTACACGATGAGCCGAATCAATTATAGCCAATCCTGCAACTTTGCATTTCATGCAACTGACGGTTTTTGCAGTAGACGAAAAAATGCTACCAATTGAAAATTGCTCCGAGTCGTCAAAAACCAAGATAGGCCATTGTAGAGGAGCCTCACGCAACCCCACAGGTTCAAATGGATTGATCATATGTACTTGGATTAGAAGAATAGTCCATCAAATTTTGACAATTTTTTGGACTCAGGGCACTTGAGAGATCGCACTAGTATAGTATGACTCTCGACATTCTAGTGCTTTGGGATGCATGACAGGGGCATGCCTAGCATAAACCTGCCCACTCAAACGCACTTGCGATGTCGGTTTGTGCACATGATGAACAAAATTTGACCATTGGGAGCGTGAGGGTGCTCTCGCACCAAACACATATTGTTGTTTATATTCATATTGTCAATTTTTGTTGTTTATATTCATATTGTTGATTACATATGCAAATATTCATTTAAATTTATAAAAGAGCAGCCACCAAATATAGTGAATACACAATAATGAATTGAATACAAGGAGTTTTCTAGGGTTAATTCAACATTTTAGAAATTTTATCAAATCATATTCCACAATTGCAATGTTTTATATCATATATTTTTGTTGTTTATATTCATATTGTTTTGATTAAGTAAAAATAGGTATTTGAAAGGTACCCAACTCTTTTACAAGCCAAGAAAACAGTACTGCTAAAAAAGTGCCTGATCACTTCAAAAAGACAAAATGAACCCACCGAAAGGGAACAACTTAACACAACATGACATTAAAAACTCGGAACAGACATCAAAAGGAAAGCACAAAGACAACAAAGAGACAGAACCAAGGACAACAACTAAAACTAAATACTATTCATAATTTCCTCAACATGAACAACCATTTGTTTCATGTTGTTTGCTGAGGTCTTCAGATCCTCCAGCTCACGACCTTTGATGTTGCCCTTATTCTTTGTGTTAGCTCTAGTCCTCCTTTCATGACCCTTCTTGTTCAACTGCTCTTTATCACCATCCTTCTCTGCATTATTCTCGAACCTGTTGATAAGGATGTTCATGTTGTCCAACGAAGATTTGAGGATTTGGAAATTTTGATCAGCAATCTTCTTGACGTTGATCTCCAGCCTGTCAATTCTACTATCAAAATCTTTCATTTTGTTTTCCATTTCCTTTCTATCTCCCATCTCATTGACCTTTTTTTTCGTTGCTATGATTTTTCACACCATACATTCAATAGCTTCCACATTATGCAGAATGACCACTAACTCTTTAACATGATCTGCCAAGGGCTTGTCACCAACTGTAATTCTTGCAATGGCCTGTGTATCAGTTTTTAGACTGTTAATATCCTTCACCATAGTAGCGATGGTCTCACAGAAGGCCTTAACAGTATCTTTGTCACCACTGTCACTTTTATCCCCTTTTTCCTCCTTATGCAGACTTGTGGTATTCATGGCCTCCAAATTGTCCTTAACCGGGTTACCCTCCCCTTCTTTGTCCTGACTATTGACCCTCTTGTTTTCTTCAGCCTCCTCCTTGAAATCAGAATTGCTACTCTTTTTAGTATTATTTTTCTGAGCCTTCTTTCTAGTGGCTTTCCCTTTCCTCTTTTTAACAGATTTTTCCTCAAGGGATTCAGTTTCAGAATCCGACATTTCAGATTCCACAATAATCCTCCTCTTCTTGGCCCTATTCATCCCTTTTTTCTAGTTTCTTCCGACTCTCCCTCGGTCTCAAAATCAAAGTTAAAACCACTATCCTTACTTTTCGTAGTCTCATCTCTAGCATTTTTTACTTTAATAGGCTTTTCAATGCACTTCCCCTTTAGCATTTTATAAACTAGGACCATAAGCCCCTGGTGGAGGGCATGATCACCTTTAGGATCCTTTTGGATCTCCTTTATAGTATGATCCATAGAACAGGCGAGGTAATAGGGAAGGCTAACCCTTTCACCATGATGGAAATGGTTGAGTAGGACGAAATGATGCCCATCGGCCCTGGTAATCCTACCATCTAAGGTAATGTATTCAATAGAAGCGAATAAAACAAACCTCCATGGCCTACAAATTCTCTTTTGGGAGTGGTAGGAGTTGTCAATTTTGATCATCTTTCTCCTCTCTCCATCCATAACAGGAAACTTGTTTGCAGCTTTGTCTGATATTCCTCTGCCCCTGTAAAATTTCATACCCTCGGTAATCATCCCCATGGCCTCAGTGATAACCTCTTTGTTGACATTCATCATCTATGATCCAATCAAAATTTTTCTATTTTTTCAGTTCTTGATGAAATAGCTAGTGATTGTGGGGTCTTTCCCACTTAGTCGTTCCATGAAGACATTCAGACCCCCCTGCTGAAGGATATCCCAAACTTCTTCATTCTTTCTCCAGTCAGAGCAAGAAGCAGGTTCAAATATTTTCTTGTTACCTCCCATTTTTCCAGCACCTTCCTTACAATGCCTTCTCTCATTTTGATAGCTTCTCCTCTAGTTTCTATGGTTCTTCTGTAAGAGCACCCAAAATCGGTGCCAAATAATAATGATAAGACACCTATTTAAGAGCTCATTATCCTCAAGCAAGCCCTACATCGAAAAAGGCAGAAAGGTCATTAGAAATAATGAATAAAAGTACCACGTTGCCTTGTATAGCTTTGGTCATGATTGAGAAAGGATTTCATTTCACTTGCAATCTCCATTTCACCATAACTAGTAATGATGTCTCCCGATTGGCAAGCCAGGTTGGCTGCCCAATCAGCACAAGAGTTGGCCTCCCTGTAAACGTGTGTAAAAACACACATATCAAACTCTTCGCTGATTTTCCTAGTAGCTTTAATAGCATTACTAATTGACCAAGACAGTGGGAATTTCATATTTAAATAATTGATAATGTTTAAGGAGTCTCCTTCACACCAAACATTAGTGCAATTAGCTTCCTTGGCAAGGATCATCCCATGATAAGCCGCCATAGCTTCAGCAACATGATTGGTCTGATTTCCTATGGGGATACATTTTATGATTTTACATATTCCCCATTCATCCCTTAGGACCACTCCACATCCTGCAACCCTCGGGTTTCCCTTAGAGGCCCCGTCAAAATTGATTTTCATCCATCCCCTAGGTGGGCTGATCCATATCACTCTCTCTCTAGGATTTCTCTGGATGCTCTCTTGAGCCTTTAATCTCCACTTTTTATAGATAAATTGATCCTCCTTAGTGTTAGGATTATCAATACCACCTATATATTCATATTTTCCACTATACTTCTTATTTTTTCAAACACAATTTTAGCCTTAGTAGTCTTTTCTCTGAAAACACTATCATTTCTCTCTTTCCATAAGCCCCAACACATGTGAGGTAAAGCAATTTTCCATAATAAGGTTGTGGTTTTATTTTTTGAAGGATGATGCCATGACTTGAAAATCTCCTGAATCGAGTTGGGGAAGCTCCAACTGATATTGAATTGATCCATACAACTTCCCCACACATTAGCACAGAAGGGGCAATGAAAGAGCATATGATTTATAGTCTCCTCATTCTGCTTACAAAGAATATAGAAACTAGGCATCCTGATACCTCTTTTTCTGATATTCTTAGTAGTAAGAATTTTGTCTTGAAGGGCTATCCAAAAGAAAATGTTGATCTTGGGGGTGAGGCCTTTCACGCAAGCTTTAGCCCAACAAGGACTTTCCATGTTGTTGAATTGTTGATGATATAGAGAGGCCACTGTAAAAGTACCACTAGCTGTGAGTTTCCAAATTAAATGGTCTTCTTCTTCAATCCTCACCATAGAGTTCATGAATTTATTCAAACTACCCAAAGACTGATCCACTTGAGATAAGTCTTTCCACTGTCCATCTTTCCAGTAATCCTCCACCTTGGTTCCAAATCTTTCCTTGCATTGGTTCTGATATCTGTTCCACTCACAGTTTTCTTTCAAAGGGGACTCCAGAAGCCAAGGGTCCTCCCAAAACTGAATAAGATTCCCTTTCCCCAACTTCCATTTTGTACCTTTGATAATTAAGTCTCTAGTCCTAGAGACATTTTTCCAGATATTGGATCCAATTAGGATAATCTTCGCTTTGAGGAAACTTTGAAGATTCGGACATTGGCTTTTATATTTGTTGCCCCATATTTTTTTCCACTCTCCTTGATTTGTATATCCTTTGCAAATTTGCTTGGCCATGAGGTAATCATTTATGTCTCTTATTCTTCTAAGGCCCAGACATCCTTTATTCATTAGCTTATAGACCTTCTCCCAAGCAATTAAGTTCATTCTCTTCTTCTCCTTAACCCCTGTCCACAAAAAAGATCTTTGAATTTTTTCAATGGCCTCAGCATACTTAGTAGGAATCCTAAACAGATTGATGGCATAGAGAGGGATACTTTGAAGAGTGTTTTTTAGCAATTGAACCTTACCTGCTTGACTAAGAAGAGCTCCCTTCCATCCAGACAGCTTTTTGTGGAATTTATCCACCAAGGCTCCCCAAAAGGTATCCGGAGGATCTTGGCCTAAGGGGAGCCCCAAATAAGAAGCAGATAGACTACCAATTTGGCCACCCAGAATGTTACTAATTTTAATCCTCCTTCTCTTTGGGGTATTGATAAAATAAACAAAGCTTTTAGACTAGTTTATAAGCTGACCAATAGCCTCTCCATAGTTATCCAAAGCCTTTTTTAGTCTTCTAGAATCCTTCACAGTGGCTTTTCCCATTATTATAGAATCATCAACAAACTGCTGATGAGAACATATTTGATCTACCAAAGAAGGATTCAAACCACAAAACTCCCTTTTCTCAACCAGCTTTCCAATACATCTCCCCAAACATTCCGCCATGATGATAAAGATCACTGGAGATAGAGGGTCCCCTTGCCTGAGACCTCTTGAGGCTTTAAAGAAAGGAGAGGGGGAACCATTCATTAAAATAGAGAAAGAAGCCAAAGAGACAAGTTGCTTGATAAGGCTAACACTTCTGGGACTAAAACCAAAAGCAAAGAGAACATCCATCATAAAATCCCAATCCACTCTATCATAGGCTTTAGAGAGATCAAGCTTCAGAAAAAAACCTTCTTTTTTAGAAAAAGCCAGAGTGGATATTTTCATGAACATAGATAATAGAATCCAAAATTTGCCTTCCCGGGACAAAACCGCTTTGGTGAGGCAAGATGATGGACGGAAGCAACTTTAGAATTCTAGAGGTAAGGACCTTAGAAATTATCTTATAGAGAGAGTTGCATAAACTTATAGGTCTGAAAAGATCCATAGAATCTACCCCCATCTTTTTGGGTATAAGAGCAATAAAAGTACCATTAACTTCTTTCAAAAAATTTCTAGCACCAAAAAACTCTTTCACAACTCTGGTAACATCATCTCCAATAATATGCCAGTACATTTGGAAGAAGAACATGGGAAATCCATCTGGACCTAGGGCCTTGTTGCCCTCAAAGGAATTAACAGCTATTAGAATTTCATCATGGGAAGGGATGGCCGTCAAATGATCATTCTGATCATCCCCCAAAATGGTAGGTATACTGTCCAGTAGTTCTCTTTGGGCCTGTATATTCAAATTCTGATCCTTAGCAACTAAATTTGAGAAAAAATTCATAGCAACCTTGCTCATGGAATCATAATCCACAACACATCTGCCATTCACTTTAATCTAAGCAATTCTATTTATGGCCTTATGTCTTAAGGTGGACATATGGAAGTATTTAGTATTCCTATCCCCCTCCTTTAACTAGACATTTCTCGATCTTTGTTTCTAGTAGGTTTCCTCTTTAGCTATTATATCATGATAGCTCATAAGAATAGCATCTTTGGCATCTCTAGACATATTAGTGTAATCATTTTTCTGTATCTCATCTTGGATTTCCTTGAGCTCTAAGAGGGTTGTAGCTTTTGAGGTAAAAATGTTCCCAAAGCAATCCTATTCCACTTCTTAACATTATCTTTAACATTCTTCAGGTTTTTGACCACTTTATATATGGCATTACCTTCAATACTGACCTGCCACCATTCCATAATCTTACTTTCCAGATCCGGGTGTCTATTCCACATTTTTTCAAATCTATAAGGGAAATGCATCCTTCTATTCTTTACTTCAGCTGTGAAGGTTATAGGGTAATGATCTGATCCTACCCTTATGTGAGAAGATAAAGAACATTCATGAAGATTAAACCAATCTAAGGAAAGAAGAGCTCTATCAAGTCTAACCTGAATCAAATTCTCACCAGTTCTTCTATTAGTCCAAGTGTATTTGACTCCTTGCAGCTCTAGATCATGAATGGAATTATTGTTTATGAAGTCCATCAGGTCCAGTCTGCTATCCAGATTAGCTTGACTCCCTCCCTTTTTCTCATTTTCCTTCAAGGGAGTGTTGAAATCTCCCATAATTATCCAGCTGTCCTCAGCAAACCTACTTCTCAACCCAGTAAGATATCTCCACATCTCACTTCTACTAGTCTTAGTGTTGGGAGCATAAACATTAGTTAGGACCCAAGTAGTGCAATTCTTAATGTGTTTAAATCTTATACAAGCCAGATTGTTGTCCTGAATCAACACCTCTCCTTCTACATTGTTTTTGTTCTAGAAGGTAACAATTCCTCCTGATGCACCTTCTGAACTACCTCCGCTGACTCCTCTGTTTTTGAACATATTCAAACTTTCAACTTTATCTTTTTCCATCTTAGTTTCTTGAATAAAAAAAATATCAAGATTTTTATCTCTAATCATATTTTTAACTAAATTATGCTTGTGAGGACTGTTAAGTCCCCTAATATTCCAGGAGATGATTTTCATGGATTTTTAGAAATACCTGCCTCAAAGATGGTTCTTTGGGTACCATCTGCTAAATTCCTGCTTGTTTCCAATGATCTTTTTTTGGCATTTGAATGTCTTCCTGGAGAAGTGTGTTGCGCTTCCACATCACCAAGCCTGCTTCTGGTGTTTCTAGTCAGCGTACTATTGACTAGGTTATTGTGTTTATATTCATATTGTTGATTACATAGGAAAATGATCAATTAAATTTATAAAAGGACAACCACAAAATATAGTGAATACAAAATAATGAACTCAGTACACATTTATTGGATCGAATATCGACATTTATATATATATATATATATATATATATATATAAAGACATGTTTGCCAAGTCAATACAAGTATTACAAAAATGTAGCATATGCCATGTCCAAATCGATATACAATAAAAATGTAGAATATATCTACATGTATTGGTCATTCTATGACCAAAACTAACACTATATGATCCTTAACTTGTGGTGGATCATCAAAATCAATCCTCTTCGATGTAGTACACGACTCTGTAGATGGCTGCAAAACCACAATTCAAAAGCCAAGTTAGAATTCTTTTGTAGAAAATAGTTCACAATTAACAAAACTATGCATTTAACTATAATTCCTTTGCAATTGAAATGTATATTACCTCATCGGTTGATCTAGGAGCTAATGTCTTCACTCTCCTCTCCTTGTCACTCTTAGGAGTTTTTTTGAAGACATACTTAAATGGATCCATGTTATGGCCATACCACGAAGGGGTCTATTGTAGATTAAATGTACAATTAATACAATGTACTAACATAAATATATCAAAAACACTTCAAAGCTATAATATAGAGAACAATGACGTACTTGTGCCTGAGATACTTCTCCAATGGACTGAGGATGGCTCACCATCGATGGAGAAACTGTCGCTATTACCTATACAAAAAATGTTCAAAGATTAAATACAATTAATATAATGATAAGTATTGTAGGTTAAAAATAATTAATGTAATATATCAAACAAAACTGTACCAGATCCTGAGATGCTTCTCTAGTGTACGGAGGAAGGTTCACCATTGATGAAATAGGTATGGATATTTCTTGTATGAAAAAATTATAAGATTATAATATATCGCAAGTTCACATGTACACGTGCATATAATCATGAAATCAAGAAAATAAAGTAGAGATACATACCTTCGCCCTCTCTTGATCCATGGGCGAATCAAGTGCATTCAACAAATCTACATAGCTCAATGGTCATTGTACATGTAAAATAGACAAAAAAACACTAATCAATCTACAAACCCCAACTAATACTTGATTTCAACATTTTCAAACAATTGTACAACTAAAAATGTGTTCAATTACCTTCTTCCCATGTTTTGGCATCTTCGAGGAATTCTTTTTCTTAGGACGAGCCCTAGACGCAGAGGGGGTACCCTAAAAACACAAAATTAACATGAGATATTAGTATAGATAATATATTAAACATAATTTTAAAAATATAAAATGAAATGACTTGCATATTCCATCAAAATAATACATAAAAAGGGTTGTACAAAATATGAAACCGTATAGCCTTGTAGGCCAAAATTGATCGCTGAGAGTGTGATGTCATCAATCTGGGACATTTGGTCCCCTGTCAACACCTACAAACCAAAAATTGGACCAAGCATTAAAGATAGCTATTATATCTTGTATTTTTTGAATTCAAAGTGTACTATTCTAGTTTAACATGTCACAAAATTTATACCTCAGGAATCAAAGTTGCAACTATAGTAACTGGGGGAGGAGTATGGGATACCGCTGCTGCATCCTGAAATGCATATTATTTGTCTCAATTTAAATCGATGTATAAATAAAAATTCATTTATGTAATTACAAATTTAAAGTGACTGATAAATAAAATGCTATGAATTCAAATCAACACACCTGTGTCTGTCGCTCATGGGCAAACACCATGTCCATCAACTCATCTGTCAGCGCAAAATCCTAAGTCGCGCGGGCCTAACATCTACTCCCGCAAATTGTGCTTGGATGAGATGTGGATCCATCTGCACTGGCTGCATCATCTATCCCCGAGAAACTGACACACATATACTAGATGGGCTCTTTGTCGCCACCTCAAACAACTAATGGCTCATCATCCAATACAATAGGGTGTGCTAACAACATCCCATGCTGGATGATGGCTCCAGTCAATGTTGTGGTCACCTGAGGAGTCTATAGCACCATCAACTCCTTCATCTCTACTGGGACAACATGATGCACCTTGGGTTTGTGTGCTAGGGGGTGGCCACTCTCCACGAGTAATCACGTATAGGCTCCAAGTCTATCTTGGGTAGAGCCACCACCTCTACCATGGAACTCTCTCATGTCAAAATAGTTTGGGCGCACATTGAGAACAAACTCACAATATACTTTTCTCAAAAAATATAATGGCACCTCATAATTATTACAAGGTGGATCATCAAAGGCCATCCACCACCTCTGCCATAAAAGATTCTTCATCTGCACATTGGTACACCAATGTATGGGAAACCTCTTTGCATTAAGAGGTAATGACTGGCCTATTTTGGGATCAACGAAAAGGGCACATATTTGTTGTTTACTAATATTTTTGTTTTTTACTCCCTCGTATGATAGCCCATCGACATAGAATTGATGACACCTATCCCTAAAGTTTCCCCATTTGGTAATTTTTGTGGAAACAACTATGGCACCTCTAGCTAATGTTTCTAGGCTAGTGGCAAGGGATTGATGATGCTCAAGTTCAGATGTTTTCAATTTAACAATTAGTCTATTGATTTTAGACGTATTTTGTCCTAACTGATTAATTAATTGCTCCTGTATTTCAAGTGTGCTGTCAAAAGGAGGAATTAGGGGTGTATCTTGTGGGTTTTCAGGAGGTGCATTTGGTTGTTCTTGTTATGGATTAGAAGAATCTGGTTTTTGAAACAAAAAATGAAAAAACCTAATCAAAATTAATGAAATTAAATTCAAAATGTAAAACAAATTGAAGAAATGGGAAAGAAAGACAAAAATAAATAAAAACTAACCTTGATCCATAGTGTCTAGAGGAGAAATCTAGCACCCCATTCATGGTTTAGGAGAGAAAATGAAGAAAAAACAAACTAAAAATGTGCTATTCACGAGAAAACATGACCCAATTTTTTTTAAAAAAACTTTTTTTGACAGGCACTGCATACGCGGTTCTTTTGGGATTATTAGCGCGTACACACTCATTTTCCTATAAGTAGCGTGTACGCACTCATTTTCCTAGAGGTAGCTCGTATGTGCTAATTTCCCTAAAAGCAACGCATACACACTACCTTCTCTAGGCTCGGGAACAACAAACCTAAGCACGTACGTGGTCATTTCAAATTTTAGAACCGCGTACGCACTGCTTGTTTTTCCATGTTTTTTTGGATGGTGTCCACTTTTCTGACCACCATCTTTGTGCACATACCCCTGTGTTTCTCTTTTATTAGGTTCTCTCTCATGGAACTCTTAGGTATGCACAACTAAACTCCCCTGAATAACATCCCATCCTAAATGAAATAATCCAACCGTTTGCTCCAATCAACCATAATTGGTTCTCTACATGATTTCCAAGGCTCTACAAAATATGGGTCTTCATCATACAAGGTCTTCAAATCTTCAAAACCTAATACTGTCACTCTGATCTCTGTCACCAAATTCCTTCTCCTACTCAATGCATCAGCAACTTTGTTAGATTTCCCACTTCTATGCTTCAACACAAAGGTGTAACTCTGCAAGAATTCTACCCATCTCAAATGTCTCTGATTCAACTTACTTTGACTGTTCAAATACTACAAAGCTTGATGATCTGTATACAACACAAACTCCTTAAGTAGGCAACAAGTAGTGTCTCCATTTCTTCAAGGCTTGAATTATGGCATAAAATTCCTAATCATACACTAAATATCTCTTCCAGGCATCATTCAATTTTTTACTTAAATAGGATACTGCTCTCCCTTCTTGACTCAAGAATGCTCTTATTGTTGTTCCACTTGCATCACAATCCACTTGAAATACTTTATTGAAATCTGGTAAAGCTAACATAGGTTGCTCAGTCACTTTCTACTTCAACAATTCAAAATTTTTGTTTGCTTCGGTGGTCCACTTGAATTCCTTCCGATCTCCTCTCATGGTCTCAGTCATAGGGTTACAAACTGAACTGAAATTTCTGATAAACTTCCGACAAAAACTAGCCAATCCATGAAATGATCTTACCTCCCCAATTATTTTCGGTGTAGGCCACTCAACAATGGCTTTCACTTTCTCAGGGTCCATCTTCAAACCATCCTTAGATATCACAAATCCTAAATAGACTAACTCATCCTTCATGAAAGTACACTTCTTGATATTGATCAACAACTTTTCTTCTCCCAACCTCTACAAAACTTGTCGTAACTCCAACAAATGCTCCTCTTTTATTTTACTTAAAATCAGAATGTCATCCAAATACATAATAACAAACTTGCCAAAGAATTTTTTCAATACCTCATTCATCAGTCTCATGAAAGTACTCGGTGCATTAGTCAATCCAAAAGGCATCACCAACCATTCATATAGTCCTTTGTTTGTCTTAAATGTTGTCTTCCACTCATCACCTACTCTGATCCTTATCTAATGATATCCACTAGTCAAATATATCTTTGTAAAGTATTTTGCTCTACTTAAACAGTCCATTATGTCATCCATCCTAGGCAAAGGAAACCGATATTTCCCTGTGATCTTGTTTATTTCTCTTGAATCGGCATGCATCCTCCATTCTCCATTCTTCTTAGGTGCTAATATTGCCAATACTACACAAGGGCTCAAACTCTCCCTGATCAAACCTTTCTTCAACAACTCATGCACTTGTCTATTCAGTTCTTCATTTTTTGTCGGTGTCAACTAGTGTGCAGCTTTGTTAGACAAACTAGCTCTAGGAACCAAGTCCATGCAATGACATACTTATAACATGTGGCAATCCATCAGACCATCAGGTACATTATCTAAAATTATGTCCTCATATTCTATCAGCAAGTCTCTTATCTCTTTTGGGTGCTCTTCTTCTGGTTTCGGTCTCTTAGTCTTCTTAGGAATTAAGGCAAAACACACATTCTCATGTCTCAGTCCATCCATGAATTTCCTTCCATCTACTAAATAGATTTTGGCATTTGTACAGACTTCATTCTTCAAAGGTTCCTCCAAAGGTAACAAGGTTTGCTTCATCCTATTGGCCACAGTAGTGTATGTATTCTTCCTCCCATCATGTATTGTCTGTCTATCAAACTGCCAAGTTCTACCCAGCAAAAGATGACAAATATCCATAGACATAATATCACACAAAACCTCATCATGATAATTCCCAATTTTCAATTTCACCAAACACTGTTCACTTACTAACAACTTATGTTTATCCTAAATCCATGCTATCTGATAAGGCTTAGGGTGTTTCAATCTCTCCAATTTCAACTTATTCACAATCTCTTTTGAAACAAGATTATCTGAAGTACCACTATTAATAACAACTTTAAAACACTTACCAAATAACTTACATCTGGTTTTAAACAGATTCTTCCTTTGCAAAGGTTCTTCTATTAGACAGTTTAAATAATCGGAAGACAACTGAGAGGGGGGGAGAATTAGCTGTCACAGATTACCAGAATCATTAGCAATTTTAAATTTTAATGCTGGAACCCAAAACATTAATACTGGAATAAGAGATAAACCAATTAAGCATAAACAATAATCATAGAATAAATACCATCCACATGACACCAAGATTTGTACGTGGAAAACTCGGTAAAGGGAAAAACCACGGTGGGAAGCCTACCCACAGTCAGATAATACTTCTGTAGTGAGTATGTGAATTAAAATTTAGGGGACTACACTTGCAAGAAGGAAAACAACCTAAAGCGCACTGCTTATCACAAAAGGAGCCTCACTGACTACATATAAATCCAGACTACAATCTAGAGAAGTGTTGAACTGCAAAAGATAGCATCTCCTATGCACAGTTTCAGTTAAGCTCAATACCAGAGGACTAAATCCTCTTACATAAACCCAATTTGATCTCCAATGATCGACCAACTCCTCTACCTGAATGATATTGCATTATTCGCACATTACATTCCTTGACCATGACCTCTAACAATAACCATGATGATCTACAATGAGATCTTACATCTATATATACAAACCCTTGACCATAAACAATCTGGCTAGTCACCACACAATAAACCAATTACATAATTAAAAACCATGTTGGCCTTAGACCAAAAAAATAATATCAACACATAAGACATCCTGGAAATACATTAATAGGTCCTATCCACATGTTACATTAAAGTCGGTCCATAACCTAGATCAATCGGGACCAAGTATAGGTCCACACACCACAACAATAATCTCCATCTACCAAGTCTCGAACATGATCACCATCAACATCCTAAAACTCCACCAGAACTTGCACCAACACCACTTATGCAATGCATCAAAGATCTCCACCAAAAGCTCTAGTAGTGAAACCCTTGCCGGAACCAAAAAACCAAACTTCTAAGCAAGTAGGTTAGCATCCAATCTCCAGACCAAAACCAACTGACCAAATATGAGCATAAGTATTATGAACAGGCCAATTCCATCATCAAACCATACCGGAGCTTACCAGATCATGCCGGATCCAAGTTAACCAAAAACCACTCAACCTACCAGGACCATAAGGGTGTCGATAAAGCATCCAAATAGCTAGTGTTGGCATCAATTACAAAACATCAATGCAACACATAATCAATTCCACCAAATGGCCAACAATCTCCCCCTTTGGCATTGATGGCAACACTAGATGTGAAAAACATCTAAGTACCAAGAAATGACAAACAAGTCTTCCCCAATGGAAGACAACCAACAATATCTCCCACAGATAGCTCAAACTCCTCCTGTGAATAATATCTCTATAAAGCTTTGAATTTCTCTTCCTTTTTCACATCAATATCTCTCCCCCTTTGACATCAATGCTAGAAATCTGACAAAAATATCAAAGCAAAAACATAAGCCTCTGAATCACAAAGCTGAATACTCCCCCTGAGCAGTAGCATCCCACATCAGCATCAGAATGAATAGTATCTCTGATAGTGCATGTTAGACTGATGCCAAACAACATCAATCAAGTCTCTACCAGAGGGGAAAAAACTCCCAATTTGTCTCTCAGGTACTCAAATGATTCCTTGGACAAAGGTTTAGTGAAAATATCTGCAATCTGCTCTTTAGTGTTCACATAAACCAGTCTAACTTCATTTTCTTCCACCTTCTCCTTCAAAAAGTTAACTTGATAGATATGTGCTTTGTTTTAGAATGAAATACTGGATTCTTTGATATTTCAATAATAACAGAGTTATCACAGTGAATAACTATCGGTGCATCACAATCCACTTTTATATCCTTCAACATTTGCTTCATCCATAAAACTTGTGTACAGTTAGTAGCAACAACAACATACTCAGTTTCAATAGTAGAGCAAGAAGTACATGATTTTTTCTTGCTGATCCATGAAACCAACTTCTTTCCAAGAAAGAAAGATCCATCAGAAGTACTTTTTTGGTCATCAACATCTCTAGCCCAATCAACATCTGTATATTCACATTAAGTAAAGTTATCATCCTTAGGGTACTGCAAGCCATATTCTGATGTACCTTGCAAGTATATAAATATCCTGTTCACCACCATCTCATGATTTTCTATAGGATCACTCTGAAATCTTGAAACAATACAAACAACATTCATAATGTCAGTCCTAGTTTGAGTCAAATAAAGAAGACATCCAATCATAGATTTGTATCTTGTAGGATTTACTAGTGCATAAACATCTTTTCTTGTCAATTTCTCACTTGTAACCATAGGAGTACTTACTGGTTTAGAATATCCCATACCAAATTTCTTCAACAATTCCTTAGAATATTTAGTTTGATAGATGAAAATACCTTTGTCAGTCTGAGTAATTTGCAAACCTAAGAAAAATTTCATCTCACCAATCATAGACATCTCAAATTCTTTTTCCATATTTTTAGAAAATTCTATGCATAACTTATCTTGACCTCCAAAAATAATGTCATCAACAAATACTTCAATAATCAGTATATCATCATCAATGATTTTATAATATAAATTACTGTTAGCACTGTCCTTAGTAAAACCAAGCTTTAAAAGATATTTATCCAACCTTGCATACCAAGCTCTAGGTGCTTGTTTCAATCCATATAAAGCTTTCCTTAACCTGCAAACCATATCTGTATCATCTGATAGTGAAAAACCATCAGGTTGCTCAATATAAACTTCCTCATCAAGATCCCCATTCAAAAATTCACATTTAACATCCATCTAATAAACCTTGTAGTTTTTATAAGCAGCATAGGCAAGAAATAATCTTACAGCTTCAATCCTAGCTACAGGTGCAAAAGTCTCTCCATAATCAATTCCTTCCTTCTGAGAATATCCTTTACAAATCAATCTATCCTTATTCCTTATAACTTGACCATCACCATTCAATTTATTCCCAAGAACCTATTTAGTTCCAATAACATTTTTATTTTTAGGTTGGGGAACCAAGGTCCATGTGTTATTTTTCTCAATCTGATCTAATTCTTCTTCCACAACTTTCAACCAATATTCATCTTTACATGCCTCAACTATTAATACCTGTTCAACTTGTGAAATTAAACATACCTCATTAGTTGCCAGTCTTCTTCTTTTCATCACTCCATTTCTCTTATCCCTAATGATTTGATCTTCTGAATGATTCAATCTCACATACCTAGGAGTCTTCTGACTTTTTGTTCCTCTTCCCTGTTCTTCAGTTACTATAGAATTCTTTGATGTTGTTAGAGTAACTGGTTCAACTCTCTATTTTGGTAAAGGTGATACCAATTCAGATATAATCATTTCCACTGTCGGTTCCTTCTCATAAACTCTGATTTGACTTATGTTCATCTCATCTACTTTGACATTAGCACTCTCCACAATTCTTTGCAATCTCTTGTTATAACATCTATATGCTTTGCTTTCATTAGAATAACCAAGAAATATGCCTTCATCACATCTAGGATCAAATTTCCCAATAACATCATCTTTCCTGATATAACATTTACTACCAAAAATTCTGAAATACTTAATTGTAGGTGTATTGCCAAACCATAATTCATAAGGCATCTTACCAGTTTCTCCTTTTATATGTACTCTGTTGAATGTATAAACCATTGTGCTCACTGCTTCTCTCCGGTAGATATGAGCTAGAATAGCTTCCATCATCATTATTCTAGCGGCATCCAATATAGTTATGTTCTCCACAACTCCATTCTATTGAGGTGTCTGGGGAGTAGAAAATTGTCTTCTTATACCATGCTTGTCACAAAAGTTATTAAACTCACCGGATGTGAATTCACCACCATGATCTGATCTTAAACATTTAATCTTCAATCCTATCTCAGATTCCACTTTAGCCTTAAAGATTTTAAACTTTTCAAATGCTTCAGATTTTTCTCTCAGAAAAGTAACCCACATCATTCTAGAATAATCATCAATGATTAGCATGAAATATCTATCATCTTGAAAACTTTTAACTCTAGCAAGGCCAGACAAATTAGTATGAATAAGATCAAGAACATCATTTAATTTATCTTGTATACTCCTAAAAGAGGTTCTGACCTGTTTACCCATTTGACATTCTTTACATACCAGATTATAGGGCTTCATAATCTTAGGTATATCCATAAATGCCTTAGTTGAACTGATTTTCACAATGCAATCACACAACTTTTTATGCCATAGCCAACTCTCATCAATCTGTGTAATCAAACATGTCTTCTCACCAGAATTCAAATGAAATATATTACCTTTTGTCTGTGTACTGGTTGCAATTTCCAAGCCATATCAATTAATGATTTTGCATTTCCCATCCTTGAACTGTAATTGAAATCCCTTATCTACCAACTGACCTACACTCAAAAGATTATGCCTCAAACCTTAAACATAATAAAAATTGTCAGTATTGTTCTTACATGCCTTGTCATCTCTAAATCTAACTAGACCACCATCAAATTCTTGCAAAGATAGAAACTTCCCTTTATCTCCAGTCATATGATGTGAACAACCGCTGTCAATTACCCATTCATCCTTGTCTTTAATTTTAGAAGCAAGTGCCTTCTCTTCAAGTACATTCTCTTCTAGTCCCAGATCATCTTCCTTGATAGCCAGGAATACCCATTCCTTCCCATTACCATATCCACTAGCAGAGTCTTTTGTCGGTTCATCATCTGAATTAGTAATGCCTTCCTCATCTGCTATGTAGCATGATTTGTCTCTATTTTTCTTGTATTTATATTTGTTCTAATATCCAGGGTTAGGCTTAAATGATCTTTTAACTCTTTCTTCAAATCTTGAATTTCTTTGAGGACATCTAGATGCAAAATGATCAATTTTATTACATGCAAAACATTTAAAAGTTTTTTTCCTTCTTACTTACTTCCTACTGGTCCTTTCGGTACTTTTCTAGCAAATAGTTCTTCAAGTTGCTCAAACTCATCATCTTCTCTCTTCATATCTTCCAATTCCTTTTCATACAAAGCTTTCTAGTCTTGCTTATCAGTTGTAGATGTAGATGCATGAAAAGCAGGTTCAGACTTCAGAGCTCCAGAAGGTCCAAATTCTTCAAGCTCAAAAGTAGAGTTTCCCAACCAAAGTATCTCTGTTGATAGACGTATTAGCCATTGTTATCAACTCATTAATAGCAGTAGCCTTCATTTTGTAAGCCAGTGGTAGGGCTCTCAGAACTTTAGAAACAATTTCATCTTCGCTCAAAGTTTCACCACAACATTGAATTCCCATAGTAGTCTCATTCACCCTATGCATGAATGCAGTTGTAAACACCTAAAACTATCATGTTTAATTAAATAAATAGTTTTATTTATTTAATTATTTAAGCCTAACTCTTATATTAATTAAATAAATCTTTTTTTATTTAATTAATTCATTTATCCTCTTCTAGCTTTATTTCTCATTTAAATAAATACTTTTATTTATTTAAATTATCCTTTTCTAAATTAAATAAATAATTTTATTTATTTAATTGATCCCACTTCCTCTATTAATTAATTAAATCTTTATTTATTTAATTAATTCATTAGCTTTTTCTACCCATGACACATGCCATTCATCTCTTAATTCTTACACTACCTACCCTCTCATTATTTTCTTATTTCCTCTACCTACCCTCTAATCTTAGCCAACCATTTATCTTTTACACCTCTTAATCTTATCCCTCCATTTCTTCTAGTGTCTTCTATATAAGGAGATTCTTCCTTCATTATCAATCCTACTAGCACTTCCAAACATTCTAGCATTCGAACTTTCATATGCGATCTAGCTATCAACCACATTTCCATTCTTTGTTGAGCTCTTGTGCACTCATAAAATCTGAGAGCAAATATATCAAGCAAGATCAATGGAGATAGGAAGAATGGAGATCCAAACCCTATTGGACATGTGATGGTATAATATTTGTGATTTCTTTTATTTACATTGTCTTAGGTAATCTTTATATGTTATGGTGGATCTTTGTTGTTGTTAGGCTAGGGTTTTGTGGTTGAATCTATTTTAGTCTTTCAATATTGTTGTTTCCATTTTTACCATAAAATTTTTGGCACGCCTAGTGGGAAATAGATTTTTGTTAGATCTATGTTTTTTGTAGATTTCTCTAACCCTATATTGCTATTTTGTAAAACAATTTCAAGAATAACCTTGTGTAGCTAAGGTTTTGGACACAAGATTAAGATCTTGGAGAGATCTGATCTTATTTCACAAACAGCTTGGAATTTTTGTACCAACTTTTGTTTCCAAATTGAGAACAGTATCAAGAGTTTTTTTAAAAAAATTCAGATAGTTTGGAGTATATTTGAATTTTCTATGATGTTTTTATGAATTTTCATAAAAAATTAATTTTGAGAGAAAATGAGTGAATTTTTTGGATTTTTTTACATTTTTGGAAATCTCTCAAAAATTTACACAGGATCTGTTCTTTGTGATTTTAATTTTGATACAAAATATTTCCTAAAAAATTGGATCTTTAAACATTAGGGTTTTTTATTATTTTGATCAGATCTCACAAATGGCTTTGAATTGTGGCATCAAATTTGTTTTTCAAATTAATAACATTATCCAAAGTGCTCAGTAAGAAATCCAGAGTTTTTGGAGCATATTTGAATTTTTTATGAATTTTCATAAATAATTAATTTTGAGAGACAATTAGGAAATTTTTCGGATTTGTTTATATTTTTGGAAATCTCTTAGAATTATACACAAGATCTGTTCTTTGTGATTTTAATTTTGATGCAAAATATTTCCTAAAAAATTGGATCTTTAAACATTAGGGTTTTGCATTATTTTGCTCATATCTCACAAACTGCTTGGAATTTTTACAATAAATTTTTAATACAAATTTGGAATGCTATCAGAAGTTTCCAATAAAAAATTCAGATTTTTGGGATCAATTTTGCATTTTCTATGAATTTGTTATGATATTTCATAAAAAATTATTTTTTGGAGCAAATTAGAAACTTTTTTGGATTTTCTTACATTTCTGGAAATTTCTTGAAATTTAACAGGAGGTATGTTTTTTATGGTGCAAAATAACTCATGAAAAATCAAGTCTTTGAATCTATCCAAAAAAGGTCTTGTCGAAGGCCCCTATTTCACAAAGTCTTTTGGATCTAAAATTTACCTAACTTGTGTGCTTGTAGGAGGGATATTATTGCAAAACTACTAAAAAATCTTTGTTGCATAATTTTTGGCAAGGGTTTTTTATCTTTATTGTGTGCCTTGTTTTCATAGACTAGCAAACACTTCAATCAGTGCACTAAAATTGAACCAGTGTCTTTTGTGTCTTGGGAAATAGGCTCTTTTTGTTTACATCTCTAGAGGGCCTATCTCCCTGTGTGGTCATTAGGACTAATAGTGAGGAGAGAATGACCTAAGTGGTAGCGAGGAAAACCCACCTCTTTCGAACCACTATAAATAACTGCATCCATGGTGAAAGCCATGGGTAACGTGTGCTGATTAGTTCATACCGACACTATGTCTCCCCATAAACCCGTTTGATCAAATTTATTTGATCAGTTGTAGGGCGTAACCCCTACTGACTGGGAGCCTTCTATATTTATAGAGCTGAAAGTGCCGCATGTATGGCCACATGAGCGGATGCCCTTACTAGAACCTTTTTATTTCAGAAAGACAAAACCCTTCTAGTTGTTGGGGCAGGAGATCAGACCTCTGGAGCGGCCCACACACATACGGTTCTTAGTAGAGATACAAAGTTCACCATGGGGATTTTTCATGGGGACTGAGTCTTGGCTGCCCCAGAGAAGTGAGTGTTGAGGGTGGAGCCATTAGGGTCAAGCATCTAAGTATCCACTCTGAATAGCATAGCTTCAGGGGAAACCCCATGTGGGATCAACAACTATTGTCCTGGCCAACCATAAGAATTGTGCTTGTCTTCTTTTGAACATTCAGACATTCAAAATCAAACATCAAAACATTTTGTCTTTTGTGTCTTCAAGTGTATGCAAAACATTTTTACATCAAACAACACACTTTCTTTTGAGTCATTTTGAGTCTAAACACTTGCAAACATTGAGTCCTCATCAACATTGTGTCCTTTTTTCACAAAAAAAAAGGGTCAAAAATTCAGATTTGGTCACAACAAACAACTTTACACATTGGAAAAATTGCACTCAGTTTTTGGAAACACGTCTGTGTAGTGTTCAACAACGTCCATGTCATTCAACATGTCTATGTAGGACAAAAACATGTATGTCTTATCATAGCAAACTGCATTCACAAGATTCTTAGAAATGCGTTTGTGCAGTATCTAGTCAAGTCTGTGTTGAGGAACCGCATCTATGAAGTATACAGGCACGTTTGTGTTCAGTATTGGGAAAATTTACAGTCCAGCAAACAAGAGCAATCAGTTTCAGAATTATTGAGCTTCCTAGGTTATTTCAACTCCAATTCTCGAAATTTGACTCTATCTTTGCTCCCATATTCTCCAGGTTTTCATCTAGAATTCAACCTATTTTTGGGTCTCACAAAGTTCATCATTGCTTTACACCTTGCATTACATTCACATTTGTCTAAACTTGAGTCAAAAGGTCACTTGCTTGTCCTCATATTGCTTTGTCAACACAATACATACAACAACATTTTGCTATGTGGTCCCTCATCAAGGTCTATCACCTTTGGGTCTCATTTGGTCTTACCTAGAGTCAAGGTTAACTTACCTCATCAAGAGAATCTATCATCTTTCTGGAAGCCACACCTACTCTACTACATACATAGTTGGTCTTACACTTTGGACATTGCAAGTACACCTCAGATTCATTTACATTCCATCCAACACTTGGTCTTCCATACTCTTTTCCATTTTCATCTAGTCTCACACATCTTGGTCAATACCTAGTTCATGGTTGAAACCTGTTCCCAAAAATCTAGGAGAGAAGCTGAAGAGGCTCAAGAGTCTGCAAACATGAGTGGCTATGAGTATGACAATGATATCTTTTTCAATTCTAATCATACCACATTACCTGACATGGACATCTATAGAAACATTCAAAATGTTGAGAACCTAGAGAATACAAACAACAATGATACACACAATGACAATATGGACAACATTTCAATACATTCAGTAGAAGTGGAAGACTCTATTATGGATCCCCACTTTAATAGATTGGTTGAGGAAATGATGAGAAGAGATAGACAATATTTCTTACAAGTGATGGCACAAAGTGGAACTAAGATACCTCATGATTTTGACATGTCTCAAATAGTGGAAAATCGACGTATGCAAGAAACTCAACTCAACATGGATCAAAGGAGACCTAATAGTGGAGGTACTAGAGAACCACGTTTCGTGCCTGAATCATCATCATCCTTGTTTCAAAAACTTGAGGTCCCAAATATACATGGTCAAGCTTATGATAATCACGAAATAACATCTCATGAACAACTCTGTCTACACAGACATTTATGGAAGTCTTATGCGGATAAATACACTCAATTGCATACCAATGCTAAGGACCAACTATTGGAATTTTTGATGATTAATGTTGTTATTGTCATTGATGGACACACACTTGATTTGAGATCACTTTTTGTATGTATAAGTTAAAGCTCAACCGGTATTTGTTCCAACCGGTATGATGTATTATAGTCTTTAGACTATCGGTGTTTTGCAGAAAGTGTTTACCGATCTAAAGCGGTATGAAGACCCCAAGCGGTTCGAGGATCTCAAGTGGTATGAAGGAATGAAGTGGCACAACTCATATTTCCCAGTCTTCATTTTTTCAAACTGGCAACCGGTATTTTTCTTTAACCGATATTTTGTATGAATCGGTAATACTCTGTGATGAGTTACCAACTGACATTTTGTGATGAGTTACCATCCACCGATTGTTTGGTGGTGCCGACACTTTAACGGTGCTTTTTGTGTCGTGTTATAGAATATGTCTAGATGCATTGAACCTAGGAAATTGTAATGTAATCCTATTGGACCGACATGAAATCAGATTCCTTGATAAGGACATCATGTCTAGGGTTTTAGGCTGTTGCTAGGGTTTTAAGGTGGTTGAAGAGTTTTTGTGAGTGTCAAGATAGAAGAGAAGTTCAGGTCTGCGAGAAGATGTAGAGAGTGAATGTGTTGAAGACTAAAGTAATGCTGGAATGCATTAGGAACGAGCTATCAAGGATCTAACCAAGAAATCTATGCTATTTACTAGATCACTCACTTGTTGATTACTCACATCTTTGACAAGTCTGAAGCCCTTAACTAGGTAGGCCCAAAAGCCTTTTGTAAATCCTCTAACAAGGTGGCTCACATCTGTGGATCTAAAATCCTCTAGCAAGGTAGTCTTTAACCAGACTTATCTCCTAACATAGATTGAGATTCCTAACAGGATATGTTCTGGTAAAGGACATTGTATGACCTTATCCGGTCAAACCTTAACCGGTCTGGTTCCTATTTTGCAGATAGTTACTTGTGAGTTCCATCTCACTGTGGTTTTTCCCATTTGGGTTTCCACATTAAAATCTCTTGTGTTATGGTGTTTGTGCTTCTATGGGTGAATGCATTATTTTCTATTTGGTTTGCATGTGTGCTAACCGGTTTGTCTGCTAAACTATTTTACCAGTTTACTGGTAGTCTAGTAAAGTGTTTAAGTATAATGATTTTTGGCATACTAATTCACCCCCCCTCTTAGTATTCATCAATTGGTATTAGAGCCAACCTTTCTATAAGTCTAACCACTTGGAAAGAGATATGGGGGATTACACTATGAGGGAACTTACTCATCGACTCACTCAGTCTGAGGAAGCCTATGATAATATTATGGTCAAATATAAGGCCTCTCAGGCAAAAAGGAGAGAACATGCTGAAAAACTAATGGAGCTATCTAAAAATAGTTCTTCTAATGAAGTGGACATGGAAGCCCTGATTCAAGAAGTAGAAAAGCTGAATGAATCCAATTCCAACCTGAGAAAAGAGTTGGAAGGACTGACTATTTGAATGTGCCAAGAGCTTGAGAACCGGAGGAAAGCTGAAGATTTGGTAAAAGACAAAGATCATGAAATCTCCAAGATGAAGCAAGAGATCAGTGCCCTAACTTCTCAACTCCATGCGAGCAAAGTGGAAAAGGAAGACATGCAAGGAGAACTGAACATGGCCATCTCCGACAATGCAAACTTGATGGAAACAAATGCTACTATTTCCAAAGAACTCTCTGATTCAAAGGAAATACTTGCTAAGTTCAACAAGAGTACTGTTAAGATAGAGAAAAAGCTTGAATCTACCAAACCTGTCAAGAATATTGATGGACTTTGGTTATTCTGGTCATGAGGAAGGTGAGACCTCTGGTGCAAATGCTGGAGCATCGAAGAAACAACCAACATCAAAGGATAAAGGTAAGAAAAAGTTTAAACCTATTTGCTTTAATTGTCTTAAAGAAGGGCATACTGCCAATGTGTGTAAGAGAAAAGCCTACAATAATTTTCCTTACTTTATAAACAATGTACCTAGATCCAATAAGTTCAATGGTAATTGTTATGCACACAACAAGTTTGGGCATAGAGCATTTGAATGAAGGTTTGTTATGAACAACACTAGAATATATCCTCAGAGGACTCAAGGAGTTGGTCTGAAACCTTTTGTGAACCAGAATCACAACCGGTTTAATGCCTTTAATCATCAGTTAGGAAGCGGTGGCTATCAAGCGGCAACTGGATGGAGAGCAAATTGTTTGATCTGTCATTGTCATGGTCACACTGCTGCAACATGCAGAAGAAAGAATGGTAACATGAATAATGGACCCTGGAGAGCACCTAGAATGGTCTGCTATCATTGCAACAAACCAAGTCACATTGCTAGATTCTGTAGAACAAGAAAGAACATATCGGATGACATACCGGTCACTCTGGAAGGAAAGATTGATATTGAAACTATTCAAGCAGATATGAACAAAACCTGGAAAAAGAAACCAGCGGTGTTGCAAGAAGAACTAGTTTCTGCACCTAGTGTGGAAATCACGGAATTGACAAACTAAGCATCAGAAAAGCTTAGGGGGAGCAAACAGAAAAATACTTCGAACCCCCGGTTTACACCGATAAAAGACATTAACCAGTATGAGATACCTGTCAGGTGGCATAAGATCAAAAATGGTAAAAGGCAAATTAGGGTTTACGCCCTAATATTGGAGCATTTTTTATGGTAGGTGAACCTATTTAAAAGAAATTTTGAAATCATTTCTCACTTATCATTTTTTGAGCGAAGAAATTTTTCAAGTGCAGAGCGAAGGAAAGCAATTTACACCGCGATTCAAAGAGTTTATCAAAAATCTAGAGAAGAATCTAAAGCTATGATTTGTTGAAGGAGTGAAGAATGCAAAGCGGCATTTCTACAACCAAAGGAGTGTGAAGCGAAGTTCAAATTGTGAAGCCCTAAATTTCAATTTGTGAAGGTATTTCTCATAATTCTTTGTTTATCATGGCTTCTGCATCTCATGATAGTTCTAGTGCAACTATTGATTCTATGGACTTCATACAATGAAAGTCGAAATATAATGCCTTGTCTCAAGTACCGGCTGGTGTTATAGTAGAAGAAGGGATTTCTGATTACATAGACTGCAAAATCAAAGACCTAGGGTCTCTTGTGATCCATTCCCAGCTGAGCCTATTCTGCGGAAAGGATAAGAAGATTAAACTGGAATTTAGCATTCTGGAAAAGAAGAAACTCCAAAATGCAGTTTACTTTCTTGAAGAATTTTTGGATGATCACATTCGCATTATTCTAAGAAGGGTACACGGTGACAAGATGTACCTTGAGTGGATGCATGATATCACATCGGAAGTGATTCATGTCATCACCGATTTCTACAATACAAGGGAAGTTCTAGCCCTAAGGAAGGTCAGCAAGACTGAAATGTCCAAGCTCACTGATTCAGTGAGCGACTCAGGTGGTATGACTGTCAACTCAATCAAGGACGATCTAGTCAAGTATGCCTGCATGGTGATAGGTTACCAGACGTTCTCTGCTAGTAGAATTAATTCTGTCTCTGCTGTAGTGGTAAATGCCGCTTACAGGATGATCAAGGAGGATGCATCATTTGATCTGTGCACTTGTATGCAAAGACAACTTATGTTGAATCTTAAGTCAATCAAACAGGACAATGCGTTGAGATTCAAGTTTGGACAACTACTGGTTGGGTTGTTCTTTTACTTTCAAGACTACTTTCCAGGAGTAGGTGATATTCAGTGGTCTGTCGACCAACCGGTAACAAAACAAATCAAGGAGAGCCTACAAGCAGTTGGAACCAGCTATCCAGAAGCATTGAACAAATACTTTGATGAGTTCAGATGCAAGATGAGCCAAAGGATAAGAATATCCGATGATTTAGTCAAAATTTATGAGGAAGACATCTGCTTCACCATCAAAGTGGATGAATGCTTAATGGAGGCCGTTGAGCCTAGGAAGGAAGAAGTAGAGCCTATGGGCTATGAGGTAATGAATGATATGTTGGATAGGTATGATTCTACCTTAATCGCCTCACCCCTTGATCCTAAGGCAAAGAGAACCGGCACCTATTTGGAAAGGGTTGCACCAGTTGTAGAACCCTCTGAAAAGAAAGGAAAGGCAGTGCCTTCAGCATTGGCACCGATTACTGCAGCCAGTCCCAAAGTGACCAAGCGGTCACCTATTAAGAAGAAACTGGAAGCGACACCTGCAAAAGTCTTCGAGAGGAAGCAGAAGACAAAAAGCAATACACCTGAATAAACTATGTCAGAAGAACTGCCTAAGAAGAAGACTAGGCAAACAAAGAAAAAGACAAAGAATGAACCGACATCATCTACACCGGTAAATATTGACATTTCTTCTTACAAACCTTTGACACATTGTCAAAGAACTATAAAGAATATTAGGAGAAAAGTGTTGAATGATTTAATTGATTGTTTTGATGATTTCAATGATGATGAAAAGGAAGCAGTTGAACAGAAAATCATTAATCATTTATGTGTTAATGACCAGTCACCTTCAGAAATTAGATCTGAGATACTGGATTCTTTGTATAATTCTTTAGACAATAAATGGCACATTGCCATAGAAAAGGAACAGGAAATGAGGGAGAAAATATTTGCTCAACATTTTCCTGATGTATCAAATTCAGAACCTTTTGAAGTTATGAATAAATACAAAGGCCTCTTCTTCATGAGAAGAAGAAGACTCCTGTTACTAGAAGGAAAGGGTCAAGAAGTGATCAAGGATACACATACTCATGCTCAAGAAGCTCTTAAGATGCATCAAGTGGCTGAAGCCAACAAAAAAGATGAGAGAGAACCAAAAACTGGCAAACCAGATGAGGTGTATGACTGTGAAGAAGAACCTGTCATAGAACAAATGGACCCCATTGATGTAGATGCCTTAGATGGTGAAATGTTACTCAGAATGCACCATCAGAAGGAACAAGAGAAGAAAAAAAAAAGGCAAAAGAAGAAAAGAAGCAATAGGAAGCTGAAAAGAAGAAACAAGAAGATGAAGAGGATAAGAGAAAAGAAGAGGAAAAGAGGAAAGAGGAAGTGGATATGAGAAAAGAGGAGAAAAAGAAGAAAGAGGAAGAGGATAAGAGAAAAGAGGAGAAAAAGGAGAAAGAGGAAGAGGATAAGAGAAAAGAGGAGAAAAAGAAGAAAGAGGAAGAGGATAAAAGAAAAGAAGAGGAGAAGAAGAGAAAAGAAGAGGAAAACAAGAAACAAGAGGAAGAGAGGAAGAAGAAGGAAGAGGAAAAGAAAGAAGAGGAGAAGTGGAAAGAGGAAAAGAGGAAGATGGAAGAGGAGAAGAAGAAGGATGAAGAAGAGAAGAAGTGAAAAGATGAAGAGAAGAGACAAGAAGAAGAGAAAAGAAAGAAAGAAGAAGAGGAGCAGAGGAAGGCTCAAGAAGACTAGCAAAAAGCCAAGGACAAGGAAGCAGTGGAAAAGAGCACATAGGTGGAGACTCCAATGGCAACCGGTAGTCAGGCTAAACCGGCTACAATTACCAGTCCTATTGATCTCTAGTCTACAAATGAATCAGAGCTATTGTAGAGCATTAAGCTCACTCAAGAGCGATTGGATGCTCTAAGGAGGAAAAAGGAGGAAGATGTTATCCAAAGTGTGGTGGAAACACTTACCAGTTTGATACCTGGTACGAACCTTCCTAGTACCGATTCCTCACTTGCACAATTGAAGCTCCTATGCTCAGTTGTAGAAGACTAGGTACAAAGCTTGCAAGAGGTTGCAGAAGCAAATGCCAAGAAGGCACATCAAAAGGCTCTGGACACTGCCCTGGTGAAAAAGCTAATAGAGCTTCGGTCTAATCTCTAGAAGGCACAAAAGGCCATTAGAGATGCAATGAATGAGGGAAATCTTCTACTCAGCAAGATTTGCCAACCTCATTTATTCTATGATGATGTGCTCATTCAGAAGAACAAACTGCAATATGATATGCAGTCATGTATTAGCACCTTCAAGATGCCATATGTTTACTTTTCCACATATGGTCAAACTGTTCACCTGCTTCAACTGCAATTTGCAAGACTAGAGGCAGAGATAAGCAACCGGACATGAAATTTGCAGGAACTTCAACTGGTCCTACTGCCAAGACTGCAAATTCTCCAGAAGTGCTAACTAAATCTTGATGCCCTAACGGTCACTCAAGAGATGAGCATGATAGATGCCATGGAATAATAGGTCTCCCAGATGTAGAAAGAGAAAGAGGTGGCTACATCCCTACTTGACTCATGGTCCTTATCCATGAAGCAATTTTTGCAGAACTTCAAATCAGTTTTTGACAAGTTTTACTCTTTACTATCATAAACACTTATTCTTTTAATACTAATGAAACAAGGGTTGGTCTGTAATATTTTTTTTTTGTCATTGTTGGCAAAGGGGGAGAAGTATAAATTTTGAATGTTTTGTTGTATACTTTCATGTTATTTCTATTAAGGAGTACTATACATTGTATTTTCTGCAAAAGGGATAGTGTATATGCTTAGGGGGAGTAATTTTGATTATGGCATATTTTTGTTGTAAAACACTTAGATGTCAAAATTTTGCCTAAGTGTTGCCATCAATACCAAAGGGGGAGATTGTTGCCATTTTTTATGATTAATGTTGTGATTGTCATTGATGGACACACACTTGATTTGAGATCACTTTTTGTATGTATAAGTTAAAGCTCAACCGGTATTTGTTCCAACCGGTATGATGTATTATAGTCTTTAGACTATCGGTGTTTTGCAGAAAGTGTTTACCGATCTGAAGCGGTATGAAGACCCCAAGCGGTTTGCGGATCTCAAGTGGTACGAAGGAATGAAGTGGCACAACTCATATTTCCCAGTCTTCATTTTGTCAAACCGGCAACTAGTATTTTGCTTTAACCGGTATTTTGTATGAACTGGTAATACTCTGTGATGAGTTACCATCCATCGATTGTTTGGCAGTGCCGACACTTTAACAGTACTTTTTGTGTCATGTTACAGAATATGTCTAGATGCATTGAACCTAGGAAATTGTAATGTAATCCTATTGGACCGACATGAAATCAGATTCCTTGATGAGGACATCATGTCTAGGGTTTTAGGTTGTTGCTAGGGTTTTAAGGTGGTTGAAGAGTTTTTGTGAGTGTCAAGATAGAAGAGAAGTTCAAGTCTGGAAGAAGATGCAAAGAGTGAATGTGTTGAAGACTGAAGTAATGCTGGAATGCATTAGGAATGAGCTATCAAGGATCTAACCAAACAATCTTTGCTATTTACTAGATCACTCACTTGTTGATTACTCACATCTTTGACAAGTCTAAAGCCCTTAACCGAGTAGGCCCAAAAGCTTTTTGTAAATCCTCTAACAAGGTGGTTCACATCTATGGATCTAAAATCCTCTAGCAAGGTAGTCTTTAATTAGACTTATCTCCTAATAGAGATTGAGATTCCTAACAGGATCTTTTCTGGTAAAGAACATTGTATGACCTTAACCGGTTTGACCTTAACCGGTCTGGTTTGTATTCTGCAGATAGTTACTTTCGAGTTCCATCTCACCATGGTTTTTTCCATTTGGGTTTCCACATCAAAATCTCTTGTGTTATGGTGTTTGTGCTTCTGTGGGTGAATGCATTATTTTCTATTTGGTTTGCATGTGTGCTAACCGGTTTGTCTGCTAAACTGTTTTACCGGTTTACTGGTAGTCTAGTAAAGTGTTTAAGTATAGTGATTTTTGGCATACTAATTCACCCCCCCCTCTTAGTATTCATCACCAACCTCCAAAAAAAATAGATATCCAGAGGCATGCTCAATATTTGGACACAAGAAAACTCCATGTCAAATTTGGGGGCACTACACAAGAACAAACTCATGACATGCCTATAGAATATGATATACATGGACAAAGTAGATATTCCATTCCTCATTATGACTCAATACCAGGTGGTTCCTATATGCAGTATCATTATAGACCTCCATATGAACATGTTTATGATCAATACCATCCATATATGCAGTATCCTCCTCTACCCGATGGCTCAGGCATGGGATATGGTCCAAGAAGTCGGTCTCTACCTAAGAACAATTTGGAACATAAAATAAAGGACTTACAAAAGAAGATGGAGGACATCAATACACAAAAACTAACTTACACAATGAGAGATATGTCCCTATCCATTTGATAAAATCATTCCAATGCCTCCATTTCCTACACATTTTGTGACACCAAAGTTCGATAAATACAAAGGCAAAGAGGATCCTAAGGCACATATAAGACAATTTTTCACAACTTGCATTGAGGTAGCAGTGGAAGAAACATACTTAATGAGATTGTTCCCACAAAGCTTAGGTGATCAAGCTATGGAATGGTTCTCCCAACTTCCACCTGGAATTAAGTCATGGGGTGATCTAGCAGAAGCTTTCATACAACATTTCTCATATAACATAGAGACAGATATATAGCCAGTAGATGCTCTTGTGAAATTCCACAAAAATAAACGGTAGAGATGTTTACACAAAATGTCAACAGAGAAATTGGTTATGACTTGAGGAAATCTTGTTTGTCTACTTTCAAGGACGTCATTGAGAAAGGCTTGGCAATAGATAAGGTCTTAATTGAGCAAGGAGTCATTAAGATATTCAAAGAAAATAAAGAGGACTTTAAAGGAAAGGACAAGCCACAATTTTGGAACAAGAATAAGAACACAGTAAATGATGGCATTGTTGATGATAACATAGTGAGACCAAAAATCATTCTTTCTGGATCAAGTTATACAAACAACCAAGTAAATACTCAAGAAACTTCAAAACCACGAAGGAAATACATCCCATTGGGAGAACCACTTGAGTCAGCCTTCAAGAAGCTAGTGGCAAACAAGATAATAACAATTCCAGACAATCCTCCATATGAGCCAAAAGTCAAACCAAATTGGTGGAATGATGATGAGTACTGTGAATATTAAAAGAGCAAGGGACATAAAACAAGAAATTGCCATCACTTGAAGAACATTATACAAGATCTTATTGATAGAGGTGACATTGAGATCGAAGGAGATATATCTAATCAAGAACATGAGATGTTTAAGGATCCATTCCCTAAACATGACAAGGGAAAAGACAAAGCCATAGATGAGAAAGCTAACTATACCAAAGCGTCCTATGATTATGATTCAATCGTTAACCATATTTCAATGGACAACTATGTTTCTATTATTATCATAAAGGACAAAATGCCAGAAAGTTCTACCCAAAGAGCCAAAGTTGTCCTAAAAGGCATTGGACCTTCTTCTCAATCTACCTCTGAATGCAATGTCACAACTTGTCGAGGTAAGGTCACTTTGCAAGGTTATCTAGCTAAAACCACTGCTTCATCAGTAACCAAACCTAAGTATGACCTAGTAGAACAATTAGGGAGAACGTGCACGCTTATTTCCATCCTTGAGCTTTTACGCATATCCCCTGCACATAAAGCCATCCTTGATAAAACTTTGAGAGAAACTTATATCCCCACTGATCTGAACGTGGACCAGTTTCAAGCCATGATGGAATACCTTTCTGTTCCACATTCTCTTACATTCACCAAAGCTAATGACGCCTCTGTAAGCCAACTACATAATGCACCTTTACACATTGATGCCTTTCTACACAAACACCAAATTTAAAATGAGTCCTGATAGATGGAGGAGCAGGTCTAAACATTTGTACATTGAACACTATTAAAACAATTGGGATATTCTGAAAAGATTGTGAATTATACACATGTAACTACCATAAAGGCATATGATGACAAAGAGCATTCATCCAAAGGCATAGTCACTTTACATCTTAGAGTTGGGCCAATTACAAAGGATGTGGTTTGTCAAGTCCTTGATCTAGATCTCACATATAATATACTCTTGGGATGCCCATGGATTCATGAAATGAGAGTTGTTCCTTCAAAATATCATCGATGTATCAAGTTTCCACACAATGGAGTTGAAGTAACCATCAAAGTTGACCCAAACCCATTCATATATTGCAACAATCTGTGACCTAGATCAGAAATAACAATCCCATTCAATCGAGAGGTTGTTCCTTCATCAACATATGTTGATCCAAAATCCTTGAAAGATTCTACATCAAAACAAGTAGAGATCAAAGAAAATTTCAAGATTAAAGACATGGGATGTGGTGAGTATATCTTTCATGTTGATCAACTCCCACTATCTCCTAAGGTATTCAGTCGACATGAACAATCTATAAACAATTTGCAAGGAATTGGGTGTGAACCACCTAGTGTTGTGGCTACTTAAGTTTGAATGCAAATATCCTCTCGTGGTGCAAGCAACTATTGATATCAATACTCCTAAGAGCAGTTCCAGTGAAGAATCTATTGAATATATTGCCATCCCTTTTGAGAACTCACATAGCTTTACCATTCTATCCATTCATTCCATTTCCACTCCTCTCCCAGACTTGGATCAATAAGAATAAGAAAAGCCCTTACTCATTGGGGATAAAATATCAAGCTATGAAAAGAAAAATCTACAAGTCAAAAATAAAGAGACATCTTTTAGTCCAAATTCAAATCAAAAGCTATTGGACTCTAAAAAAATCAGGGTCAAGGATAAAAATCCTATGAAGGAAAAAGAACAAGAGTTGATCTCCCCTAATATCAAAATAACTGGGGGAAAAAGTTCTACAATTTTAAGTCAAAAAGCATACTTGTTGATCCTAAGTCTCCATCATGATATCCTCCTTTCACTTCTTTTCGTGATCATAAGCCTTCATAACTCATCCACTTGTTCTGCACATCCATTCCCTTTTGGTGATACATCACATCAGTGGACCTTTAATGGAACTTCCTTGAAGGACTTTGTTATCAAGGATTCTCAAACTTCTTTAGGTGACACACATACGGGCCTATGTAGTCTAGACACTAGTAGTTCTATCTTAGTTCCTTCATCAAGGGATAAAATCACTTGAGCTACACATCATTCAGTCAAGGAACAATGTAGTTACAATCATAAGGTAAATCCTCACACATTTGAGGTAGGTGACTTAGTTCTCAAAGAAAATCCTAAAAATCAGCAAGACAGAGAGAAGAAGGGAAAGTTCGAACCAACTTGGCTTGGTCCTTACATCATTACAACAGTCTATGGATCTGGTGCATATCTGCTCTCAACCCCAGAGGGCAAACCTTTGGAGGATCCTATCAACAACATGCACCTTCGCAGGTTTTACACATAGCTCTTTAACATATCCTAATTAAAAAATACAAAAAATATCAAAAAAAAAAATCATCAAAAAATTCAAAAATACAAAAAAATCATAAAAATAAAAAATCGTTACTTGGTGAAAAACTAGCAAGCATGTGCCTTCTGACACAAAAAAATGAAAAATTGAAAAAAGTAAAAAGAAATAATTTCGTCCAACAGTGAAAATCACTTCGGTGGCACCCTGGGCAAGTACCATGGTGAAAACTAGGTCACTGGTGCCATGTGTAGAGACATTGCTCCTCCTTCCTTCAGGATTCAATATCATCCTTCACTTTGGACATACTCACAACCTATCCATCCATAATAACCTTACCCATTCCCATCATGGCTTGTTATTGATCTACCTATGATTGGTTAGCCATTCATAATAATCCCTACTTTTCCCCCCTTTCCATCCATAATATATCAGCTCCTATCTGTGGCTAAGGAAAATCCTAAGTCTAGTGATGGGTGTGGAACTAAGAGCATCACACATTCTGAGGAGTATAGTTTCTTCCAATTTTCTTCAGTCTATCCGCACACAATCCACAATAAAGAAACACTTGCATCACAGATCTGCAATAAAGTTTCATCTTCTTCGCAATAAAGTATCAACTTCATGGATTCAGTCAGTTTCATATGAGACACAAGTAGCAATGGGCTTCAACAAATCAACTCTTTCAATAGACTCAGACAACATTATGGTTCAATTCTATCTATCTTTTGTGAATGAAAACATTGTGACCACAATCAAATAGACTTATACAAGTGACAAGAGACACTAAACTTGAGGACTATAGTGGATGTTGGTGTCGAGTCTTGGTTTTCTTTTGATTTTATCTTTTGGTGACATGTCTTTTAGCTTTTCTGAGATGTCTCTGACTAGAGATTCTATCTCCAGGATGTCTTTGACTATAAAGGTGAGGATGGGGTATCGTCACCTATTTTTGTTTTGTTGTCTGTAGATTGTCTCTTAGTAATGCTATGACTTGTCCAAGGATATGAGGACACTAAGAGTCTAGTGTGAACTAGGACATTCCTTGTTTGCGACTGTCTGATCTCCATGCAAACAGGTACAATGACTTTCCGGGTCGAACATATGCCTCAATTGTCATAACCTATTTGTAATAATAAAGCTCAATGATGATAAAGCACAAGAAGCTCTTTCACTTCCATATCTTCTATCTTTCATCCCCCTTTCTTGATTGACCTCCATCGTCCTTCTTGTGTCTGTATAAGCCCACTATCACATGACTGAGTATAATGACACACCAAAAATATTTTCATTTCATGTAATCTGCACCTACATTACCACATATTAGCATTTCATACATACATATAAATATCACAATTGCACCATATCTTGCACACAACACATGGTAGCACATTTTACATTTTTCATCATGTAAATAGTTATTTGCATTATCATATTCATCTGCATTTCATACATTCACATTTTCATCATGCATGACATATTAAAAACATAAAAGAACAAAAATATTGCATTTCATCATGTACATATTTGCATCCATATCATAAGCATCATATGGAAACATGCATTACATAGAAGAAACACATAGGTACACATTCATATAGTTGCCGCAAGGCTGAATAATCTCATATATATACCTCAAAAATTATAAGTGTCATGATACAATGATGTCAAACTCTCATATGGATACAATCACCTGAAGGTGTCTACATCATGATACAAAAATAGTACAAAAACTGATACATAGGGAGCCCTCTAAGGCTATGATGAACTCCCTCCCTGGGAACCAGCTGGCCTTGATGGAGTTTGAGCCTTGGAAGGACCTACCTAGGATCATCTCTCTCGCCCCCTCTATCTAGTGGTGGTGGAGGACCCATGACCCCACCATTAGACGCCTGTCGTCCGTCTCTCCCTCCAGTAGTTATCATTGTCCGTGATGGTCTCTGAAATCTCCTAGCCCATTGATCTAGTGTCACCACTCCATAGCATAGGTCTCTCCAGTAGGCTATCTCCTCCCCTGCCCTCAAAACATAGGCATATCCGGTCCCTATGTCCTTTGCTGCCTGCCTCCTTGCCCTCAGTGTTGTCTCAGCCTCCCTATAGCATTGAATATCTTGATCCCTCTCCCGCTTAGTATCCCTCAATTGTCTCTTGAGCCTAGTTGCATCCCTCTCCAGATCCTGGATCTCATCTGCCTGTCCCTAACAAATCTCCCTCAAGGATAGTATCTCATCCTCCTCCTCTCTCCCCTCACCCTATCCCTGTGGCTACTCCTATCCCTGTCCTTGTCCTCGCACCTGTCTAGGAACCTGTGTTGTTGGCACCTGTAATGACAATCCACCTCTACCCCTCACTATATGCACCTGTCTCTCCTCTTTGCCCTCTCTCCTTTGAGCCACTCTTCTCTCTCCCAATGCACCCTGCCTCCACCATCAGCCTCTACCTCCACCATCCCCACTATAATCTCCATCACCTCCACCATCACCCTCTATCAGCTCCCCTGGATCCATCAGTTGTGGAAATGGATGCTCTCCCCAATATGTAGTGTACTCTGCATCCATCCCTGCATCCTCTACATCTGCCCATATGTCCCAAGGAATGGGAACCATCTCTAAAAGTTGTGTCATAGCCTGATCATAAGATAATAATGGACCTAAATGCACCTGATCCCTCACTGTCTATGCATACATCCCTGAACCCCATGGCATCCGCTGTATCCTGCCAAACTGCTTCCATACTCTATCAATCAACTCCTGCTCAATAACATATGGTGTTTGCCCAATCAAATACCTTCTCCTAAATACACATGTCAGCTCCACTACATCATCCTCCCACTCCTCACAATCCTAGTAAGGCCTCCATACCACACTGTCTATCTCATCAATCACTCAACGCCAATACTCTAGCCTCCCAATCTGTGGCTGGGAAGTAATTATATCATACAAATGCACATAGCTGCACCCATGTACTCTACCTCTAAAGTGTATCAATCGTGTGACTGAAAGATGCTCATATGCCCATACCTACAATAATGTCACTACGCATCCTAATCTTACTGATCTGTGATATACAAACTGATGCACCTCATAGTACATGTGTGTCAGCAGACATGATCCCCATGCAAACCTTGTGTGCTCAGTCACAAATGTCTCCAAATTCCCCCCCCATCCCACAACCAACCCTCATGTTAGCCTATCTAGACATAGGAACCCACTGATCACTTCTGCCAGCATCACTGGTAGAGCCAATCCTATGGCTATCATAGTATCCCAAGCTACGTGTCCTTCCCTCATCTCCAGTCCTAGATCCTAGAACACTTATCTTAGTGCATCCCTGTCTCCTTCTTGATTGTAAGGAACTAAGTCCCCAATGACCAGTATCCTCAGTATCCTATATACATCCTCTAAGGTGGCTATCATCTCACCCATCAACAAATAAAACGTACATGTCTCTGAGTGCCATCTCTTAGCTAAAGTAGTCAGCAATCCCATGTTCGCCTGAAACTCAAGCACATACATAATGTATCGCAATTCCATAGCCTCCACTGCGGCTCTATCCTCAAATATCAACTCTTCTCATAAACTCTGAGTCGAAGGGAATCTCTCCTGTGACTCCAGCATCGGTAGGTCCTCCTGTAGACAAGCAAATCACCTGTGTAAATCTTAGTAGCATTCTCTGTTCATCACAAAGTGCTACTTTTTTAATCCTAGTGCTTATATTTATCATATGGAACTCTATCCTAGTAGCATTCCCTGTTCATCACAAATTGTTTCTTTTATCTTATCTCCTAGGGCACCTACTTGAGTGTATCCTCTTGAGTAGCTTATCTAATTGGCAACATATGTTCTATCAAAAGTGTCAATTTCAGCCTAATCCAATTGGCAACGTATGTTCTATCACAAAATTATCAATTTCTATGGTACTCCTTGTTCATCACAAAGTGCCTTGCTCTATCCTATCCTAGGGTCTCTGCTTGAGTGTATCCTCTTGAGTAGTTTCTTGATTGGAAATGTATGTTCTATCATCGAATTTTCAGTCCTATCCCTATCTGTTATCCTAGTCTTCCCTAGAGGACCTATTTGAGTGTATCCTCTAAGTAGCTTATCCAATCGACATCATATGTTTATCACAGAACTGTCAATTTGACCTTAAAGACATAAATGTGCATTCATAACACAAACGCGCTTACATACTTCATAGACATTTCTACATTTCATAGATGTACCTGAAACACACAGACATGCCTCTGTTCTGCACAGATGTGCCTGCCCTACATAAACATGCTTGTACTTTGCAAAATGCTCACATCTAACATAGACGCTTTTAAAACAATAGATGCGTTTCAACTTGACGCAGACGCACCTAACCTACCCAGACGTGCCTGGCACCAACGCAGACGTGCCTTCCCATTTTTTGACCCACTTGAAAGATTTCTTAGACATACCTAATGCATTTATTTCCCTACCTAACATGCATTTATGACAACAATTAATGAAACAAGATACAAGGAGGTTTTGTGGTACTTACTGGCTCTCCTGCATCTGCTGGCCTCTGATATCGGCAAATGTGATCGAATCTATGCACCAATGCCATCACTGTCGCCTGCTCTCTGCTCTCTCTACACTTTGATCTCTTAAGTGTGTGGATGACAATGAGGATGTTTTCCCTCGTAGTCTATCTTATAGACTACCCTATCCCTAGTCTCCCATGTTTGTCTTCTTTATCCCATGACTTTGTCACTCTATCCTATTTGGTCAGTCCATTCTAGCCTTTCTTTCTTATTGAGAGATTTTTTGCGATCATTTCAAACATTTTCATCCAATCTCTCAAGGGGGCATATCATTCCCGTCTTGGGGTAAAATTGTATCAGTTCATCTTATCTTCTTTGAAACAATGCAACAAGCTGTATTGTCTCAAAGAGGGGGAAAATGTAGACACCTAAAAATGTCATGTCTAATTAAATAAATAGTTTTATTTATTTAATTATTTAAGCCTGATTCTTCTATTAATTAAATAAATCTTAATTTATTTATTTAATTCATTTATCCTCTTCTAGCTTTATTTCTCATTTAAAAAATACTTTTATTTATTTAAATTATCCTTTTCTAAATTAAATAAATACTTTTATTTATTTAATTGATCGCACTTCCTCTATTAATTAATTAAATCTTTATTTATTTAATTAATGCATTAGTCTTTTCTACCCATGACACATGTCATTCATCTCTTAATTCTTACACTACCTACCCTCTCATTATTTTCTTATTTCCTCTACCTACCCTCTAATCCTAGCCGCCTATTTATCTTTTACACATCTTAATCTTATCCCTCCATTTCTTATAGTGTCTTCTATATAAGGAGTTGCTTCCTTCATTATCAATCCTACTAGCACTTCCAAATATTCTAGCATTCGAACTTTCATATGCGATCTAGCTATCAACCATATTTCCATTCTTTGTTGAGCTCTTGTGCACACATAAAATCTGAGAGAAAATATATCAAGCAAGATCAATGGAGATAGGAAGAATGGAGATCCAAACCCTATTGGACATTTATAATCTTTGCAATTTCATTGATTTACATTGTCCTAGGTAATCTTCATATGTTATGGTGGATCTTTGTTGTTATTAGGCTAGGGTTTTGTGATTGAATCTAATTTAGTCTTTCAATATTGTTGTTTTGATTTTTACCATAAACAACAACAATCCTTTCATCTTCTTCCATCTTCGGGTTTTTATATCTCACCCGGTAACCATAAAGTTTAGCAATCTTTACTGTAGGGTCACCTTCATTAAGAGTCTCCAACTTATCCCATATACCCTTTCCAGATGATTTGTCAGTTAATCCCATTATTTGCTGATCAGATAGTGCACACAAGAAAGCTTCTATTTCTCTACCATCATTCTCAAGCTCCTTGTCCAGGTTAGCTAGAGGAGGATTGCCAAATCCTAGATTATAGGGTGTGGCACCATTCTGTGTGATTTCCCAAATTTCCTTGCCAAGACATCTCATATGAGTCTCCATCCGAATCTTCCATACTGTGTAATTTGTTCGATCAAGCCTTGGAATATCCCTTTGAAAGATAGTTCCAGAAGAACTGGATTAACTTGAGCTATTAGTCACCATAGGATCTTCCTTAAGAGGTTAAGCTTTCTGCAGAGAGGACCAAAGCTCTGATATCAATTGTTAGACAACTCAAATAACCAAAAGACAACTGAGAGGGGGGAGGGTGAATCAGTTGTCATGGATTACTGGAACCATTAGCAATTTTAAATTTTAAAACTGAAACCCAAAACATTAATATCAGAATAGCAGATAAACCATTTAAGCATAAACAATAATCACAGAATAAATACTATCTACATGACACCAAGATTTGTATGTGGAAAACTGATAAAGGGAAAAACCATGGTGGGAAGCCTACCCATAGTTATATATACTTATACAGTAAGTATGTGAATTACAATTGAGGGGCCTACACTTACAGGAAGGCCAACAACCTAGAGTGCACTACTCATCATAAAAGGAGACTCACTGACTACATATAAATCCAGACTACAATCTGGAGAAGTGTTGAACTGCAAAACACAGTATCTCCTATGCATGCGTACAGTTCTAGTTAAGCTCAATATCGAAGGACTAAATCCTCGTACATAAACTCAATTTGATCTCCAATGATCAACCAACTCCTCTGCCTGAATGATATTACATTATTCGCCAATTACATTCTTTGACCATGACCTCTAACAATAACCATGATGATGTACAATGAGATCTTACATCTATATATACAAACCCTCGACCATAAATAATTAGGTCAGTCACTAGATAATAAACCAATTATATAATTACAAACCATGTCACCCTTAGACCAAAATAATAATATCAACACATAAGACATCCTGAAAATACATTAATAGGTCCTATCCACATGTTACATTAAAGCCGATCCATAACCTAGATCAATCGGGACCAAATATAGGTCCACACACCACAACAAAGATCTCCATCAGCCAAGTCTCAAACATGATCAGCATCAGCATCCTGAAACTCCACCAGAAGCTGCACCAACACCACTTATGTAATGCATCAAAGATCTCCACCAAAAGCTCTGTTTGTGAAACCCTCACCGAAACTAGAAAACCAAACTTCTAAGAAAGAAGGATAGCATCCAATCTCCAAACCAGATCTAGCTAACCAAATATGAGCATGAGTATTATGAACAAGCCAATTCCATTATCAGACCATACCAGAACCTACCAGATCATGTCAGATCCAACTTAACCAAAAACTACTCAACCTACTGGGACCAAAAGGGTGTCGGTAGAGCATCCAAACAACTAGTGTTGGCATCAATAAAAAAACATCAATGCAACACATAATCAATTCCACCAAATGGTGAACATCTTCATCTCCTTCGGTATGACACAAAGCTCTCCTTATCATCAATAGTTCTCCATCTTCCGGTTTATTGTTTGATCTGGTGGGGTTTTCTTCCACCACTGCTTCTCTTCTGTTATCCTCTATCTTCTTACACTCAAATGTATAGTTTCCTTCTCCTCCACATTTAAAGCAAGTTCCTCTAAATGTCCTCTTATCTTGTCTTCCAAATTTCTCATTCCGGTAACCATGTGGTTCTCTCCTCCAGTAGAAATTTCTATCATCCTTCCAGTATGAATTACCTTTTATGTTCATTTCCTTGTCCTTGTTCTAATCTATACTGGTTCCTCTTCCTTTGGTATATCCTCTTCCTCCTTGAAATATTCCTTTCATAAACCTTCCACCTCTACCTCTCTGTCTCTGCTCATGTCTTTTGTTCAATTTCTCTTCAGCCCTTAGTGCATACTAGTAAGACTCTTCAACACTCTCCAATTTGTTCATAATGAGTTCATCTTGTATAGACATCCACAATCTATTCAAATATCTTGCAATTTGTTCAACTTCATCATCAACATGTCTGGATCTGATGATCAACTTGTAAAATGTTTTGGTGTACTCCTTCACATTAGATTCCCTCTATCTCAGATTCTGCAACTTCCAGAATAAATCCACTTGATTATTCATCGGCATAAACTTTGATTTCAAATTAGCAATCATCCGATCCCATGCCTTAATCTTTTCTTTACCTCTTCTTTATCTATCAACTTGCAAATGCTCCCACCAAAGAGATGCATGACCTTTCAACTGGGTACAGGCATATTCACCTTCCTCTCTTTTGCAGTATTTTCAAAATCAAAATACTTCTCCATCTCCGAGATCCAATCCATCAATTCATCCGAATCTAACTTCTCATCATATTCCAGTGGGATAAAATGAGGTTTAGTGTTTTCCCTTCTCAAAACCCTTACAAACCTTTCTTCATCCGGATCAATTGCCGGTAGGTTTACTTGTTCAGTCGGAGCTTCTTCTCCTTCATCTTCACTTACATCTTCAATAAGTCAGCCTCTTCTCTACGCTGTCTCCATGGCTTTTAACCGGGCTACTATTCCTTGCAACATCTCCATCATAGCAGGGTCTTCATTCCCACACGCTCCACCATTCCTAGTTCCTCTTCACGCCATTGATTCATGCTAGTCCTTTGCAATTATAGGTCAGATTCGCCATCCGCCACCCTACAACAAAAAATTTAGGACACGCAACCTCCAGAATGAAACTTCACTCTGATACCACTTGAAGCAGTCACAGGTGAGGAGGGACCTCAAAGAGATCAATCTAGACCAGCCAATAATAGTAAACACAATGGAAACACACAAATATGACAGAGGCAATGTAGAATAGATAGTTTTATTGCATGAAATTTGATTACACCCAACCGGTAACAACTGGATTACAACATACCGATGCACAGGCTTGGTAGAATAGGTCATAACCAAGACTTTGAATTGAAAGATCTATCTTCTAGGCATAGTCTATCTATTTAATACTTTGATTGATTCTAATTGATTACATTCTAAAGCATGATTACAAATATATATCAATCCAAAGGATCCAGTCAGCCCAAAAGGGATCATAACCCGAAGAACAAGACCTAATGTGAAAAATAAACAAGTTTGTTCTCCACCAAGAGATTCCTCTAGAAAATCCAAAGGATGAAACATAGATTGTGGGAAAAGGTCGACCACATGCGAAGGAACATTAAAATCAACACCCAAGGCTTTGCAAGCTTTAAAATGGGTTTCATTAGATCACCAGAATAGGTCTCAGGCAACCGGTAACAAGAAACTATCATAGAAACCAGTAGCGATATCTTGTCAGAAAGTGATCCAAATGCGATGTGGTCTGAAAGAAAGAAAAATGATCAATTATTCAAGTAGAATCCAACTCCACATGATCTGGTGAGCCAAAACTAGGACACATAGAAAGGAATAGTGAAACTGCAAACAAAAAACAAAATAGAAAGGAAAAATGTTTTTGGTTGATGCAAGATTGCTGTGAACCGGGGATGCTCCCGCATCATTGATAATATAGCTTATAATATGAACATTTTATTATATGGATCCATCTAATTACAATAAAACATCTAAGACATATATAATTATGAAAAGGAGACATAAGCATATAGACATGAACTTGGGAGTGATACTTCTACAAATGAATCTCAACCTCTTCCTTCATCACTCAAATAACTATATGGAATTAGCTACGAAAGTGTATGCAAGCTTGGATATAAAGGCAAAGCATTGAGAAATCATAAACATAGTCATAGAATTGTTGAACCATGCGAGGCTAGATGACATAAAGAAATTGGACATCAACCTAGAGAGAGGACACATAAAGGTTAGAGGAAAGGAAGAAAACCTCAAATTATTGAGGCATCTTGTTTGTCTATTACATATGACTTTTATTATGGGGTTCATTTCAAACTATTAGTTAATTTATCTATTTAGTATTCATTAAATTATTAATCCCTTTATTAATTAACAAAGAAAAAACAAAAACATGTGTTTTAATTACTTGTAATACACTTTTTAAACATAAATACATACATAAGAAGGTCATATAATCTTACATGAAAACCATGTAGAGACATACAAAATCACAAACATCAACTAGTGATGAAGGGTACTCCCCCTCAAACACATGCACACACAAACAATAGAAATTTTAAGATAAAGAAGTGTGTAAATTTTATTATTATTTTATCAAAATAGGTACAATACCATCAATACAACTATCAGGGTCATAACATACCTTCACCTTGTTGGAAACTAATAACATTGAGAGGGGGGTGAATCAGTGTTATACCAGAATAGTAAATTTTAGCCTTATTAAAACATGCATATGCCAACTAGTATACTGGTACATATAGAATTGAAAGAATTAAAGCAACTAATAAGACAATCACATAAATGAGAAACATAACACACAGATTTATACGTGGAAAACCTCAAAGAGGAAAAACCACGGTGGGATTTGTGACCCACAATATCAATCAACTGGCCATATGAAGAGATATTATAAAATATGAGGGGCCTACACTTGCAAGAAGGCTTATAGCCAAGAGCACATTTCTCAATCACAATAGGAGCCTCACTAACTACAAAAAATTCTAGACTACAATCTGGAGAAGTGAGAACTGCTAAGATAGCATCTTCTATGCTAGAATACAGTTCTGGTTTAAGCTTTGTATGTTCTAGTCTGAATCCCTAAACCCTTTACTGGAATAACCCTTACAATAATTTCCTTACATACATGATCTCTCTGATATATTTCACATTATATTACATTCACATATCCATAGTCTCATATCATATGTCTATTGTATATCTCAATATCAAAAATGATCTATCAATTTGTCCTATATACCCTATACAAATTTTACATGCCTTATATATACAATATCAAATTACATGTTGGCCAGATAACATGAATGCATAAAAATTAAAATCAATTTCCGATGCCGGATCCAAGATATGTTGGCCTTCAATACCGATAACCTTTACTAAACCATGTCTACCTGCATTGTCGGTGACCAAAGAAATCCTTTTGTCCTGCCGATGCCAGTGCCGGTGTAGTATCTGTGAAGTGCCTGTCGGTGCACCATAGAACCAAAACATGAAGCTAGAACACAATGCCATGTTTCCATCAATGACAATATAGTGAAACTAACCAATAGAGTGTCAATTGCCAATAATCTCCCCCTTTGGCATTGATGGAAATACTCATGTGAAAAATGGTCAAGGTTTCATCTGTCGGTTTCATCCTACCCTGCTCTCCTTGAGCTGAATATGCAAAACTCCAAAAATCCATAACTCACCCTAGTGTATACAACTCATTTTATTCTTTTTCACATCTATACTGCTCCCCCTTTGACATCAATTCCATAAAAAGAATTCAAAAATGAATGTCAAAGAATAGGAACTGTACAATGAATATCCCCAAAAATGTCTTACCGAAGCTTGACCAGCTTCAAAATTTCCGGATAAGCCTTCTCCAGTAACTCCACATAAGTATCCCAACTAGTTATGAATGTGTTGGAAATAGATACAAGTCCACTCAATAAATGTACAAAAGACTTTCTCATTTACCTCTACCGGTGTGGTCTTTCCCACCATATCCATGCATTATTTCTTGTGCACACAAAGTGAATCCAACCGGGGACTCACCAAGCCTCTCAGACTTCTGGGTCCTCTAATTATTTTGTCTGTTTCCTTCTCAAGAATAGAAATTTGGTTCTCTAAAATCAAAATTTGACCATCAATTGATTTAGTCAATAAAATCAATCCATCAAAAGAGTTAGCTATACTTGCAATTTTCTCTTGAATCTCCTTTATCTTTTCATCCACATTAGGTGTAAGTATTTCAGTGTTACAACATACCCTATATATATTTGTACATTGTTTCAAAGAGTTTTCTATTAGAATCAGCTTTTCCTCAATCTTGTTCTTCTCAGTTTCAATTACTTGATCAAATGCAGCTCTCTTAGCCTAAGTAAATCTTTCTAGTGTTTGTCAGTTTGAGATTTGTTGTAAGGATTGAAAATCATTTGAGATATGCTTAGTGATTACCTTACGCTTTCCGAATGGGATTGCTTCATTTTCAATCTTACACTCTGGGACCAGTCTGTGTAGAATAGTGATTGATTGATCTATAATCCCTTTATCTGTGGATCCCTCCTTCATTAGTTTTTGTGCTGCCATCATCATCCATTTAGTGGGACTCATCTTTGTGATGTTTTTCTTTTCTACCTGAGAAGTGTCAATTGATAATGCTGGCTTGATGATAATTGTAATGGATGACTTCATGTGTTGTCATTGATGGAACATGTATACACACACATATGTTCACATTGTCATTGTAATCTTAGACAAACCAGTATTACTTCTAAAGTTACTTGTATTACAACCAGTATTGGATGTTTAGTTTATGATGGTTTAGAGAGTGTCAAACCGGTATATACAGGAATGGCTTGACACCAGCTTGGAGATTTAGTGAAGACCATCAAAGAATCAATGGAGGACAGTTGGTTTATGTATTGAATGTGGTTAATTCTTAACCCGTATCAGTGTTCCAACCGATATTCATTGATTGTGTGATGAGTTATCACCGGTCGTGATTAGTTACCCCTAACCGACAGATTTGGCATCAATTTGTGATGAGTTATGTTAGATTATCCAAATACACTGTACCTAGGAAATTGTGATATGATTTCCAAGCCGACATGAAATCTAATGTCTATATAATGACATTATGATGAAATTTAAAAAAAAAATATGATATGATGTGATACGAGATAGAAGTGTTAAGTTGTTGAAGGCATTGTAGAATATGTTGGTGATGTAGTTTTGAGTGAGTAGAAGAGGATCTATTCAAGCAAGTTGTGCTACTTCTAGATCACACCACCTGTTGTTTTCTAATCACTACAATAGTCAAATCCCGTAACCGGGTAATCTCTAACAAGCTTCATTGTACAAATCCTTAACAAGGTGATCCATTAGTTTGGATTCTGAAATCCTCTACTGAGGTTACTCCTAATAGGGTACTACCTTTAATAGGGTATAGCTCCTAACAGAGCTTTGGGATCTTTGATAGGATTCGCTCCTAGCAGAGCATTTTTGTAGACCTTAACTAGTTAGTTACCTATTACTACAGATAGTTAACTTGTGAGTCCCATCTCACCATGGTTGTTCCCATTTGGGTTTTCCACGTATAAATACTTGTGTTATGGTGGATGTTTTAGTTATTGTGGATGCTTTAATATCATTTTGGAGTGCATGCATATTGTTTAGTAAACTTGTTAAGTATCTCTACCGCTTAGTGTTTAAAGTAGTATTGTTTTTGTTTTCACTGATTCATCCCCCCTCTTAGTGCTTTATAAGTCTATCAATTGGTATCAGAGCTAAACTTTCTTAAGGCTTAATCGCTTGGAAGGAAACCCTAAAGCCACCATGCGGGATATGAGCTACTTTAAGATGGCGAGAGTGCTTGAAGCTACCAAGAATGAGCTTGAAACCCTAAGGGTTGTATTTAAAGCTTCACAAGTCAAATGGAGAGAGCTGACTGAACAACTATTAGAGATGTCTAATAATAGTTCTTCAAATGAAGCTAACATTGATGCATTGGCTGAAGAAGTTGAAAAACTGAACTGTGAGAAGCTAAATCTGAGAAGAGAGTTAGAAGCCCTAACTATCTGCATGAGTCAAGAGCTGGAAGGTGGGAGGGTAGTTGAAGACCTTTTCAAAGAAAGAGATCATGACATTGCTAAGATCAGACAAGAGAATGCAACTTTGCATGAGCATTAGAATGCAGAAAAAGAAGAAAAAGAGGCTTTGTAGCTAGATCTTGAAATGGCATCATCCCTAAAAGAGACTCTTACAAAACACAATGAAGATCTTACCAAAGAACTCACTGAGGCTAATGGAAAGCTAGAAAAGTTCAATAAGAGTTCTTCTATACTAGATGAGCAGATCCAATCTCAGAGGATGAAAGGAGATACATCTAAACTAGGCTTTAATACATCTAAAAAGGAGAGTCTTCTGGTACAAAGAGAAACATACACAAAGGTAAAACTACTCCTAAGGTTAATAAGCCTACCGGTAAGAAATTTTTTAAACTTGTTTGCTTTGTCTATCATAAACCTGGACATACTACTAATATGTGTAGAAACAAACCCAACAAGAATATAGGCTAGAATGCAAATACTAGGCATGTATCTAGGAGATTTGAAGGTCATTGTTTTACATGCAACATGTATGGGCATAGATTAGTTCAATGCAAATATGGAGAAAATAATCCAGTTTCTCACATGAATCCAAGAACTAATGGTAGCAAAAGGAAAACCTATGACAACCAAGGAAATATGAACTCGCAGAAACCCTATGTCAACCGGTTTAGTCCATTTGAGATGGAAAAGGTAACTAATGTAATTTGCACCATTTATAACAACTATGGTCATGTGGCTATGAACTACAGAAGGAGAACTGGAAGAGGCAATGTAGGACCTTGGAGATCATCTAGAATGGCCCGCTATCATTGTCACAAATCGGGACACATGGCGAAGTTCTGTAGAACCAAAAAGAATAAACTGATTAATCATTTTGTAGATTAGAAGGGTAAGTAGAAGGTAAATTTTGAGGAAACTAGAGAAGAGATGAACCAAATATAGAAAAAGAAGAAGGATAATATGCTTGTAGAAGAACCTAATCCTTCACCCAGTGTGGAGAATCCTACACCGGTGAATTAAGCATTTTTAACAGGGCTAAGGGGAGCATAGCGGTAAATTTACTTCCAGACCCCTTGAAAGATGAGTGGTAAGAAAGTTTGCATTTTTGAGTTATTATGTGAACATTTTGATATCTTTGTCTATTGGTTTTTCGAAAGACTGTCAACCGATTTTACACCTATTAATATTGGATATATCGTTAAGCGGTGTATTAGGGTTTGTAACCCTAGCGATCGAGCAATTAATGTAGTAGGTAAAGATGATAAAAGCGAGTTTTACTATGTTATTTTTACCCTAAATGTATTCGAAAGAGAATTCTTGAGCACTTGCAGAGCGGAAAGAGAATTATTGGCTAGTTGTGGATGAATTTGTGCTGTAAATTGTGTGATTGAAGCTGATTCAAAGATCAGAGAAGGTGGAACCGGTGTGCATTTGTGTAATCAATTGGAAATCGAGGCAGTGTGGGAGAATTAAGGTATTTCTTTGTAAATCCCTTTCAAATTGAGTTTATCAGAATGGCTTCATCATCTAAGCAAATAGAGAGACTTATAATCACATTAGAACCTACGGAGGTTATGGAATCTGAACAAATTATGTCATATAATGCTTTGTCTCAAGTACTTGATGGTGTTATCGTAAAAGGTTATTTGTCTAGTTATATTGATTGTAAAATCAAAGATTTAGGATCATTGTCAATATACTCTCAATTGAAATCCCTGTGTGATAAGAGCGAAAAGATCCAACCCGAGTATATTAGGGTTTATGAGAAGGTTTTTCATAATGCAACCTATTTTCTTGAGGATTTTCAAGAGAAACATATAAGAATCATTCTTAGTCAAGTTCATGGTGAAAATATGTATCTAGAAAGATCACATACTATAAGTAAGGAAGCTATCCAACCGGTGAAGTTCCCAAGCTTAGGCAAATTTCTAAAGAAATTGTAACAACTTTAACTTAGTCTACCTTTGATGGGCGTTCTTTCTTAGTTAACAACATTAAGGACCCAATGGTTAGATTGGCTACCATGGTTATAGGCTACAGGATATTCTATTCCAATAGAATAAACAATGTGCCATCTGCAAAAGTGCATACAACCTATAGAATGATTGCTGAGAACACAGATTATGACCTATGTGAGGCCATAAGAAGTCAATTGATGCTAAATCTACAATCAATTAAGAAGGGAACCAGTCAGAAGTTCAAATTTGGTCAGTTATTGATTGGTTTATTCTTTTACTTTTAGAATTTCCTATCGAGAATTGGTGACATTGAATGGTCAAAAGACCTACTGGTAACTGCTAAGATCAAGAACAACATTAAGGTTGTTAATAAGACTTTATCTATTGCAATGAATAGGTACTTCAATTAATTTCAAAAGAAAATGAGTATGAGGGTAAGGCTACCTGAAGATGTAGTGAAAAACTTTGCAAAAGATATCATTTTCATAGTCACCACTGATTTATGTCTCATGGAAGATATCAAACCCAAGGAGGATGAAATGGAAGACATGAGCTATGAAGTCAATTAAGACTTATTGATTAGTTATGGTAATAACCTATTGGCATCTCCAGTGGACAAGAACAAGAAAAGACTAGGAACATTCAAGGAGAAAACTGCACCGGCTCAAACCAGTGGTGCTCAGCCCAGTCGTGTTAAAGGAAAGAAGAAGAAGGTTGAGAAAGCACCCTCTGTACCTGCTAATACAAAAGTGACAAGAAGTGTACAAGTCAAAAAGTAACAAGCACCCAAAGTGAATTCTATGAAGAAGACTGCAATGAAGAAGAGAGTTAGGCAATCGATTCTTCAAGCAAAATCTGATGATACCAACACAGAAGAAGAACCCAAGAAAATGAAAACAACTAGTAAAGTAGCTAAACCAGTAGTAGAAGTGTCAAAGGCAAGTGTTCCTATTAATTTTTTATCTTACAAGCCTATGACTAATTTTGAAAAGACATTGAAAATATTAGGGAGGAATAGATTTGATAATGTCAAAAAATGTTTTGATTCATTTGATGAAGACCAGAAGGAAAAAATTGTTCAATAGGTAATCAAATACTTATGTCAATACAATCGATTATCTCAAGACCTTAAAGCTGATATTTTTGATTCTTTGTACTCCATTCTTGCAAATAAGTGGCAAAAATTTGTTGAACAAGATCAATAAACTATTGATAATGTATTTATTCAATATTTTCCTGAATTATCTAGAGATGAATTAGTTGCATTAATTGATAATTACAAACGACAATTTATTTTGAAGGCAAGAAGATTGAAGTTATTAAATGGGAAAGCTCAATCTATTGAAGTTGAAACTCATAATATAGCTCGAAACATTCAATGGATGCATAAGGATACAAAATCTTATAATGATGATCAAACAGATCCTGAAGTACGACCGGAGATGGATGAGGAAGAAATAGTGCAAGATGATATTGTCTATCCTATCAAGAAAAAGGATGACACTACTTCCCAACTGGTGATCTTTGTTGATGACATACAAGACACTATTGATCTATCTGGGAATATTATTGAGCCAAATAAGTAGCCACTGGTTACTTAGGAAAAATCTGAGAAAAAAATTGAAGTAAAGGAATCTGAAAAGGAAAAGGAACAAGAGAAAGAGAAAACTGAGGAGATGACACCTGCTGAAAAGGGAAAGGCATTAGTCAAGAAGAAAAATGATGATGATGATGATGAATCATTAGGCATCAAAGGGCCTATAGATGTAGAGAATATGAGTGCATCAAAACTAATGGAGATTGCAACTATTATGCAATCCAGCGCTCAGAAGAAGAGACTTAAGGAATAGAGGAAGGAAGCAAAAACTATCCAAACTGACATGGAGATTTTGTCCAGTCTTCTACCAGAGACTGCTATAGGGAATTTTTCAACTCCTATTGTCAAGCTTGGCCAGTTGGTTGCTGATGCTTCTAACCAACTGAAGTCCCTTGAAGAAGCTTCTCAAACTTTGGCTGAGAAAAACTACGGGAAGAAAAGAGATGAACACATAATGAAAGATATTGATACAGGGAAGATTGCTTTATCCCTGAATAAAGATCTTTTGAGAAAAGCTATTGAAATAGGAGGTAGGATGCTAGCCTATGCATCTAATGTTTCATTTTTCTATACTGATTTGATTAAGAGGCATACTGAGACAGAACAATAATTGGAAAAGATATGTACTACCTACATCCCTTTACAAGATTTAGTCTTAACTTTTGGCAAATCAGTTGATGATTTGCAAAATAGATTAGATATGTATGATTTTGAATAGGCTAAGATACTCTGGTCCCTGAAGGAGCTAAAGAACTTATTGAGACCTAAAGTGGACATCCTACAACAAACATATAAGAATGCAAAAGCGGTTTTAGCTACTCCAGAGATGAGTACAGTTGATGTAATGGAAGAATATTTTGCACAGGTTATGACAACCATTGATAAAGAATTTTTCTCAAATGAAGCTTACTTTCAGTAATATTTTATTGAAAATTGAAGTGAACACTCCTTGATAAAGACTTACATTTTTGTATATGTAAACTTTTGATGCAATTTTTTCTATATATATATGTATTTTACTTTTCAATTTGGCATTGTTGTCAAAGGGGGAGTAGAAATATGTATGTGTGTTGTGAAAATTTTGTATGTATTGTTAAGGGGGAGTAGAAATATGTGTATAATTTTTGTAAGCACACTTAGTTGTAAAGTTGTTAAATTTTCTAAGTGTTGCCATCAATGCAAAGGGGGATATTGTTGGCTTGATGATGATTGTAATGGATGACTTCATGTGTTGTCATTGATGGAACATGTATACACACACATATGTTCACATTGTCATTGCAATCTTAGACAAACTGATACTACTTCTAAAGTTACTTGTATTGCAACCAGTATTGGATGTTTAGTTTATGATGGTTTAGAGAGTGTCAAACTGGTATATATAGACAATCGGTATATACAGGAATGGCTTGACACCAGCTTGGAGATTTAGAGAAGACCATCAAAGAAGCAATGGAGGAAAATCGGTTTATGTATTGAATGTAGTTAACTCTTAACCTGTATCAGTTTTCCAATCGGTATTCATTGATAGTGTGATGAGTTATCACCAGTCATGATGAGTTACCCCTAACCGACAAATTTGGTGGCAATCTGTGATGAGTTATGTTATATTGTCTAGATACACTGGACCTAGAAAATTGTGATATGATTTCCAAGCCGACATGAAATCTAATGTCTATATAATGACATTACGATGAACTATTTTTAAAAAATATGATATGATGTGATGTGAGATAGAAGTGTTAAGTTGTTGAAGGCATTGCAGGATATATCGATGATGCATTTTTGAGTGAGCAGAAGAGGATCTATTCAAGAAAGTTGTGCTACTTCTAGATCACCCCAGCTATTGTTTTCTAATCACTATAACAGTAAAATCCCCTAACCGGGTAAGCTCTAACAAGCTTCATTGTACAAATCCTTTAACAAGGTGATCCATTAGTTTGGATTATAAAATCCTCTACTGAGGTTACCCCTAACAGGGTACTACCTTTAACAGGATATAGTTCCTAATAGGGATTTGAGATCTTTAATAGGATTCTCTCCTAGCAGAGCATTTTTGTAGACCTTAACCAGTCAGTTACCTATTACTATAGATAGTTAACTTGTGAGTCCCATCTCACCATGGTTTTTCATATTTTGGTTTTCCACATATAAACACTTGTGTTATGGTGGATGTTTTACTTATTGTGGATGCTTTAATATTATTTTGGATTGCATTCATAGTGTTTAGTAAACTTGTTAAGTATCTCCATCAGTTAGTGTTTAAAGTAGTATTGTTTTTGTTGTCATTGATTCATCCCCCCTCTCAGTGCTTTATAAGTCTATCAGACAATAATGATGGACCAACAACTAGTTCCCTGCTGGATTCCCCTGTTTTCTCCTCTGAAGTTTTATCGTTTATTACCTCCTCACTTGCACCGGTGGCTTTGCCACTTGGTTATGTAACTGTCGGTTCCTCTATAGGAACAATAACCTCAACCTGTACATTTGTATCGGGAGGAGAATTGTCCTCAATATTAGTATCTTGTACAATATTAGTTGGTTCATTCTTTGTATTATTTGTCTGTACATCTATATTTACTGGGGGCTCAATTTCTACTAAATATTTTTCAAAACTAAGGGTGAAGTACCCATAATCCCCTTTCCTTTTCCTTCAATCGGGGTATCTAGAGTGTTTGTCTTGGTCTTTGGTGAAGTAAAGAATCCTCTATTTTCTCCAAGAAATTTAACCCATGCTATTTGAGTCTCCTTTATTATTTCATTTACTCTTCTAGCATTAGACTAGTTATCCTATGTTCGCTATTGAAAAATTTTCTGTCTACCACCTCAAGTGTCTTTTCCATTTCATCTGGAGCTATAGTAACACATATAGATAATAGTTCTTGAATTTTAATGTGTTTATCCTCTTGCATAGCTGACAATCTCCTAACATCTAACATGTTATACAACTCAGTGGTTATATGATTTTCTATCTCTATTAAGGCTTTCTTATAAATATCCAAATATAATAGGACCTCTTCCTCTACTTCTCTTTGTTCATCATCCTCTAAGTTTTCATAATAAAATTGAACATTCTTCAGCATGCCATCTTTAGTAACTTTATCTACCAATTCTGCACAAGTTTTAGGTGGTATGATAGTCACATTACCATATTCAATTGCTAAGTTAATGTCACTCTTCTTCTTCCTCTTGGCAGTACCAGATGCAGCTACAAGTGTAGCTTTAGGTGCTTTCTTTTGTGCCGGTATTTTGATTGTAACCTTCCTAACTAGTTTCTTCTTAGCTTCTGCCTTTGTTTCCTCTGGTTTTTTCCTAATAACCCTCTTAAATGCCAATGGTGTGTCATCCTCTGATTCTGATTCTGCAGTAATAGGCTCAATATGAACTTCAGGATCCTTCCTTTTTCTTACTTTCTCCGGGACAACATCAATTAGTGCTTTGATGTCCTTTGAGACCTTCTCCACAAATTTTCTTGTTTTTCCTTCCTATTTCTCTCTTTTCTTTGGGTTGAACTTTGTTTCAACCTCTTAAGTTTTTTGTTGTGTAGTACCACAAGGCTTCTCTACCTCATCAATTGGTGCATCAATCAACATTTTTGTATAGGCATCAAGAATCTGTGCATCCACCTCATATCCTATTTCCTCAATCCAGATCTTTCGGGGCTTAACTGCTTCCATGAGTGTCTCATCCTTCTTTACCATAAAGCATATGTCAGTAGAATAGTTTTCTATAATATGCTCAAGTATTCTTACCCTAGACCTCATAGATTTTTGGAATGCCTTAAAATACCCCCAAACATTATCATCTCTCTGACTTCCTAAAGAAGCAATTGACTATTTCAATTGTCTCCCTACCAGGATGTAAAAAGCCCATTGCCTCTTACTAGAACCGAGTGTATCATTCATGAAATATAACATTAGAAAAACTAACAAGTTGCCACACAAGAATATACCCTTCTTTTCACCCTTTAATCTTTTCTAGATTTATTAACAACTCATCAAGCATCCAACCACATAGATCTAACTTTACATTCTCTCTCATCATTTTGTATGCAGCCAAAATGCATGAACTGGAAACAAAATTCAGTCAGTTTGACTGAGTTACTTTATACCCAATGATCATTCTACCAAATTTGATGTCAGTTTCGGTGATAGAGCTCACTTTCATGGATATTTTGTCAGATGTAGCACCGATGATCTTCCTCATGAAATCATTTGAAACCTTCTTGTCTGGATGTTACCCAACTAATGGCAAGCCAGTGATTTCTAAGGTCTGTTTAGCTATATAAATTCCCCATGTACTCTACTCAAGACATATCTGATTATCTCATCCTCAAACTCTGGAATATCCAGAATGTCTGTAAACCCTAGCTCTTCAATATGTTTGTATGTCGATTTGATCTTTCCAGATTCTCCCATCAACTCACTCATATACATGCCCTTAATTTTTGAAGTTCCCAAGTCCTCAATATGATAGTGAATATATTCCCTAACATCTTCAACATAGACAACTCCCTCTAAAACACGAGAAAATGCTCCAATCAAACCTTCTACGGTAGCCACATGCAGATACCGCTTGAAAATTGGCCTAGGGTGGTCCTTGACCTCTACTATAGTTGGTTTTGCAAAAAAAGAAGGAATAGATAATGATCCCGCTTCCATGTTTAAGATAAATACCTTTTGATCGTTCTTGGTGAAAACCTCCAACAATTTCTTCCAAACGCTGGTAAAATTTCTCAAGAAGAAATCTGATTTCTCTGAATTGCCTTTGATCACACTTAGTCACTCTGAATTGCTATGAAATTGCTCTGAATGCAAGGTGATTAACAATGAAGTGTATCCAACCTTTTAAAATTTGAGAAAAACCCTAATCTTCCTGTTGAACACTATATTTGAAAATAAAAAATATATAAAAAATGTATATTCCCATAGGCGTGAAGACTGAAAGATGTTTTCGGCCAGCAAATTGTATCGAGCAATGCAAAGGAAGTTTCATCGAAAGAGTATTTTCATCGAAATGAGGTATGTAAAGCACCGAACAAGAGTATTTCGGCAAAAGGTCACTTTCGATGAATGTAGAAAATCACTCATCGATACTCTAAGTTTCATCGAAAGGCAAAAAGGCAAAAGTAATTTCGAAGGAATATCATTACCGAAGAAACTCATAAAGCATTCATTGAAGTGCAAGTTTTCATCGATGACATAATGTCAAACAAAAGCAAAGGTGTTTCATCAATAAAGGAGGATATCGATGAAAAAGGAATGCCGATGAACATACATGGGCCCTCACCAAAGAAAGAAACTCATCGAAAGAATGATTTCGATGAAACTTGTGAGTGACTTATCAAAAAGGAGGTCTATCGATGAAAGAATGATTTCGATGAGTCTTGAAAGTGGCTTCTCGACATGGGCTATTCACCGAAACAATAGTATCGAAGAAAATGGGCTTTCGATGAAGGATTTAAACACTCGGCCAAAGACAAGGGTTTCATCGATAACTTGAAATGTGATCACTTTGAGTGAACTGTACTTCCCGTGAAAGAGTTAAAGGCCCAAGTGAAGAATGTCACATCTGCAATTAAGTTTAAACACTTGAGTAGCCATTGTAGACACAGAACATTAACTATGCACAAGTTGCCCATACGATTACAGTTGAACTGATTGAATTTTCATAAGAACCAGATCAATGCTAAAAGACTGAAAATTGCGGAGAGCTTGTGGAAACTTGCGAACAATAACCAGAAGAGCTGAGCATTTCTCCAAGTAAGTGTTGTTTCTCATATTTGCTGTAATCATGGAACCTTTGTCTTCTTCTTCTAAAAAGAGTAGGAAAGGAAAAGAGTTAAACCCTGAAGAGAAGCCCAAGAGACAAAAGAAGGAAGGAAGAGCTCTGACTCAGGATTTATTAGACCAATGTCCCTCATCTAGTGTAAGGTACAAAAAGATCAAAAGTGAAGAAGAAGGATTGGAGGATAGGTTTGAAAATCTAGGAGATATTTGGACTGAAATCAGAGGACATGAGTTATTCTTATTTAGTTACAAAAGAAGGGACGCTCTTGAACCCATAAGTAATCTATGGAAGAAGAACTTAGGCAAATTGGTAGTCCCAAATGTGTTTGTAGATGTAGAATTAATGAAAGCTCTGGTAGATTGTTACAACCCAAGAACCAAAACCATATGTGATTACAGAGGGAATACATTAGTAGTAATTAACAAACAGACTATTGATATGGTGTTTGATTTGGACTGGGAGGTGGAGGAGAGTATCGATATGAAGAAAATTTCACAAGAATTCTTTAGTTTGGAAAACATCTACAAGACTTGGAGGCTACCTATTCACAGGCCAAAAGTGGGTGGGTCATTTGTTCCATTCAGCAAAGATAACAAGGTGCCGTTTGATGTCAACCATTTCCATCCTTATTTTAAATATACCTACTATGCTGCAGCTCAAGTATTAGGCCTGGAGGCTCATCCACTCATGGATATTGGGGTTATGGTTCTGTGTGCTGATTTACAGTCAAAAGACCCTAGGTCATTTGATTTTGCCACTTATGTTGCAGATGCTTTAAATCATGGATTGGAAAAGTTGAAAGGGGACCTTGTGAATGTTCATTTTTCATTGTATTCCTTGTTAATGCATATCATTCTTTATTGTGGACAAGAGATTAATTTCTGGTCAGATGATTTCTGCATTCGATCCTATGATAAAAATGGTTTGAAGAAGCCAGTTCAATTATGGGTATCTGCATGGGACCAGAGGTTCATGAACAACCAGTACTGGCACTTTCAAGAATATTTTGTGAAACCTCTTAGTGCAGCTTTTGGGCAACATAGGGATTACACTTTGTCCCCTAAAATCAAGAGATTCCTCAGACCAAAGGACTTCTCTCCAGAGTCACAGATTGATCATAATTGGGGTGATTGGTATTGCCATAACAATCACATAGAAATCAGGGTATTTGGATATGAAGGAAAACCCCACATGCTCCCAATTACAGTGCCAAACAGGGTGGCTAGCCTGGAGATTATAAGACAATTGTCTATTGTCAGTGCTAAACACCTTACAGATTCTGGTAAACAATCCATTGTTCCAGGTTTATTGGTTTTTTCTGATTTCATTGTTAAAAGTTCAAAAAGTTATCATTTACTGCAGAACAAGCTAGACTACTATGGCATGACTCTGGGTGAACCTAGAGAGAACTTCGACCCTGAAGGATATATAAGAGCTGCCAGAGTATCACAAAAACTCAAAGCTGGAATACATGTGGCCAAAATGCCAGATGACCTGATTAAGAATCTTGAAAGAGAGGAGGCCAAAGCTTTGAGAGAAAAGAGTGAGTTAGTTTGGGAGGCCTACAAATGGAAAAGGGCAAGGGGAATGATAGATGGAGACCTAATTGGAAATCTCCAAGATCCTCTAGAAGTGGCTAAAAGGCTGCTTCAACATGAAGCAGAAATCATGCATAGAGTGCCTTCGCAATTCCTTCATTTCATTAATACTGAGAAGGATAGTCAGCCCCTAGCCCACATGTCACCAAAATCGACCGCCAGTAGTATCCCAGCTGATTCTCCTAGAGAAGATTATCCTCCTAGTTTTGAAGCAGAGATGAATATGGACACTGGTGAAATTAACATCAAGGATGTCGTCGATATAAGGATGACTGAGCATGAAGATTTTGTTGCTGATGATGGATTCGCCTCCTCTAGGGAATTTCTTTCATTTTTATATCAATACAAAGGAGCTCATGTAAAACGAGGCATGGCTGGAAGACCAGAGGAGGAATAGATGAAGAAATTGCAGGATGAGATTGATGTCCTCATGAAGGATATGACTCCTGAGAAAGGGAGGAAATTACTGAAAGAGGCCGGTGTAATCATCTTCTCTGGTTGGGATATAAACTCAGCACTTTTATTTGACGGCTTCCTGAAGAAACAAGACTTAAATCAACAGGTGTTGCCTCAGGAGATAGACAAATTGTTCTTAGGCTCTGGATATGATCCAGACAAGAAAGCTCTCCTACAATGGGCATTATATCCAAAGGGGAAGAGGCCTATCGTTGTAGACATTGAAGAAACCTTTGGGCACCTCATGGTTCATCAGGTTGGTAAGACAGACCCTAGGGTCACTGCTAAACTCAACTTGGATGTTGCTAGATTGAACCTAAACCAGATAGAATTTTTGGTCAGAGAAAACGTCACATATAAGGGGTTATATGAAAAATCTAAAGAGGAGAATCAAAAGTTGCAGGCAAAAGTATTGCAACTAGAGACAGGGACTCCTATCAGTGAATACACCTCATACCCCATGGGACGTAGCTTGGACGATGTCTCTGATGCTCTGTACTGGAAGTATCAAGAAGAAAAGGCCAATAAACGCGCATAAGGTATCCAACAAAGGATGGACAAGCTGGTCAACGACATCATAGGACATCAGTTTAACACCATGCTCTTGCAGGTTGAACCATATTGGAAAGTATATAATGGAACGATAAAAGCGTTAACAGAGCATGAGAGGTTAAAAGCACGATTGCATGAAGTACTAAATAATGTCGATGCCTTGACGCCAGAGGAAAAAGCTGAGGGGACTGCGTATATGGAGAATCATGTCAAACTTGAAGATATGCTGAGAAGAGATCTGAAGGAGTTGGATGATGAGAAACCTATTGGAATGCCCTCCGTTTACAAAGAAGGAGATGTGATATCCCTGGAGGACTTGCGAAAAGAGCTCATCAGCGTCAAGGATTGGGCCTTGTCAGAAATAGATCAAAGTAAGGATATGGCCCCTACTGTCAACCAGATAATATTCAAATATCTGTCGCTGGGAGATGAAGTGAAGAAACAGACTGCTCGGATCAAAACCTTCAAGGATGATGATTACATTCATCATTTAGGACTTCTAAATCTCTTTTTGCTTAAGTTTAGAAGCACTGAAACTAACGATTAGTATTCTGAAGAGTCGTGTCTCTTCATGAAAAGCCTTCATCCTCATATATATATGAGAATGATTTTTGTAATATGGGGTGGTGATTAGATAAGATAAAGATAATGATAGATGACAGCCTGTAAGTCTTCTATATACAAACTATAATGGAATACAAATTTTGATCAACTATTTCTCTGCATATGTGTTGTGGATCATTTCATTTTCTTTTGGCAATTGTCTGTGATATTGTCTGATAAGATAAGGTTATTCATGTTCTTAAGATCAGATCTATGTTTTATATTATAATGTTGCAACAAAAGTTTTGCTTGCGGATTGTGATTGTTCCTTGCAAAGCTTAATTGACTGGTCCCTTAAGGGTAGGGTTAAATTCACTCAATCAGCATATGATATAAGCATTCATTTGGTTCCAAAAGAAATAATAACTGACAGGTTCATAAAGGGATGAATTAAAAAATTGTCTCACAGGTTCGCACCATAAGTCCTAAAGAAAAGTGTAATGACTCTGTAACCCAAACAATGAAGAAGGCACTGGCTAAATTACAAATTACACTCATCATTTCATTCATAATTGATTATTTTAATAAGCAATAGAAGTGATTAAGAAACATAAGACAAACCGTTATTACAACAACAATCTTGAACTCATCTGCTATATCTCCATTTAAGGAACTCATGCCATTTCAAGATCTGGAGATATCAGATTAGGTTAATAAATCTCTTATAAAAGGCACTGGTTATTGGTGACATTCAGTGAATAGGTATACCTGCCTAGGTCCTGCAGAGCCTAAAGTGAGAGAGATAGTAACCAAACAGGTTCACTCTATATGTTGGCCAAGTCAATTGGAGGGTTTGATCATAGGAGTTGGCATTTCCTTAGAACCTATCCAATCTATTGATTTGAGACCCAACACTTCCATTGACATAAATAACTACCAGTGAAAGAAACCGGATCTCGCTCAGAACATATCCATGCCGGATAATCATTTCCAATATCTATAACATCTTGTAGAACCTCTTTTCGGGGCATATGCAAAATCTTCATGAATTTTGCCTACCCCTAAGGCATGTGCCTTAGTTACTAGAAGATCTCCCTTCCAGTACATGAGCAGCCTCTTCTATTGGATAAGTAACTGGGACATTCCCATCTGATGATTGTTCTTCAGTCTTCCTAACCCATCTCTAAGTATGATCTTGTCGGATTTCACTAACCTTATCTTTTCCTTTCTCATTTGATCCTCCATTACTTACTGGTGGATTTCTACTTCTACAAAACTTAGCAATATGTCTAACCTCATTACATGCATAACTTGTAACATTGTTCCTTTGAATTGCTTTGCTAAAACCGGTGAAATTGCTTGACCTGCATTGATTAGCCATATGTCCAAATTTTACACAAGCATAGCATTTTACATTCATTCTGCAATCTTGTGTCTTATGACCAAACTTGTTGTATTTAGCACATTTACTGGGAGCAGAATCAGGGATCTTATTTGCTCTATTTCTACATTGCCTAGCCATGTGACCAAATCTATTGCAAACAAAACATCTACCATTGAATTTATAAGCATTAAATTGTCTTACCGGTGCTTTATGGTTTTGACCTTCATTAGCAGTATCAAAACTCTGTTCTTGCTCAAATCCAAGTCCATTGGAATCTCCAATCTGCCTTTGTCTTTTCAATAACTCATCAAGCTGTGCCGAGCTGATCTTGAATTTTTATTTATACTCACTTGTAGTAGTTAAATCTTCTCCCAGTATTATCATTTATCTCTCAAGCACTTGTTCATTACTCTGGGATTGTACCAAATCAGTTCTCAATATATCATTTTCATGAACCAACCTACCACATTCTTCAAATTTGTTCTTCAGGGATACATCAAAATTTTCTTCCTTCTTCTTTCTATCCTCAATCTCCTTAGAAATTCTCATAGTTATAACTTGCATTCAATTCTTCATAACCATGTTCTCCTGACTTAATTTCTAACATTATTCCTTAAGTGCATCTTTCTCTTCATTATCTTGATTTTGCAAAAGTTCCCTCCTCCTTGAACAGGTGATAGCCTCTCTTGTAGGACAAGAATGAATTCCTTAGTAGAATTCAATTCATCCTATAGCTTTAAGTTCTTCAAACTTTCAACATCATAATCTTCAAGTACCATCTCAAGTTGCTTCTCCAAAGCCATATTCATGGATTCTAGTTTCAGGATCTTCCTCAAGCTGTTAAACTTCCTCTGAGGTACAAGGCTCTGATACCAATTGTTGGAAACCAGTAACACTGAGAGGGGGGTGAATCGGTGTTATACCAGAATAGTAAATTTTAACCTTATTAAAACATGCATACACCAACTAGTATACTGGTACATACAAAATTGAAAGAATTAAAGAAACTAATAAGCCAATCAAATAAATGAGAAACATAACACACAGATTTATGTATGGAAAAACTCAAAGAGGAAAAACCACGGTGGGATTTGTGACCGACAATATCAATCCATTGGCCATATGAAGAGATATTACAAAATATGAGGGGCATGCACTTGTAGGAAGGCTTATAGCCTAGAGCACACTGCTCAATCACAATAGGAGACTCATTGACTACATAAAATTCCAGACTACAATCCAGAGAAGTGAGAACTGCTAAGATAGCATCTGCTATGCCAGAATACAATTCCTGTTTAAGCTCTGTCTATTCTGGCCTGAATCCCTAAACCTTTTACTGGAATAACCCTTACAATAATTTCCTTACATACATGATCTCTTTGATATATTTCACATCATATTAAATTCACATATTGATAATCTCCTATCATATGTCTCTTGTATATCTCAATATAAAAAATGATCTATCAATCTACCCTATATATCCTATAGAAATTTTACATACCTTATGTCGGCTTACAAAGATATATACAATATCAAATTACATGTCATCCAGATAACATGAATGCATAAACATTAAAATCAATTTCCGATGCCGGATCCAAGATATGTCTATCTTCAATACCAATAACCTTTACTAAACCATGTCGGCCTGCATTACTAGTGTAGTATCTATGAAGTGCCTATCGGTGCACCATAGAACCAAAACATGAAGCCAGAACATAATGTCATGTTGCCATCAATGACAACATAGTGAAACCAACCAATAGAGTGTCAATTGCCAGCACACCTAAACCACAACATAATGATCCCCTTTATCTTGAGGCATTTTCTCATAAACATAAAGTCAAGTGAGGCTTGATAGATGGAGGAGCAAGCCTCAACATATGTAGTTGAGTTTGGTCAACATATGTACTATAAAATTCATAGGACCTTTGTTATAGAAATATGGGATATAAAATAAGCAAGAAAATCAGACTTGAAAGTTTGGGAATTATAATAATGGCCACCAAAAATAACAAATCCTCGCCATGTGTTGAAAGTGGAAACTTAATCAATCTCCTCGTCTTGAATGAGATTATTTCCATTTGCGATGAATTTATATGATTTTTTGCATGCCACTAAATTGCTTCTCCTATTTGGGTATCATATGGATCTATTTGTCCCTTTCTCCCACCCTAAAAAAAACAATTTTAGCACAACTTCCAAGAGCATAACTTTTGATCTCAATGTACCTGATTTAGTCCATTTAAAAAAAAATCAAAGTACACAAAGCAGAATGTGAAAATGGATGTTGGGCATGTTCTGGGACCAAAAAGGTCATTTAAGGCCTCATATCTCAATCTATTTATGCTAAATTTGAACACTTTTTGTAAACCCTAACTAAGCCAGCCACTAACCTAGATCTACATTCTAATTTAACACAACATTAATAGAGATCTAAAAATGAATTCAACTAACATAAAATAAGCAAAGAGATACCTTCACATGCATAAGAGGCTTGTCTCCATTGTTCTCCTATCCTCCATGATCTTGTATTTGATATGGTTGCTCTCAGATTTGTGTTGCACTTGCACAAGAGCTCAAGGAAGAATGGATGTGATTGTAATGATGTATGCTAGAATGATTTTGATTGAATGTGGCTATGCTCAAATGATTGTGAATTAAAAAAAAAGGCTAAATGAATTAATTAAATAAATAAAATTATTTATTTAATTAATAGAAGAAGGGCTGCATAAATTAAATAAATATAATATTTATTTAATTAAAGGCCAATTTTAGGTGTCTACATTTTTCCCCTCTTTGAGACAATGCCACTTGTCACATTGTTTCAAAGAAGATTAAAACATAGTGGGTAGGATGAGATAAGGACTAAAAACATGATGCCCAAGTCATAGGAAGGATGATGAGTTAGTAGGATGATGCCCCCTCAAGAGGACATGTGTGGGTGAGGAGAACACAGAGCTCCTCTCAAAATGAAAGATGGAGGATATGACTAAGGAGATGATAAATCAATGGCCATAGTAGTAGTTATGGATAAGAATGAATGGATAGATAGAAATGATGAGGGTGATTGAATCTTGTGCTTAATATAGTGCTATATTATCATTGAGCTTATTATGGAAAGTGAATGCAAGCATCTGGATATGATAAAACCTAGATAACTCGCATACCGTTTGCAAGTAGTGATGAGACAAACAACAAACAACAATCAAATCATAAAAATATTGATTCATCCTTGCTTCTCTAATCACTTGTGGATATCCTTGAGTAACATAGGATCATGATACATGATAATAAAATAAATGATAAGAATCATTAGACCAAACTATATGCAAGAATCTGTGTAATCAAAATATGAAAATTAAGATCAAAAGCTAACATACCAATGCAATTTCTAGATAAAAGACTAAAATAGACTAAACTAGCTAATGCTTTGTAATGTATCTCATTGTTCTCTCTCATAGGATCCCTCAAGCCAATGGTTTCTCTTAGATCATTGAGCAACTAAATTAGGAATGACAACTCCAAGAACGAGTGATAAAAATGATCTATATGCAACAATTCATCTAAGATCTATATGATATGATGATTAAGATAAAGATGTGGTACTATGATGAAGATGAAGCTATGATAAAGATATTAACAAACTATAGTAACATGATTCATGATTTAAAATGATATACTATATGTTCCTAAATGATACAAATGCCATCATAACCAAAGAGAGGTAACGCGCTTGATAGAATTAGACTATAGTGTAGATGCATGAAAACTTGGATCTAGATAATGAAGGAAATGAGTCTTATTTATAGAAGAAATAGGGAAATGGATGGTTAAGATTCAGTAATCTTAACAAAGGCTAGGATTGAAAGCTATTCAATCCATGTTTACAATTTTTACCAATGAAATGGTGACAATTATCAACAAGAGGTGGCTTGAGAGGGGATGTAAGAGGCATTAAATGCCCGAGAAGACATAAGGGTCATCCTAGCATGGTGTGATTAGGTTTAGGTTAGGGTTAACCAATGGACAAAGCTTTTACCCAAAGGGTAAACTCTTGTGCAAGGGTTAATAAGATAACTAGGGTCAAAACAATGAGTGCTTGATGAGACCCCTGGGTTAAATGAGGGCTAAGTTAGAGAAGAATTCTCTAACCATGGGTTGAGGTTGAATTAACTATTAATGGTTAGGAAGACTTTGAGGGTTAACTTGTTGAGGACATAAAGCCTTTAATGCATTTCAAAGGCTTTGAGGAATGTGCAAATGTTTAAGAGATGGATTAGGCTAATTAGGGGGATTCGAAGTATCTAGAAGACTCCAAAAGGGGTTTAGTCATAAATTTAGGAGAATGCAAGTGGGAGGTATTTTTGGATTTTATTTTTGAAATAAAGTGATTTCTTCCAAAAAGTGGATGACAACTTGCATTTTTGGAAGATATTTAAATAAAATTTGATTTATTTAAATTGGAAGGGGATTTTTAATTAAAATGTGAATTTAATTAAATGGGAAAGGTGATTTAATTTAATAAAGGTGATTTATTTAATTAATGGGTTGGATGTTTCTAAATGATTTAAATTAAATAAATCAAATAATTTATTTAATCAAATACTGGAATGTGGGGGAAATTAATTAAATATAATTTAATTAATAGAGGAATGTGATTAAATAAATAATAAATATTTATTTAACTAGATGGTTAGATTTATATGTCTACATTTTGCCCATCCTTGAAGTGATGTGTGCGCACACGTTAGTTCAAAGAAAAACCGCTAGATGTTGTTGATGAAGTTTTTGATTTTTTTGCCCTAGATGCGGATTTGATAAATGATATTGCGATGATGCCCCCTCGGGAGATGAATCGAGGATTTTTTATTTTTGGCAAAAAATTTGAATTTTTTTCAATTTTTGTGATTTTATTGACCATGTTGATGATTTGAATTTATTGAAGATTCATCAATCGATTCATCTCCTGAAAAAATGATGTTGGTTAGGTTAATAAATGCGAAAAAGTGGAAAAATATATGCCCACTTATTAACCCTCCCTTTTACCCCCTTAAAAAGGTAAAAAGTGAAAAAGAAGATTCATTTTTACACTTGTCTTCTTGCGTTTGGTGAGTTGGAGCTCTGACAAGACGATGTCGATTCCCTATCATTCTCACCGATTCGAGCATGTCAGACGATACCAGAGGCCCACCGCATATGGACCACTAGTAAGTGTCCAAAATCCATTCCTTTTTGTATGATTTTTATGGATTTTTGTCACATTTTGCAAATTTTTGGGTTATATTTTTGTGGTTTAGCGCATAGGTCTAGGGGTTTAGGGCATATGTAGCGTGTTTTAGTGCATAGGTAGCTAGGGTTTTTTTTTAGCGCATCTTCTGCATAGGTTAGTGCATAAGCTTGATAGGTTAGCGCATGTGGTCAAAGGATGTTACCACATTCGCTTGTTGTGTTAGCACATTCGTCCCGCAGGTTAGTGTGTTTGCGGTCTGTTCTAGCGCATATATCGGTTTTAGCATGTATATCATTAGTTTTAGCATATTTGATTAAAATTTTAGCATGAGAGGGGCAAGATAGTGCATACATAGTCTGTTTTAGTGCATTGAAGCTAAAAGATAGGAATTGTGTTTTGTTGAGTTAATTTTTTATTTGGAATGAACTTGAAGATGATTTGATTGATGTCGATATGGGTCTAATGGCTCAAATTTCCTGATATGGGTCTTTGATATGTGTTTCTAATATAGGGCACATTATGAGTTGCTGATATGGATAATTGATTTGTTGTTATGATGAGTCATGATATGAATCACTGATATGGGGTATTGATATGGGATACTTTGATATGTTGTTCGCTGATATGTTTTTTTGATGCTCTGATATGTTGTTTTGATGCTCTGATATGGTATCTGATATGATTTCTGATATGATTTTGATATTTATTTTTCAATATGAAGTTGATATTGATTTTCTGATATGATGCTCTAATATGTATATGATGTTGATCTGTGTTGATTGGATAGTTAGATTCTAATATTACATTCTGGATGAAATGGATTACTGGTGCAGGGGAACCTCTTCAACAAGCCATTCATAGATCAGAGCATGAGGACTAGGATCTTAAGATCATTTTGGATGTCTTTTGTTTGTGCATTTTCATGTTTTCAATAAGGACCCCACCATGTAAACCAATGTCCCAAATTAGGCATCCTAATAAGCCAATTTGGACAATTTGGTAAATAGGGGTGGAATGATGTTTGTTTTAGTATTTTGAAGGATTTTAGGGTTTTTAAGTGGTGTTTAGTTGATCCAAGTTGTGTGGATCAAAAATTTGGTTTGGTTGACAACTTTTGTCAAAAATGCAACATTTGAAAAATGCAACTTTTACAAGAAAAAGTGCAACTTTTGATGTAACCCTCTCAACCACTCCAACCTCTTCAAAATTTGGTTGGAAACCATTTGGGGAAGGTCTATATACATTTTGGACATGTTTCCAAGGTGGATGTGATTGGGGATTGAAGTTTGAAAGCATAATAAGACAGAAAACTGAGCTTTTCCCTGAAATTATGAACTTGTTGTGGTTGTACGTCATTGTACGGATTGATTCTAACAAATGTGTTCATGGAGAAATTAGAGGATTGAGTCACCTTTTTTTTGGTGGTGGTTTGAGCTCTTGATCTTCTGGGAGTAGTGAGAACGCCTTGTTTTACTGACTGTAACCCGGAAAATAAGGGTTTGGCTAGGGTTTTGCCTAAAAATGGCCATATCTTGCATCCCACTCATCTAGAAGGTCTTTCCTTTGGTGGAGTACAATATTGGCTAGTGTACTTTAAGGTTCTAATGGGATTTTGTAGGGAAGGCTTCGTTATGAAGAGTATGATGCAAATCTAGGTAGGCATCTCCATGTGACTACCTTGGACAAAATTAGGACAGTCATCCTAAAATATTATAGCGGTGGATTCTAGATGTGCAACCCTAGAATTATAGGTTATTCATGATCCCCCACATTCTCATGAAGTTGTGTTTTTAGTTGAGAGTCTTGAAATTCGTGTTGCTTTGTAAATTAGGCCTAATCGCTCTAATTAGGTCTCTAGGCTTCTAAAGGGTTCAGACCCTTAGGTTGTAGATCTTGCCAATCCTTTTTAGGGATGAGTGTAACTCCATAGAGGCTATCTATAATGGTAAACATTTTTCCAATTATTGTTCAATATTCTAGAGTTAAGGGCAAAATACTCGCCAAAGAGGGCTACTAGCCAAGCGGATAGGTTTCCAAAGGAAGTGTAGGGCATTGATGCCTAAGTCCAAAATCAATGTTTGGAATAGGTCCTAGATGCCACAAATTGACAAAATCCAAGGCCTACAAGAACAAGAGTCATGGTGAGGCATGTTAGAGATGTTGAAGCCATTTACTCATCTTGAGTAAGTGCTAGTCTAGAGAAGTGTGAGTAGTTCAAACCTTAAGATGTGGAGTCCTTTTTGTAGGATCCTTGTTATCATTTGAAAGGGTCAAACTAAACCTTTTGGACCTATCCTTAGGTGTGTGAAGGGCTCTGCATCAAGTGGTATCAAAGCTTAGAAGTGTACTTTGGACTGGAGAAGAAGACAAAATGTCAGAGGAAGAGGGATCCCAAGATCTCCCATCAAGGATGACCAATGCTGAGTTGGATTTTTTGGTGAAGAAGTAGATGATAGAGAGTAGAGCAGTTAGGGCTGAGAATTAGGCCTTGAGAAATGAAATGGACTAATTGAAGGGAAAAGTGGAGAGGGGAGAGAGAGACTCTATAGGAGATGGAGAAGGGGATGAAGAGGATATCCCTAGGCAGGAAGCTAGAGGTTCTTGTAGACCAGAGACCCTTGATGAGTGTCCTCACGTCCATGGAAAGGAGAACAATGGATGTGAAGTTGGATCTTCCAGTGTTTGCAGGTAAGATGGAACCTGATATAGTGATGGAGTGGATAGAGTCCTTAGACAATTTATTTGAGAGTGAAGACATACCAGAGCACCAAAGGGTGAAAATGGCCCAATCCAAAATGAAAGGGGTTGCACTAACTTGGTGGAATTTCATCCAAGAGGAGAGGGTGAAAGAGGGGAAGAGAAGAGTTGCTACTTGGAAGAAGATGATGGCTTTGGTGAAGGAAGCCTATGTTTCAATGGACTATAGTGTCCAATTGCACAAGAGGAGACAAAACTTGAAGTATAAGGAGATGGATGTGAGTTCCTACATAGAGGAATTCATGAAGTTGTATGTGAAGAACAAGGTAAAGGAGAGTGAGGATGAAAAAGTGGCGAGATATCTCAATGGACTGAGATTTTCCATCCAAGAAGATTTGAATCTCCACACCTCGGAGACAGTCCAAAAATGTTTCCAGTTGGCACTTAAGGTGGAGGAGAATCTAAAGAGGAGGCATGAAAAAAATAGAAAATGAAAAGGGAGACATAAAAGAGGGGGAAGAAGCCCTTTCAGAGGCAAAGGGAGTGGTTTTGGATACTAAGGCGAGTCTAGTCAAGAAGGCACTAGAGGAGAGAGCAATTACAACCAAGGAGGAGGCTACAATCAAAGAGGGAAATTTAGGGGTAGAAGACCATTCTCTAGAGGAAGATCCCAAGGTAGAGGACCTCCTAGATGTTACAACTCCAACCAAGAGGGGCACATGGCTAATAGGTGTTCGGAGAATACTACAAGCTCCATAGGAGAGAGGAGGAGAAACTTGGTGCAGGAATCTGATTGCCAAAGTGTGCCAAGTGCAAACACCTATCAAAGTGTCAATGCTCCTAATAGCTATGGCTACCTGAAAGAGGAGAGGCTCTAAGGATGAGGAGAGAAGTGACCACCATGAAGGTACCTGATAAAGAGCCCCCACAAAGAAAGTCTCTTTTCAAAACTACCTGCAGGGTAGGAGGAAAAGTATGCAAGGCCTTGATAGACTCTGGGTCTACTAAAAATTTTGTGTCACTTGAAATGGTAGAGAATCTTAAGTTGAGAAGGTTGCCAAATCCTCACCCCTACAAGGTCTCATGGCTCACCCAAGATCAACAAGAAGTGGTAGAAGAGAAGGCTTGGGTAGAGTTTTAGATTGGATCATACAAGGATAGGTTGCTATTTGATATAGCCAAGATGGATGCATGTTATCTCCTATTTGGGAGACCTTGGTAGTTTGATTTGAAGGCTTATCATTATGGGGTTAGAAACACCTACTCAATCACCAAAGATGGTAAGGTGATATAACTTTTACCCCTGATGGAGAATGAGATGGAACCAAAGGGGAAAGATGCCAAAGTGTTGTTGGTAGAAGGAAAGCAGTTCTTGAAGGAGATTGCAGAGAAGGATGCAGTTTTCTATGCCCTCATTCCCAAGTCCAAGGTGACAAAGAAGGAGTAGTTTGTAGAAAGGAAAGAAGAAGGATAGAGGCACATAGACCCTAGAGTCAAAAAGTTACTTGACAAGTACAATAGCATCATCTCAGATGGAATGCCAAGATCCCTACCACCGGTGAGAGACATAAATTGCATAGATCTGATCCCTGGATCTACCCTACCAAATAAAGTATCATACAAGCTTACTCTAGACCATAATGCAGAGATGGCAAGACAAATTGAGGATTTGTTGGAATCAGGACTAATTGGCAAAATTCTAAGCCCATGTGTAGTACTTGTTGTCCTTGCACCAAAGAAAGAAGGCACTTAGAGGATTTGCACAGACTCAAGGGCCATCAACAAGATAACCATAAGGTATAGGTTTCCAATCCCTAGGATAGAGGATTTACTTGATTTCTTGGGGAGTGCAAAATATTTTACCAAAATGGATCTAAAAAGTGGATACCATCAAATTATAATAAGGCCAGGGGATGAATGGAAAAAAACTTTAAAAACCAATGAGGGGTTATATGAGTGGAAAGTCATGCCATTTCGATTGTCCAATTCTCCTAGTACTTTTATGAGATTGATGAATGAGGTCTTGGTGGAGTTCATAGGCAAGTTTGTAATAGTACACCTATATGATATATTGATCTCTAGCCACACAAGGGAAGAGCACCTCAAACATGTAGATATGGTCCTCAAAAGGTTACATTAAGAGCAACTAATGCTAAATTTGGATAAGTGTTTGTTCATGTAGGAGGAGATCATTTACTTGGGCTTTGTAATCTCACAAGGTGAGTTGAAAATGGACCAAGAGAAGGTAAGTGCTATACTATCTTGGCCAACCCCTAAAACCATGAATGATGTCCAGAGTTTCCATGTCTTAGAAACCTTTTATAGGAAGTTTATAAGGGGTTTTAGTAATTTTTGTGCGCCAATGCTTGACACCATAAAAGGAGGACAAAAGTGCAGGTTTAGTTGGACTAAGGAGGTAGATGACTCATTTGAGACTTTGAAAAAGAAAGTTGTAGAACAACTAGTCCTTGCCCTACCAAACTTCAACAAGATATTTTAGGTGGAATGTGATGCAAGCCGCATGGATATTGGGGTAGTACTCAGTCAGGAGGGAAGGCCAATTGCCTTTTTTAGTGAGAAACTAAATGATGCCAAGAGGAGATACTCATCCTATGATTTGGAGATGTATGCTTTAGTCCAGTCATTGAAGAAGTGGAGGCACTATTTATTGCCAAAAGAGTTCATAGTTTTCACTAATAATCAGGCTCTAAGTTTCATAAACAATCAAGAGAAGTTAAATCACAGGAACATGAAGTGGGTAGAGACTCTACAAGCCTTCACCTTCAACCTCAAGCACAAAAAGGGGGTCAATAACAAAGTTGCAGATGCCTTAAGAAGGAGGATCTTAACCATGAACCAAATTAAGATGGAAAGTGTTGGCATTGACTCCTTGAAGACCATGTATGTTGCTGATGATGATTTTGGAGAGATCTACAAGGTATGTGTCTTTTGGTGAGAGGTATCATGTTTAATTTTCTGAGTTTTTTATCCAAGAGGGATTTCTATTCAAGGGTGGATAGTTATGTATACATAAGTGTTCAATAAGATTGAATATTATTAGGGAGAAGCATTGTGGAGCAATGGCAGGTCATTTTGGCCTTGACAAGACACTTGACCTGGTGAAAAGACATTTCTACTAGCCTAAGTTGCAGGTAGATGTTAGGAGGTTTTTAGAAACATGTGTGATCTGTAAAAAAGACAAAGGGAAATCCACCAATGTAGGCTTATATCAACATTTACCCAATCCTTCTAGGCCATGGGAAAGTATAAGCATGGATTTTGTGTTGGGTTTGCCTAGGACAAGGAAGGGATATGACAATGTCTTTGTAGTGGTGGATCGATTTAGCAAAATAGCTAATTTCTTGCCATGTAAAACCTCTTCTAGATGCCTCATATGTTACAGACTTGTTTTTCAAAGAGATGGTTAAGATACATGGGTTGCCACTAAACATAGTATCAGATAGGGATGTGAAGTTTATAGGGCATTTTTGGAGGACCCTATGGAAGAAGTTGGGAACCAACCTAGCTTTCTCATCAGCCTACCATCCCCAAACAGATGGGAAAAATGAAGTTGTCAATATGTCCTTGGGGAACCTATTAAGATGCTTGACAAGACAACATGGAGAAAAATGGGACAACATACTATCATAGGCAAAGTTCTCATACAATGACACCATAAATAGAAGTAGTGGGAAATATCCTTTTCAAATTGTATATGGAATCCACCCAAGAGGTGTGTTAGAGTTGAGGGATTTACCTAAAGAGGAATCCGTTAGTGCAGTTGGTGAAGCTTTTGCATCATCCATCAAGGAGGTACATGACCAAGTGAAGTCTCATCTCCAACAATCTACAGAGAAGTACAAAGCTCATGCTGACAAGAAAAAGAAGGATGTGTAGTTTGATGTTGGGGACTTAGTATGGGTGCATCTGAAGAAGGAGAGACTCCCAAAAGGAAAACACACAAAGCTCATGCAGAGGAAGATTGGACCATGTTAGATTGTGAAGAAGTGTGGGCAAAATGCTTATGAAATCCAACTTCCTCCTAATCTTGGATTGTCACCCATTTTCAATGTATGTGATCTAACACCTTACAAAGGAAATGGTAATGAAGAGGAGGATCCAATGCAGGTTGCAGCAGATGATGATATTCCAAAGCATGATCCACCAAAATTGAGAAAGGTTCTTGACACTAGAGTCATAAAGAGAATAAGGAATAAGGAGTACAAAGAGTATTTGGTGGCTTGGCAGGGCAAACCAAACTTTGAAGAAGTTTGGATGAAAGAAAACCAAATCTCCAATCATGGTGCAGACCTCCAAACTCGTATCTCAAGTGGCCTTGAGATCTCTTCTCCCAGGGAGTATAGTGTAGGGGAATCTCTTCAACAAGCCATTCATGCATCAAAGGATGAATACTAGGATCTTAGGATCATTTTGGATGTCTTTTGTTTGTGCATTTTCATGTTTTCAATAAGGACCCCACCATGTAAACCAATGTTCCAAATTAGGCATCCTGATAAGCCAATTTGGACAATTTGGTAAATAGGGGTGGAATGATGTTTGTTTTAGTGTTTTGAAGGATTTTAGGGTTTGTAGGTGGTGTTTGGTTGATCCAAGTTGTGTGGATCCCAAATTTGGTTTGGTTGACAACTTTTGTCAAAAATGCAACATTTGAAAAATGCAACTTTTGATATAAGCCTCTCAATGGCTCCAACCTCTTTAAAATTCAGTTGGAAACCATTTGGGGAAGGTCTATATACCTTGTGGACATCTTTCCCAAGGTGGATGTGATTGGAGATTGAAGTTTGAAAGCATAATAAGAAAAAAAAACTAATTTTTTCCCTGAAATTATGAACTTGTTGTGGTTGTACGTCATTGTACGGATTGATTCTGACAAATGTGTTCATAGAGAAGTTAGAGGATTGAGTCACCTTTTTTTTGGCATTGGTTTGAGGTCTTTATCCTCTAGGAGCGGTGAGAACCCCTTGTTTTACTGACTGTAACCCAAAATGCAAGGGTTTGGCTAGGGTTTTTGTAGGGAAGGCTTCATTTTTAAAGAGTATGATGCAAATCTAGGTAGGCATCTCCATGTGACTACCTTGGACAAAATTAGGATAGTCATCCTAAAATCTTATAGCGGTGGATTCCAGGCATGCAACCCTAGAATTAGAGGTTATTCATGATCCCCCAGATGTTCAAGAAGTTTTTTTTGTAGTTGAGAGTCTTGAAATTGGTGTTGCTTTGTAAATTAGGCCTAATCACCCTAATTAGGTCCCTAGGCTTCTAAAGGGTTCAGACCCTTAGGTTGCAGATCTTGCCAATCCCTTTTGGGATGAGTGTAACTCCATAGAGGGTATCTAGAATGGTAAACAATTTTCCAGGTTGTGTTCAATATTCTGGAGTTAAGGGCAAAATACTCGCCAAAGAGGGCTACTAGCCAAGGGGGTAGGTTTCCAAAGGAAGTATAGGGCATTGATGCCTAAGCCAAAAATTAATGTTTTGAATAGGTCCTAGATGCCATGAATTGACCAAATCCAAGGCCTCCAAGAGCAAGAGTCATGGTGAGGCATGTTAGAGATGTTGAAGCCATTTACTCATCTTGAGTAAGTGCTAGTCTAGAGAAGTGTTAGTAGTTCAAACCTTAAGGTGTGGAGTCCTCTTTGTAGGATCCTTGTTATCATTTTAAGGGGTAAAAATAAACCTTTTGGACCTTTCCTTAGGTGTGTGAAGGGCCCTACATCAATTACATTTATGTGTTTTGATAGAGTTGAGTTGATCGATGACTGATGATGGATATATTTTGATTGGCAAGTTGTTTTAGGTGTGCTACAGTCTTAGGAGAGATTATCGAAGACATGGTGGTTGATTCCTTGCCTCTCATAGGTGGATAGAGATGTAATCAAGGTATGTGGATTATCATCTCTTCTGGACATGCCCCGGTATATTATTAACTTCGGTCTGTTGACAACTTTAGCAGAGAGGTGGCACAGTGGCACTAACACCTTCAATCTAGCGAGAGGGGAGATGAAGGTGATGTCTGAGGATGTTTATAGGATCTTGCAGATTCATGTGGTAGGTGATCTACTACCATATGATCATACTGAGGAGGGTGGAACAAAGGCCTTGCGATGGGTTTTCTAGGATGAGTGGATCAACGATTATGAGATCCCATGTCTGGAGATAGTAGATAGTTATGCTCCTCTTCCATCTATACTTGTAGGTTTTATTGGTGGTTTCCTATGTCCCGACCATAGGTTGAAGAGACTGGTAGTTGGATGGGGTTTGGTTTTGGAGGATTTGGTGACATAGAGTAGGAGATTTTCTTGGGGGTCATGCGTGTTGGCCCACTTATATAGGGAGATGCACTAGGTTGTGTATCGGGGATACACAAATTTATCATCAGGAGTTACATTACTATAGGTGTGGACCTAGGAGTATATAGTGGTGACATGACCACTTGAAGATAGAGATAGACCATTTGGTCAACCATATGTTTATAAATAAATAGGTGTAGTTGTCCAACAAAAGCTAAGAAAATTAGAGTATTGGTAGTAGGTGCTAGATGACGTAGATACGATCATATGGAGGCCATATATGGATTGTGAGGTGTGTGTGGAGGATGGGCTAGAGATTCCCTATGTATATATTTCTAGGTATTTGATTGGGTGCACACCCTTTATTATTGAGAGATTTTTGCATAGTCGTGTGTACAAGAAGTACAAACAACAATGGGGTATACCACAAAGAGCCTTCTTATATGCTCATCACCGGTAGGATGTACTAGAGTGGGGTACTACCATCAATAGTGATGCAACTATGGCAGAGTACATGAGTCTAGTCATATAGATCTGGGATTATGGAGGTGGAGTCGTAGATGCGGGTATGACTACTAAGTACTAGTAGTATTTGATTGCACATGTCGTGCCATGATTATCTGATCCAAGAGAGCTAGTTTTGTCCTTAGATGATGAGGAGGAGGAGGAGCGTCTGGGCTGAGGAGGACATAGATGAAGAGATGATGATGGGGGAGATGATAATGAGGAGGGTGATGATGGTGGTGGTGGGGGTGCTAGTGCAGTGCGAGGTAGATGGGATGCTGGTTGGGTTGCACAGAGGAGGAGATCATATGTTCTCCCTCCATTGGCTCCTTAGATAGGTACAAGGGAAGAAAGGACTTCTTCTCAGGTTCCTATTTAGATTATAATTCCCTTGCATCAACATGATGCAAAGATTAGGGCCTTACAGATCTTAGTGCAACAAATACAGGAATAGGTAGTAGTACAATAGAGACAGATCACTCAGCTACAGATTGAGAGAGATACTATTGTGGAGTGGCAGGGATGAGCAGAGGCCCTTGTAGATAGATTGGAGAGAGCGGAAGTAGGCACCCCACTCTGAGACATGCTTAAAGAGTTACAATACTCGGCCAAGGAGGCCAAGTATTACCTTCAACTATACGAGGATCTAGTCCCTCAAGATCGAAGAGCACCTATCTATGCTAAAGTAGCCTCCACCCAATCTGGACGTAGTCATACCAGGACAAATAGAAGAGGTATGACTAGACCTATATGGCGAGATCCACCTAGTGGAGACCCAAGAGCGGGGACATCTATAGTGAGACCTTCTACAGCTAGAGATAGTCATACCTGATTGTCTCATTTTGTGATATAGATCAGTTTTATGTATCTCATTTACATACATGATATGTATTTGTATATTTTGACATTGTTTTGAGATTATATGAGATATGACAATGATTTTCCCTTGGCCCACATGTGATGTTTTATGATGTTGCATGATGATGCTTATGTATGGATGTGATGAGTTCTATCTTATGATACTTTTATGATGCTTTTATTCATGAATGTATGTAAATAGTGTTGTTCATATGATGATGGTTTCTATATGTTTTGAAGGTGATATATGCCTATATGATGAAAAATGCCTATGTGATGATGATTGATATTTTACATGGTAAATGCATTATGTGATGGGTATATGATATACATAAGATATGATGAGTCTTAATGATAATGAAATTATTTGATGTACAAATGATAATGATAATGATGATTGTGAAAATGTTACTTAAAAGGATATATACAATGGTACCATGATGAGAATACTAAATGCAACTATATGTGAATGCAACTAATATGATTTATTTATGCAATTATTTGTTTGATGTTGTCATTCCATTAGCCAGTTACTTGTGCTCCTTTTTGTCATCATTAAGCTTTTGAAATGTTGGAATTTGGTATGAACATCGATGGTATAATTAAACCATGATGACCTGAATACAACTTTTATAGATTTTGATTTTGCAAAATGACACAAGCATCGAGGTATAGTTAAACCAAAATTATCTGAGTGTTGTTTGCGTAAAATAGACAAGAGTTAACCATTATTATGTGCAAAATGCAAAATATCCTCAATGATATGTTTCTAATCATGTCTCAAGATAAATTTGCATCACACAAATGATCACCTCACGGGTAGCAACCCAATAAAATATTGGACTCCTTCCTTGCTTCTCTAGCTCAATGCATCCTTGAGTTGCTTAGGAGATCTAATAACTCAAAAAAATCAAGATACAGATAGTCAAACTTCATGCTAAGAGTAAACAAATCATGATTCAAAATAGATCATCCATCACGTTCTATTTTTGTGTCGATCATGATGGTGATTTTGATGTTAAGTCTGACGGTTAGCTTTGATATTTGTCTTTGTGGTATGTTTTGATCCTTGTTTGTGACATGCTTTGCTCTATTCTTAATTATATGTTTGATGAAACCTAAAACAGAATGCCCCCACTGAGATCAGGATTTTTGCCCCCAGTTTGACATAACTAATTTTTTTTGGATATGTACACTGATCACCATGCCATGGTGAGAGATCATGTGGATAAGTTGTTGCAAACAAAGAAGGACTGTGACTACGCTAAGTGTGTCCAATCTTGCATGTGTTAAGGATGTTTTGTGCAAACTGTGTGCAATGTGCCAATGGCTTTAGATAAGATGGATACAAAAGGTATAACAATATGTACTAAAATATGGAAGAGCTAAGCTATCACAAATAGCGCCTATTGCCAGGTTTTCACTACTTTCTTTTATTGCACTTTTTAATTTTTAATTATTTTTTTGATATTTTTCTTGATTTTTAAATTTTTTTTTTATATTTTTCCCTTATCCATGCATTGGATAACTCATGTATAGAAATTTTTGAGATTCATGTTGTTTATAGGTTCATCAAAAAGGTCCCCTTCTGATGTAGACAATTGATATGCTCTGGATCCATAGGCGGATATGATGACAAAAGGACCTAGCCAATTTGGTTCAAATTTGCCCTTCTTTTCCCGATCCTATTGATTGTAGGGATTTTCCTTTAGTACCAAGTCACCTATTTGAAATTATCTTGGCTTTATTTTGTGGTTGTAGCTCCAGCACATGCATTGTGAATATGCTTTGATGTGATCAAAATCACATTGTCGACGTTCATCTAGCAGCTCTAACTCTTGCAGTCTGTTTACCCGATATTCCTCATTTGGAATGAGTCCCTTCAATGATACTTTGAGTGATGGAATATCAACCTCAATAGGTAGAATAGCCTCTAATCCATACATAAGCGAGTATGGTGTTTCTCTTATAGGTGTGTGGATGCTAGTTTTGTAGGCCCATAATGTTGGGTTGAGTTGAACATGCCAATCACGATCAACCTTATTCATTGTTTTCTTAAGGATTTTCAGCATGGTTTTGTTTGAGGCCTCTACTTGGTCATTCCCTTGTGGATAGTAAGGTGTGGAGAAACAATGCTCAATATGGAATCATTCACATAGTTCTTTCACATCTTGATTCTTGAATGGACTTCCATTATCTGTGATAATGGAACTAGGAATGCTATATCGACAAATGAGATATTTGCTTGCCAGAAATAGTAGTCAATGGGATAACCTCTATCCACTTTGTAAAATACTCAGTGGTCATGAAGATAAACTTATTTCCATTTGATGAGGAAGGATTAATCTTTGCCACTAGGTCGAGTCCCCATTTATAGAATGGCCATGATGTAGTGAATGGTTGCAACTCTTGGGCTGGTGCATGTATAAGATTGCCATGAATTTGGCATTTCGGACATTTTCTGGCAAACTGGTGTGATTCCTTTTCCATGGTTTCCCAATAAAATCCCTTGCTTAGAAGTTTCTTGGCCAGAGTAGGACAACTTGAATGTGTTCCACAAATACCTTCATGAAGCTCTTGCAAGGTAGTTTCAGATTCGTTACGATCAAGACACTGAAGAAGAGTACCACCGAGACCGTGCTGGTAAAATGTGTCAGCGGTTAGGGTGTAAAGGGATACCTGATGAATAAAGTTGTATTTCTGGTTTTGGGATAGATATAGTGGAAGGATATTGTTTTTTAGGTAGGCATATATCTTTCCATAGAGGGGTGAGTCGGAACCGACTATGTGGCATATGACTTGGGATTCAAAATTGTCATAGGTAGGGGAAAACAATTGTTCCACCAGGAACTCATAACGATTCTATTTGTCTAGTTTTTGCAGGAGTGAGGCAATGGTATCCAGGGCATATGTAGCTTTGTTGTTCAGCCTTGGAATTTGCTCAAATTTGATTTCTACAAAGTACTTCTTGAAATCATCCACCATGTGCTTGTAGGGCATCAGCTTGTCATCCTTTGTTTTTTATTAAGGTAAATGGGTTTTATAGGGATCTGAAACCCAAAAGTTTTACAATATCTAGAAAATAAGCATTGAAGTCCATAACCGGTAGAAAAATCTAAACAAACATGGGCCAAGCCCACAAAATAGTCTACAAAACAAAAATGAATAAGACCAACAAAAACATAGACTTACTGATAAGAATGCACCAGCTCTACATTCTTCTGAATCATAACCTAACTAATGACCAATTGAGAGTCTCCAAATACTTTCAACTATTTGATCTTCCACTCTATGACCATTTTGATGCGTGTTAGTAGAGCTTTGTACTCAATAGTGTTATTTGTGCAAGGAAATATCAATCTGTAAGCTCTTGGAATAGTGTGTCCTTCTGGAGTGATGAATAGGACACTGACACCTAATCCATGCTATGTATATGATCTATCAAACTACATGGTTTTTTTGTGACTGTCAAGACATCTGTGTCTCGAAATTCAACATGCATTGGATAATTGTCTTGCAATGGAGCTTCTACCAATTGATCTGCTATGGCTTGACCTTTTATTTCTCTTATGTTTGTGTATTGAATGTCAAATTGGCTCAGAATCATCACCCATTTAGCTAACCTCCCTATGAGAGAAGCTTTTTTGAGTAGATATTTTGATGGGTCAATATTTGCTACTAGCTTGATTGTGTGAGATAGCATATAGTGTCAAAACTTTTGAGAAGCGAACACTACAACCAAACAAGCTTTTTCAATGAATGTGTAGTTGAGATCGTAACCATTCAATGTCCTGTTGATGTAGTATATTTCTCTTTCCTTGCCCATTGAATCCTCTTGTGCTAAAAATTCTCCTAGTGATACCTCTGTAGTTGCTATGTAAAGAATGAGAGGTTTTCCTTCTATTGGTGGTAACAATATAGGTGGATTCATCAAATATTGCTTGATTTGGTGGAATGATTTTGCACATCAATCTTCCCATCTAAAAAGGGACATTCTTGTGGAGTATATGAGTGAACGGAAGGCATTTGTTAGCTAGTTGAGAAATGAATCTTCTTATGTATTGCAACCATCCATGTAGAGATCTTAATTGATTGATATTTCTAGGAGGTGGCATCTCCATAATTTCTTGTACCTTTGTGGGGTCCACCTTGATTCCTTTTTCTGAGATGATGTATCCCAAGAGTTTTCTGGATGTTACACCGAAGACACACTTTTTAGGGTTCAGTCATACATTGAATTGTTCTCGCCTCTAAAAGATTTTGTCGAGAACCTCTAGGTGTCCTTCTCTTGTAAATGATCTGGGCAATAGGTCATCTACATAGTCTTCCATGAATGTGTGCATCATGTCATGAAATATGGTGGCTATTGCTCATTGATAGGTCACTCCCACATTCTTCAAGCCAAAAGGAATGACATTCTAGTAGTAAGTACCCCATGGAAATGTAAATGTTGTTTTATCTTGGTCTTCTGGTGCTATTTTTATTTGATTATAGCTTGAGAAATCATCCATAAGTGATAACATAGCATGTCTTGTTGTTAGCTCTACAATTGTGTTGATGTTGGGTAAAATAAAGTCATCCTTCAGACAAGCCTTGTTGAGATCCTTGAAATCTGTTAAAATTATTATGCTCTTATCTGGTTTGGATATAGGTACAATTTTAGAGATCCATTCTGCATAATCTATGGGTCAGATGAATCCTACATCAAGTAGCTTCTTCAGTTCTGCATTAACCAATAGTGCAACATGCGGGTTCATTTTTCTTGGTTTCTGCTTGACTGTCTTAGCTCCTAGAGCTATAGATAAGTGATGCATGATCAAATCTAGATCTACCCCTAGCATATCTGCATAGGACCAAGCAAAATTTATTTTCTTTTCTTTGAATAAATTAGTGAAGTCGGGTCATTCTTGTTCTGTTAATGACTCTGCTAGGTGTATGGTCTTTGCTACTGCTTCAGTGCCAATGTTGATTGATTGAGTTGGTTCAATCAAAATTGGTGATCTCACTTGATAATTTTTAGGAAGAGTGTCAAGTCTCTCATCCTCTAGCGCCTCAAGGAGGTTTTCACCATTGTATATGCCCTTTGTTTTTACTTTTTTATGATCTAATACTATCATTAAATGGTTTTCACTATTAGATCAATTTTTTATTTTATTCATTTTATGACTAAGAGTCTTGGCACTCTCCTGATTAACAACTTCATTATGAGATTCATTGGTGGAACATGTTTCTAGATTTACTGAACAAAGGTAATGGACAATAGTGTCATCATTTGGAAAGATATGTATGTTGAGTTGTTTAGGTTGTTCTTAGTCAATGAGTTCAGATGTATGAGGGGTAAGGAATCGTTAGGTGGATTAAGGTCTATAGTTGTAAGGGTCATGATAGAAATGTTGTCAAATTTGTCAATAAGACGATCGAGGTCTATGATGGTACTCTCTTTAGTATTACCTATTTCGTAGCAAAGCTACTCATTCTCACAGGGTTTGTAGATATGTTGTGGTCCAAATGCAAATGATCTAGACCTTGAGCCTTGTCCTTCATCAAGCACAGGTGTATATGTATGGATTACATCTATATCAATGTCTTCAGTTACATCAGAATAAGTATCCCATTCATATTCACATGAGTCTGTTCCAGAATCACTCTCTAGGACTCTATTGTTGTATATGATGGGGATGTGATTTGGTGAGAAGGGTTTGCTAACAACTGGTATAGTTCTTGCTTTTATCTCTGAACTTACTTGCATTCTATTTGAATCAAGCTCTATACTAGGTTGCAATCTATGGGCTTGTGAGAAGCCTCCTCTCTTTGTATTGCAAGCTCTTCTTGTTGTTTTTCATACTCCTCTTTCGTGTGTTTGAATATCGCCTCATTATCTTCTTGTTGTTGTGTTGATGTATGCCTATTTTGTTGTCGATGTGTGGTTTCTTGTTGTTGGTTTTTTTGCCATGCAGATTCTTATTATCAATTATGTTGATCAGGTTGATAATGATGCTATCCATATCCTAGTCCAGATTTGTCCTTAGCAAGTTGCGAGTGTGGTTAAATTGGTTCTATGAACCCTCTTGCCATTTGCCAATAGGACCTTTTCCTGAGTATCCCATCCTTTGCATGATTTTGAATCCGCTGTCATATTACTCTGTTGGGAGGGTGACACTTAACATTTCTGCTTATGTGTCTTTGTCATCTTTGTACAACCAGTTCAAGACATCCTTGTCTTCTATTTCATCTACTAGTGCTCCTGCTTGAATAAACATTCTGTCAAAGAGTTTGATGGGTTGTGAAGATTTTTGCTTGGATGTTGATGGTTGTCCATGAGACTTTGGTGAAATTGGTAATAAGGATGGTTCAAAAGAGTATTCTCCTATTCCTTTATATTTCAACTTCATATTTTTCTCAAAATCTATGGATACAGATTTGAGTTGATCCTTACTGTTTGATGATGTGGAAGCAAGAGCTTCCCTATTATGTGGTACAAGAACATTCTAAGTTTCTTTGAGATTATTACAATATTGAAAAGGATTTGTGTATGTTGTGATGGAAATTTCTTGTCCATCATATGGGAATTCCAGGCATTGGTGGTACGTAGATGGTACTACTTACATTTCATGGATCCAAGGATGACCCAAAAGTATGTTATAAGATAAGTATATGTCCAAGAATTGACATATAGTATCTCTTTGAACTGGTCCTACTTGAATATGTAATACCACAAGCCCTTTTGATGATCTTTCTTCATCATCATATGCTTTCATTGTTATCTTTTTCTTAGGATCAATGGTTTTTTCTAAGAAACCCAATGCACATATAAGTTTTAGAGTACAAATATTAAGGCCAACTCCTCCATTTATTAGTACTTGTTTCACATGATCTTTATAGACCACAACTTCAATATGGAGTGGAGTATTATGCGGATGATTTAGAGAGACGTCATCATGTTCAAAAAATGATAGATTATGAGTTATGGTTAAATGTCCCACCATGTCTTGGAATCGATCAATATCCAGGTTATTTGGAACCATAGTGTCAACAAGAGATTTTTATAGAATTTCCTTGTGTGCTGGTGAGATCTTGAGAAGCTCTAATATGGATATGTGGGCTGACATTTTCTTCAATTGATCTACAAGGTTATATTGTTCTTTTAGAGGAGCGGTTATGTTGGAAGTGTTTCCTTTCAGAACATGCTTGAATTGAGCCCATGTAGTTACATTTATTGGGACTTGCTCTTGCTTGTCCTTGATTTTTATGACATTGATCTAATTATTGTATGTCGATATGTGATTGATGACATTGTTGTACACATGATTTATACGAGCCCCTTTATGTTGTTTGAAGGAAATGATGTGCCTTTATCATAATTAGGAAGTGGATTCTTGAAGGCCTCATGATCATCACTGGTTTTATGACCATCTACCATTATGTCACCTTTATCTAATAAGTCTTGAACCAAAATTTTCAACCTTAGGCAATCATTTGTACGATGCCCTTTGTTTCTATGATATTCACAATAGTGCGCGTCATTCCACCATGATGGTTTGACTTGGGGTTCAGAATCCCTTGTGTTTGGCAATGTAATGAGTTTGTTTGTCAATAATTCTCAAAATTTTCATTCAAGAGTTTGTCCCAAAGGTGTGAACTTATGTCGATATGTTGTAGGTTTTGTGTTAGTGTTGTTTCCTTCGTTGTTGTTCCCTTGATGGGTGTTCCCTTGATTGGTGTTTCCTTGATTGGTGGTTCCTTGATTGTTGGTTCCTTGATTGTTGGTTCCTTGATCGTTTGTCCTTTGAGTGTTGGTTGGTGGAGTAATGCCAAATAATTTTAACACCAATTGTTTTGTTTTAACATTGTTAGTGTCAACTACACCATCATTGGAAACATTCTTGTTCCTTGTCCAAAATTTGGATTTGTCTGAGTTGTGTTGTTATAATATTTATTTCTATAGTTGTTGTTTGACAAATTAGCACCTTCTTTGGAAAATTTCAAAGTTCCCTTTTTTATTAAGGTCTCTTCTATCTAGATTCCATTGTCGAACAACTTTTGAAAACTAGGTAGACATTGTAGTTTAAGTTGATAGCTCATCTCATCATTAAAATTGTCTATAAAGATTTCCATTTTCTCAGTTTTTAAGTACAGTTCAAGGATATCTAGAGATCAATCATCTCCATCTTTACAAGAACATCATGGATGGTTCATTATTCTTTTTTCTATGTTGCAAAGGTCAAGCATGGTGACCTCATTTTGAATGTTATAAGAGTATTGTGAAACAAACTTGTTCACCAACTCTTCAAATGATCTGATGGGAGGTGTGAGTTTTGAAAGCCATTCCATCGTTTGTCCTCCTAGGCTTCTTGGAAATAACCTCATCATGTAGGTGTCATTGTGGGAAAACTCTAAGCTCATTGTGCAAAATTCCCTTATAGGAACACGAGGATCACTTTTACCATTATATTTGTTATACTTTGGTATTTCAGAGTTTGGTGGGAATGGCACCATGTTTAAACTTCTATCAAATGGATAGGGACATATATCATCTAAAGAGTATCTTGTTGTGACCCCTTGTTGCATGTCTTGCATTTGTTGTTGAAGCATTTGTAGTTGTTGTGTAAGTGTAGAAAGGGGATTGTCTTCATTATTGGTATCATAAGTTTTGGTGTTATCTTGCTTATTAGTGTTGTCTTGGTCATTGGTATTGTCTTGGTCAGTGTTGTAGGTATATGTTCTTGATTTTGTCCTTTTCACGCGTTCATTTTGTTTTGGTTGATCTGTGTCAAAATCCTCAGGGATCTTGACACCTTTGCTAGATAGCAGGAGGAATTATTTTTGTTTGTTTGTTTCGATGAGTTTCTCCAGGAGTTTTTGTAGGCCAGGGTCTTGTTGTGCCTCTTCAATAGCATCGTCCGTTATATCTCCCTCATCCATATTTAGGTACTTTTTCCAGGTCTTAGTTTCTCTTTGTCCCATGCTTGATTCAGGTTTGTCATCCCACTCAATGTTTTTATGGATCATGTAGAAACTGGCATGACTTGATTTGATTTAATAAGTGATTGGATCCTTGGGTAGATAAGCTAAGTTGATCTTTCATCCTTTGTTGAGGCATTGAGAGAATGTCGACTTTTGTTCAAAGGCATGTGCTTGCAAAGTTTCCTCATCAAAATTAGTTTATTTGCCACGTAGATAGATATGTAAGTGGTGCACAAAAGTGTGATGTTTTAGGAAGAGTTTACGGTTTATGTAGAGAAACTTCCTTCTCTTTAACATTTTTTCTTGGGTAGGTTGCTTTTTCTTCAAATCAGTTTTCTGATGAGGATTCGTCCTCTTTAAGTGTTGAGGAGTGGTCATACAAGTGATCAAAGTTTCCATTTTGGTTGACAAATACTTTTATTTTTGGTATCTAAGTTTACTCAGCTGAATAGATGATTTGATATGCCTCTATTAATATGAATAAGTATGTCCAATGGATGTGATAAAGTTTCCTGATAAAGAACAATATATCTTTGATTTTGGAAACTTGATGTGTTTGGACCAACTTTGGATAACTTAACTTAGTATTTTGACATTGATTTAGTTGAAATGTGAAACTAAAATCACTAAATGATACTGCTCTGATAAAATCTCTTATGTTTAAGTTCGATTTGATAGAGGACTCAAAAGGGTATCTGAAAATGGTGCTAATTTTTCAAATTTGTTGATAACCTTCTCTTTGTTCTGGATAAATCTTCTAACTATGCACTAAAACAAACTGTTTATGCACTACAATGATACTCATATGCGTTATGTTGTCCTTGGTATGCGCTGATATTTTATGTTATGCGCTAACCAATTTTTGTTGACTGTGAAATGTTGACTTTTGTTGGTAGGATGATGTGCTAATGTGCTCTGCTTAAGCGCTAATGTTTGGATTGTATGCACTACTATATGAAAGGTATGCACTATAATGATGTTTATATGTGCTAATCTGAAATTTTAATGCACTAAGTTGCCTTGGTTTTTCTCTGCCTAATGATTTTTGTGACAAAAATTTGTAACAACTTGGTCTATTTGATGGATGATCTTCTGAAAGATGATTTGAAAACACAGTAGACAGAAGCAAACAATTTGTCTATGATAAATAGATAGTGTGTTCTCAATAAGATATTTTCAAATCCTTGTTTGTTTTCACGGGTTTGCACAAGAAATATTCATTAGATAAAAATCTCTATTCTCAAGGGTCATTTAAAATATCAATAGCCCACACTTGATACTCCTTCAACTCAAACAACCTTGTCACACCCTAAGGTGTGCCCATTTTTTTGCCTTTGTCCATAATTTGATCCAAAGAAATTGTTCCTCAATTCGATCATTTTCTTGGGAGATGTATGGTGAGTGTCTTTGGGTAGATTCTTCCCCACCCTTGCACTATGATATTAGAAATTTTTGGCAGACTGACTCGACGAGGTTTCTATTTCTAAAATTCATAATCGGGCTTTCATTCGGTCTTCAGTTTTAAACTCCTTTGGGACACTTCCCAACATTTAGAACAAAGGCTTTACATATCTCAAGGATATTGGGGGAAGGCTATCACTGAGAAAAACCATTGAATATGATTTTCATCATATCCACATTTGATTATAGTGGGTTGGAATACTTGGTGTTTTAGTCGTTCCCCACTTAGGGCGTTCCCCTCACACTGGCCTTGTATGCACCTCAAGAGGGAAGACCTACTAAAGGTTTTATCTTAATGCTAAACTAAAAGAAAGCAAGTAATGGTGTGTTTGGATATTTGATCACCCAATTAAGGGGAGAGCATATAACTAAAACCTTCACAACACAGAATACACTCTTTCTTTTTAGCCAATATTGCAATTGTTTGCTAAAAGCTACCTTGGAGATGTTTTTGATTAATACTGCGTGATAGGTTGGTGTAGCTCCCATACTACTTTACCGACTGAGGGAAAGAACTTCTCAAAATAGAAAAACATACATACAAGTAGTGAACCGAACTTTAGTGTATTTTTTGAGTTGTTCTTCTTCGGCTTCCTTATTGTGTTTAGGTTCTCAAACAAGTTCTTCAGTAGCACTTCACACAAGTCTACTTTCATTCCCTTCTTCACTATTTTGTAGGCCAAGTCAACTGCAGCACATGGTACACTATTTTCCCTTGTAGATTGGAATAAATAGTAACCAATAACTCTAATTGCAAACTTGAGTTCTGCATCAGTGACATTATTCAGTTTCAGTCCCCGGTAATCAGATTTTACTCCAATTAGACTGATTAGCTCTTTCTGTGATATCATTTTCTATGCTCGTGCATGATCATAGATGGGATACCCAGTGATCAGGTGAATGACTTCCTTAGTGATCTTGAACAGTTGCTCTTTTAGCCACATGAAGTCATCATGTACTCTGCTCAAGACAAACTTAACCCATTGGGGTTTGAACAAACGGGGATAGACTAGGGCTTTAGTTAATCCCTTGATTTTCATATGCTCAAATTTTCTATCCAGTTTGCCATCAGTGCAAAGTTCATCATATGTGTCACTGATCTCTACATGACCAAGTTCCTCAACACGACACTTGGTGAAGAATCTAACATCTTCTACTAACAAGACTCGATCTGGGATGAGTGAAAATGCAATTTTGTCATCCAGTTCTAAGGCAACTTTGGGAGTTAGAGAATATTTCAGTGAGGGCTTCTCCACATTTTGGACAACTATAGGGTCTTGGATCTTGGGCACCATAGTAGGTTTCGGGTAAGATTTGACAAATTATCCTTAGGGTTAACAAACGACTGACGCTTCACACTTGGTAGATAATAGCAATTTGACTAGATCAAAAACCAACTTAACAGTGAATAGATTTGATGTAAATACCTTAAAATTCGCTCTGAATGAAGTTTGATCACTTTGATTTACTCTGCTCTGCTTCTCAAAAACTTGGTGAATGAAAATGACCGTTTAAACACTTTTAAGTACTCAAAAATACCTTATCAGGCTCCGTGCAAGTTAGGTCAAGACATTAAATGCACTCGATTCACCTTTTACTGATTTACTCCTTTTTCTATTTTAACTGAGTAACTAACTTTCTTTTATTAACCGACTTGACAGGTTTCCTGTATACACCGATTTGACAGGTTTCCTGTATAGTATATAAATTGACTAATTGCATCTTAACTATGTAGATTCTGAATTTTGTACATAATAGAATAGGAACTATTATGATTTAACCTTTAGAGAATGCAGTCCCTTCATACCTTTTCTTGACTAATTTGAAATAGGTGCACCTAACTCGGTAGGTAAGGTGCTTTCTTCATCTGTCATCATTTCTTTCTTTTTCCAAATCATCTTGAATTTTTCTTTTATCTCTTCAGTGTCTCTTCTCGGTTGATCTCTGCAATCTCTAGCTAAATGTCCAACTTTGTGTCAATGAAAACATGACATACTCGGATTTCTCCATGATCTCCAGTTGTTCATTCCAAACCTTATAAAATAGTTGGCACTTATATGTCCATATCTTCCACAACATTGGCACCATATCCTTGTATTGTAATCCCATGGTACTACTGCATATTGTCGGTAAGGATCTATGTGAGTTCGGTAACCTCTAGTGTTTGCTCGGTGTGGATACTTCATGTAGTTCTTTTGCTTAGACCATCACTTCTTGGTACTATGTCCATATCTATTGCAGTTTCTACAAAACCCTTTGAATTTTGCCTTTTGATAGTTGTTAACAAACTTTGTCCTACATTGATTAGGTGTGTGACCATATTTATTGCAATTGTAACAATATCCATTTGACTTAGAGATATTCGGTTGCTTACCTTTTCTGATCTGGCATATGTTGGTAGTATGACCTTGATTTCCATAGTAGTAGCAAATAGGCTTCTTCCTTTTGATGTTATTCCTTTTTCCAGCTTTCTTTGATGATTCTCCTCTCTCAGTAGTATGAATTCCTTTCTCGGTTGATTCTTTTCCTTTGTAACTGAGTCCTGTATCTTTGTAGGGTCTTCTTGTATTTAGTTGCTCATCCAACATCTTTGATGCTTCATAACTTTTCTCCAATGATTCTTTGGATTTCTTCTCTGTTTCAAGTTCACCAGTCAACCTTGATACTTCAAGTTTCAATGATTGATTTTCATCATTCTTCATAATTGCTTCATGATGTGCATAACCTAGTTAATCTGTCATATTTTGTTGAATACCAGTTAACCTTATGATTTCATCATCCTTATCAGATACTAGAACTTCAAGTTGTTGTTTCTCTCTTTGTAGTTCTCTTGCTTTATCCTCAGCTACCCTTAATGCATCTAGATTTTCAGTCATCTGTGTACTAAAATGTTCATGTTCTCTTTTCATTGCTTTTAGTTGATCAGCCAATGCTTTATTCTTTTCTTTCAACATTCCAATCATTTCTTCAGTCTCTTCAGATATACTGTTCTCAGATGATGTCTCGATTTGTTCCACTAGCTCTTGAGAATCCTGCAAGTCATCAGATAATCTTCTCCTTACTTTCAGAGATTTTTGCATTTGCCTCTGCATGTCTGCAATCACTTGATTTGCATTATCCAGCTCTTCTTAAAGATACACAATCCTCTGAGATTGTTTGTAGCCTTCCATTGCTAAGATCTTTCTCTTTAGGTAGTTAAACCCTTTTCCAAGATAGAAGCTCTGATACCAATTGTTAGGCCCAATATGGAAAGCTAATGTATTGAGAGGGGAGGGGTGAATCAGTACTCCAAAACTTTTCTTTGATAATAACCTTACTGTTATGCATAAACAAAATAGTGCAGTAACATAAAATAAAGTTAAAACAAATAGATAACAATCATACATGATTCACTCCATAACACATATATTTTGGTCACGCAGAAACTTTTTGTTAGAGAGAAAAACTACGGTGGGGATGGCACCCACAACTTCACTACTGCAATAATAAAGATTGCTTGGTTAGAGCTACATTTAGCTATTTCTGATAGCTTACCCTGTTAGGAGTATCAAGATCTGTTAGATCTACCTTACTAAAGGATTTTACAACACTATATAAATGTTGCACCTGGTTAAAGGATTTACAATTTATAGACTTGGTTAGAGTCTTTTACCCTGTTGAAGGTTTCTCTTACAACTTCAAAATATTACAATAAAATCATTACAAATATCTACAACTTCACATTTGAAATGTTATAGCAGATTCTATGTGCTTAGAATAAGATTACCTAGCTTGTAGCATACCTCAATAACCCATATTGTAACTCGGTAAACCCTTCTATTTACTCCGTTCTATGACTGTTCACTGATAACCTTCTTGGTGACCTCTCCATGTCTCTGTAACAGTCTTCCTTCATGCATACACACACATATCTCACATCTCTTGTATCTAACCCTAAAATCATGCTGTATAAATAGATCTCTTACAACGGTGATCTAATTCATTGCTTCAATCTTACAAAAAGATTCTTTGAATGAATAACTACAAAATATTTCATTGGTTAGATTGACCTTGTAATCATACACAATCTCCTAGTGCAATTTCCAATGTAAAAATGGTTAGATGTGCCTCGATCTTGTAACATGTTTTCATGTGCATGTCCAAGTTCAATGTATCTGGTAAAATGTTTCACTCGGTGAATTAACTTTATTGCTCGGTAGCCATGAAACAATACTTGGTAAAACAACTCGGTGAATACTGCGTTCTATGACTACTTTCTTCTGTAACCGACTAGACTGTTCATACCAACTTCTCTGTGTGTACCGACTGCATGATTCAGTAATACTAACCGACTAGAATATATAGTATGACTTTGAATATAAAACTAATGGCAATTTGATAAGTAATAATAGTTTCCACCTCCCCATCCTTTTTCCCAATATTGGTATCCTTAATCAAATCCTGAATCTTATACTCCAAATCTCTCTATTTATTCTGGATACTAGTAATATTTTCAATTACCCATTTCTGGAAATTAAAAAATTCCAGAGTGCTATTTCTGGCAGCATTCAAAATGGACTCCGTCATTTCCCTACCCTACTTAGAGCTCACAGATTTAGGGTTAGCTTCCTCCATGGTATTCTGGGCAACATTTCTGCAATCTGAGACAATAGGGTTTGAATCGGGCTTTTCAACATAAACTTCTCTTCACCTTCTCCTCTTCTCCTACATCCTCTTTCTTCTCACTCTCCACTTCATAATCAATCACCTTCCCCTGTTCCTCCTCCATACTAGCTTCCACATCTATGTCCTCTTTACCAACTTCATCAACCCTCTCTTTTTTTGGAGAGGAGCGTTAGACGAATCATATTCAAACTCATCACGACTATCTGAAATATGGACATTTGCCACCAAATGATCATCCTTACTAACCCTATCTTTTTTCTTCAAGTGTTCATAAATGAGTAGGACGAGACCTTGATGAGTTAAGGGATAGGATTTGGGTTATTTGGCATGGTCAACCAAACTCTCATTCAGGGAAGAAGCTAAATAGAAAGGCAAAGATATCTTAACCCCATGGCGGAAATGGTTAAGAATAGAATAATGATAATTATAAACCTTCATAAACCTTCCATCAACAGTTAGGTATTCCATCAAAACCCTTAACATCTTCTGCCAGAAGGACTTTACCTGATGAGGGAGGTAGTAAGAAACCTACCTTGGAGATGTTGCTCCAAAAGACATGTGGTTCTTTTTAAACCAAGATAACAATGTGTGAAAAGATAGTAAAAGAAAATGAAATCCTAGTCAACCAAAATGAATCGCCAAGGTGAATAACAATGATCTTGAAAGCTCTTGAAGTAATATTCAAAATGATGGTTCTTTTTAAGCTTCCAAAAATACAAGTGATTGTTCTTTTTAAGATTTGCAAAATTGGAAAGTTTGTTTTGATCTTGTTAAAGCCCAAAGAAAATATAAACTAATCTTGCCAAAAGAAAGATTTGAGTTGTTGTTCTTTTTATCCATTTGCCAGAAGGAAAATGATGTTCTTTTTAAAGCTCCAAATGAAAAATGATGTTCATTTTAAGTGCACCAAAGAAATGTGAAGTTCAATTTTAAGCTTTGCGAAAAAAATGGAAGTGAGTTCTTTTTATCCTTTTGTGAAAACAAGAAACAAAAGAAGAACTAAAAATGCACTAACTTGTTCTAAAAACCTGCACGAAAAGTTAGAAAACCTACAAGAAAATAGTGCAAACAGTCAGTTGATATGGTGGGCTCACCAGCCTAAAATTTTCTTTTTGTCTGTTACAAACAAAACTCCTTGTCTGTCTACATGCTAAACTTTGTAATGTGCTAAAAAATGATGCATAAGCGCTAAAAGACCGAATCAATGCACTACTCTGAGGCCTTATTGTGCTAGAGTGGTGTTCCTATGTGCTAAAATAAGGTGTTTATGTGCTATGTTATGCTTCAAAAGTGCTAAACAGTGATTTATATGCATTGCATAATGCCACTTATACACTAGGAAATAACTCAGAAGCACTAGTCTAGTGTTTTGATGTGATCTTTGTGTTCATCCTGCAAGCAAAATGATTTTAGTTTTGGGACAAACCCCATGGTGGGCACCATAAATGTATGCAAGAATCAGTGTAGTCAAAATAAAAAAGTTAAGATCAAAAGCTAACATACTAATGAGATTTCTAGATAAAAGACTAAAATAGACTAAACTAGCTAATGCTTTGTAATGTATCTCATAGGATCCCTCAAGCCAATGGTTGGTCTCAAATCATTGATCAACTGGCTTAGGAATGACAACTCCAAGAATGAGTGATAAAAATTATCTATATGCAAGAATGCATCTAAGAACTATATGATATGATGATTAAGATAAAGATGTGTTACTATGATGAAGATGAAGCTATGATAAAGATATTAACAAACTATACTAACATGATTCATGATTTAAAATGATACACAATATGTTCCTAAATGATGCAAATGCTATGATAACCAAAGAGAGGTAAAGTTATTGATAGAATTAGACTATAGTGTAGATGCATGAAAACTTGGATCTGGATAATGAAGGAAATGAGTCCTATTTATAGAAGAAATAGGGGAATGGATGGTTAAGATTCAATAATCTTAACAAAGGCTAGGATTGAAACCTATTCAATCCATTTTTACAATTTTCACCAATGAAATGGTGAAATTTGTCAACAAGAGGTGGCTTGAGAGGGGATGTAAGAGGCATTAAATGCCTGAGAAGACATAAGGGTCATCCTAGGAGGGAGTGGTTATGGTTAACCAATGGACAAAGATTTTACCTAAAGGGTAAACTCTTGTGCAAGGGCTAATAAAATAACTAGGGTCAAAACAATGAGTGCTTTATGAGACCCCTCAGTTAAATGAGGGTTAAGTTAGAGAAGAAGTCTCTAACCATGGGTTGAGGTTGAATTAACCATTAAGGGTTAGGAAGACTTTGAGGGTTAACTTGTTGAGGACATAAAACCTTTAATGCATTTCAAAGACTTTGAGGAATTCTTGAGAGGTGACTTCTCTAAGGAATGTGCAAATGTTTAAGAGATGAATTAGGCTAATTAGGGGGATTAGAAGAATCTTGAAGACTCCAAAAAGGGTTGTCATGAATTTAGGAGAATGCAAGTGGGAGGTATTTTTGGATTTTATTTTTGAAATAAAGCGATTTATTCCAAAAAGTGGATGACAACTTGCATTTTTGGAAGATATTTAAATAAAATTTGATTTATTAAATTGGAAGGGGATTTTTAATTAAAATGTGAATTTAATTATATGGGAAAGGGAATTTAATTAAATAAAGGTGATTTATTTAATTAATGGGTTGGATGTGGCTAAATGAATTAAATAAAATAAATCAAATAATTTATTTAATCAAATAGAGGAATGTGGGGGGAATTAATTAAATATAATTTAATTAATAGAGGAATGTGATTAAATAAATAATAAATATTTATTTAACTAGATGGTCAGATTTATACGTCTACACAAACAAGTCAATGACCATCTTCTTGCCAAAGTTAAGTGTTTTTGTTTAAATGATGTTTGATAGGATGTCCATTGTAGGAAATATGTACATCTACAGGAGATAATATTCGATAGGGTGCCTCTTCTAGGAATGATGTATCCATAGAGGCATGTTGTTTGGTAAAGATGCTAAAAGTTGATAGGTAATTGATCGGTAAGGTTATAAACTAGCTTAGTAGTTTGTTTATTGATTCATAATTTGTTAAGCTTGTTATTTTGATTGTGATATTTTGGTTGTGCTTGTTCAAAGTGTTTGTGTCTTATAAAGAGACATTTTATTATGGATTTTAGATTTTTGAAAAAAAATTGACCTTTTTTTATAGAAAAATTTTTTTTTTTTTGGATTTTAAAAGTTTTTTAATTTTTTTTTTGGATTTTAATTTTGAATTTTGAATTTTCTTCACATCATTGATTGAGGTATATGACATATATCAAGATTTATTTTCAAACAAGATGTATTTATTTTCCCCTATGGTCTAGCAAAACTTAAGGCATTATGAGCAAGATGAATGAATTGCTAGAATGAGAATGGATAAGTGAAGGATGGAGATAACTTATTATAGAATTTATTTTCAAGAACATATCATGATGGGATAAAAAATTTATCCAAGCTAAGGAAGTAGATATGGAAATGTGAGGTGATAGCATGGTGCTTTGAATGGCATGGGGTCCACCAGAATGGACATGCCAAGAGGTTTATGAAAACATGTTTTGAATTTTGTTTCTTTATTTTTTTTATCAAGATCAAAGGATGGATAGGATGGAGATAGGATACAAATAGGATAAGAAAGATCAAATGTGATAATGGATGGTGGAATTAACAAAAGGATAAGATAAGGATATGGATTGAATGGTGCGGATAAGGTGAAACAAATAGGATGCGTGATGCTTATGATGATTCCTAACCTTGTCAAAATAAAAGGTGGAAAAGGGGATATATGAAAAAGATTAGATGGGAGGGACAAAAGGATACAAAATAGGTGTTGGATATTGAATGGGGTGTTAGAAGATTTATTTTGAGGTGGATGGAATGTTGGCAAGATCAACTTTGGCACACATGTTGAGGGGTGGTGGATTGATGGAGGAAATGAATTTTAATGAACAAGTGGATCACAGGGGATTCACTTAGTGAACTTGGGTTATGCACGTGCTTCCATGGCATACTAAAGAATCCCCCTATTTTCAAAAAGTATTTACCCAAACTCCTTTTTTGTCACCCCTCCCAATACACAACTCGAATTAAAAGCCCCCCTATTTGCACTAAATATTGCATTTTTTCATAGCTGAAATTAAAACCCCCCTATTTTCACTGATAGGCAATATATTGCACCCTAATTTTTGGGACATTAAACCCACTAATATGGATGCACGTGATATAATATTGCCTAGCTAGTGAAGCCCCCATGAAGTGGATGTGGATTTTGGGACATAAGGACCCAAAATAGATTTGGAAGGTGGGAGATTTTTAGAGGAAAGAGTGAAGGAAGCCTTTGGATTAGCAAGATTGGATGCCAATTTTGATTTTCTTTAAGATGCATTTTTTCTATGAGAAACTTGGGAATCCAAATATCTTTTGATTTTTCTTTCCTTTGTGGTTCTTTGGAATGCATTGCTTCTATGAGCAACTTGGGAATCCACGTGGATTTTTATTTTTCTTTTTGCTTGATGGGCCTTTGTAGCTTTTCTTTTTTATTTTGGATCATTTTTTTCTTTTTCTTTACATGTCTCTTAGCTTAGACTTGTTAATCCTTGGATGTATTTGGATTTTTGGACTTATGGATTTTACACTTGGCATCCAAATTGCTTCCAAGAGCATACAAATTCATGGGTGGGTAGGAATGATATTGAGGTATTTTGGATGAGTTGATGTAGGTGGATGGTGAGAAGGTCCTAAAGGATGTGTGAATTTTTTTAATCTTGATTTATGATAGGGTAAGTTTATTGTGATCTAAGGGTGAAATTGATAGTGGATGGAGGGATATAGGGACCTAAGATGGATGTAAGGGATGAAGGATTTAGTTTTAGGGTATAAGGACCTAAAATGGATGGAAAGGATGAAGGGGGATGTACATGTTTTGGTTTAGAAGGATTAATGTGAGACTTAGTAGGGATACTAATTTTCTAAGCGACATTTTGATTCTTAAAGTTTCATGTTTGCTCACACCTAATATCTAGAGACTAGGTTGATTTTTCATCCTAAACTTGCACTTTCGAGCCAAATTTTCAAACATGTGTTACTCTTTGTTCCTTCTTCATATTATACATGTAGCTTGTTGTTTATACTATTTTATCACAAATTCTTATTGTTTACCCTAAATGTAGCATTCAATTTCAAATCTCTTAAGCACCCTCAACTAAAACAAAAAGGGGAGCAAAATTAAATCAGTATTTAACCCTTTTCCTAATAGAATTGAGGTTGAACCCTTTTAATGTGAGGTGAGAAAATAAGTGGATTCATATCCTAACTTATGAAAATCTATTTCTTACCTTTATAAATATAAATTTGGTTTTTGGTTGAAAAACCCTTCTACTCGAAACCTAGTGAGCTATATACAAACCACATGGTTTTGATTGAAATTGTATCGACTAAAAAATTTCCAAATAATTTTTGTTTTTGATAGGAACATTTTAGTTGGCCTAAAATGTGACACAAGTTTGTACTTTTACTTAGTAATAAACTAAAAGGGTCTCCAAATAGAGTCAATGAATTAGTGTGGTAAGTCAGTTTTACAAATAATTATGTAGCATGAAATGAACTTATCCATATTGTTGTTAGTTGACACAAAAAACCACAACCACAGTAATAAATAAACGTTATAAATGCACTAAAAAAATTAATATAAATTATTTCTCAATGATGATTAGAAGTTTTAGAGGAACACCTATGCATAATTGTCTACTTATTAATATGGAGCAGCAATAGACAATAGAATCTCATAAGAAGTGAAGGATATCCCACTACATGTAAGGGTAATAGAAAAAATGTTGCAAATTATTAAGTGTTTTTAGTTCTTGAAGTGACCACCATAGATATTAGAATGTGCCTCCTTTAGAAGAGAAGTTTGGTACTCATGAGGAACACACAACTTAGCCAATTTGTAGAGAACCCCTTTATGTGCAAATATTGAAAAGGTGTCAAGCTATAAGATAGATGATTTTGGAGGATTTTGTACAACTATTCATAATTATGATCATTAGCACACTAAGAAGCTCACTTGTTTGAAATCTCAAATAAGAAGTGATTACAATAGTAAATTGTGTTCTATGATAAAAGAAACTCTAAAGGAAAATGATTAGTATAGACATTATTTTCCTTGCCCAAAAGTTTATACAATACTCTATTCTTGGACCAATGCATATAATTCCTTGTCATATGTAAATTAGTTATATTTGTTGGAATTTCAATAGAAAGGAGATTGTTGGCATTTCATAAGGATATTGAGAAGGTTGTTGAAGATTATTGATATAACTGAAGAAGGATGATTACTGTCTTTACAATATTATTTTGTCATTGATGTCAAGAAATTGATTTTCTGATTCAGTATGATGTTGCCATATCTTGAGAAGATTGATTTGAAGAGAATTAAGAGGTCGGTAAGACACAAAAAAGAGTATGATGAATAAGGCAAGAAATAAGTTATTCAATGGGAAACTATTACCAAGTTAGACAATGATGAGATCATGATGTTTAGATCATTTTGATATCCTACATATGTTGTTGATTGTAAGGTTAATACTATACTATGTCACCGAGCAAAGAACCTAGTCGGTAAACCCTAAGAAACCTAGTCAGTAAACCCTAAGGTTATCGATATTGGTTAATGAAGGTAGAATGTCTACCGAGTAAAGTTTAGTATTTACTGAGTTGCAACCAAGTTATGACAGATCGCATTGGATGGATAAAAGAATTATTTAATGAAGGATGTTGATGAGCTGGAGATGAATAAATGATTGGTATGCCGTGCATGAAGTTTGTTAAGGATCTATGGCAATGGAAAATCAAGAGGAAGATCTACAACGCAGATTGAACTGCAATAACCTAGCACAAGTTCCTAGGAAGGTATGCAAGTTCCAAGGCGAGGTAAAACATTTTTCAGATCGAAGGATACATTGAACCTAGTCAAGATTGAAGATCTGATGGCTATGATTAATCATGGGAAATGTGATCAAGGAGATTAAGTGGTTAGCAAACTGTTTATAAATAAGGAATTGTTGATAAACAATGTATGCGGGCAAGTGTAAGCACAGGGATACTACATAGTGATCACCGAGCACAGAAGCTTGAAGACCTATTTGAATAACAGAGTAGGGAGCCCAGTAGAAGGACAAGATAAGTCCTATGACAAGATTGTTTTGAGCAAATAGAATCTGCTTTAGCATTTTAGATGTGAAGTTGCAGATATATTTTTATTACTGTTATTTTGTAAGTGACAGAAAATCTCTTAACCGAGTGGACTTAATAGTCTTATTTGTAAACCCTCTAGCAAGGTAACATTCTAAATGAGTGTTTGAAATCCTTTGACAAGGTCACTTCTAACAAAGTGAAGATCCTAACAGATCTGAGGGAAATCCCTTAAGTGGGTCACATCTAGTAATGTGTTTGTAATCTTTAACAGGATTTGCTTTTAACCGAGCATACTCTAGAAGAGTATATTTCTTAGTGGGTCCAAAATCCCACAGTGGGTTTTCCTTATTTGGGTTTCCATGTTAAATATGGTGTTATATGTGTTATGATGATTATGTGTTTATGAGATAGCATGTTTAGCAGTTTTTGGTTATATTGCTGAAGTATAAGTTATCGAGGTTGAATCTGTTGATTTTATAGAAGATTAAGTTTGTATGATTCACCCCCCCCTCTCATCTTGTTAGATATTGGCATCAGAACTTTACAATTGGTATCAGAGCTTTGGACTCCGAAAGAAAAGTTTAAAGGTACTTGAGGCAAAGATCCGAAGATGTATAAAAGGGATGCACCAAAGCTGAACAAGTCAAGTTTCTCCACATGGCAGAAAAGGATGAAGCTGTATTTATCAGGAATTGGAGAATATGCAACATATTATTTGGAGAATGATTGCATACCACCTAGCACCAACCCGATGACCTTGGAAGAGATAAAGGCAAAGCAAGAACATATTCAAGCTATGATTGAAATAACATCAGCATTGACCGACTCAGAGTTTAATGATCTAGAAGGCTGTAATGATGCAAAAGCAATGTGGACCATGCTCATATCTATGTATGGCAGTGATGAACATGTTCAAAGAGAAAAAGTAGATAGTCTAAGAGGACAACTTGAATCCATGAGAATGAATGAATGTGAGAACATAACCCAATATAGTACAAGGTTAAAGGAGACTGTCAATCAAATCAAAGGAGCAGGAGGAACTATTGAAGAAAAAGATGTAACAAGTAAGTTGCTTAGAACACTTCTACCTGCTTATGCCATTCGAGTCTCTGCAATCAATAAATTGAGGTCTGTACCAAATATGCCAGTTTCTTTGGATGCTACTATTGGTAAGCTACATGCATTTGAGTTAAGAAATTTTGATAACAGTGCGTCTTCAGTAAATAAAGTAGAATCTACATTCAGTTCTTTTCATATTGGTGAATCTGATGATTATAATGATAGAATGAGTAAGTACTTAGAAGGGAATCACAGTAGAGCAAGTGAAAGATTTTGTAAGAACATGGAAGAGGTACACAAACTGTATGAGGAAATCAAAAAGCAAGAAGAGTTTGAAGCATTATTAGCCAGAAGGTTACTGAGAGGAAAAGGTAAGTATAAAGGAAAGCTACCTTTAAAATGTTTTAATTGTGATAAAATAGGACATATGGCTTCTAACTGCCCTGACAAAGAATCTAGTGAAAAGAGAGAATACCGAGATAACAGGTAGAAAGACAACCAATACAAAGGACACCGAGACTTCAGAAGGAGAGATAGAAAGACATGCCTAGTAGCTGATGAGGAATCCAATGATGATAAATCTGATGAAACTGATACAGAGGAATTTATTTATGTGGCTATTAAAGATGGATCAAATGAAGAAAGGTATGAAGAAAAAGCCCTAATATCTCACATAAATAATAATGATTCTTGGATCATAGACAACGAATGCTCACATCACATGACAGGTGATAAACACAAATTTGTTAAATTAGAAGACTATGATGGAGGCTATGTAAGATTTTGTAATGATGCACCATGTCCGGTAAAAGGTAAAGGCTCTATCACACTTCTTGACAATGCAAAATGTGATGATGTATACTGGGTTGAAGGTTTGAAATACAATTTGTTGAGTGTAGCACAGCTAAACAATACAGGATACCGAATAGAATTTCAGAAAGGAATTGTCAAATTTCATGACAAGCATGGAAAGTTAGCTGCTACTGGGACACAAACACAAGGTAATACATTTCATCTTGACTCAACTCGGAACAAGTGTCTTTATGCAAAGATAGATGATACCTAGTTATGGCATAAAAGGTTTTGTCATGTAAATTTTGATAATCTGATCAAAATAAGTAAGAAGCACTGAGTAGGAGGTCTACCGAGTCTGGAAAAACTTGAGAATGCTATGTGTCGAGGATGCCAGATGGGTAAGATGACAAGATCAAGCTTTACAAGTAAGTCCTACACTTCTAAAGGAATTTTAGATCTAGTACACACTGATCTTTGTGGTCCCATGAAAGTTTAAAGTTATTATGGTGATAAATATTTCATATTATTTGTGGATGATTACTCAAGGATGATGTCACTTATGTTTTTAAAAGAAAAATCAGAAGCCTTTCAAATGTTTAAATGGTACAAGGCAAGAGTTGAAAATGAAACAGGAAGATAGCTGAAATGTCTTAGATTTGATAGAGGAGGAGAGTTCACTTCTGATGAATTTAACTTATTTTGCAATGATCATGGTATAAAAAAGGCAAGTGTCTGCACCGAGAACACCTCAGCAAAATGGGATAGCAGAGAGAAGAAATAGATCAATTGTAGATTGTACCAGAACCCTAATGATAGAAAAGAGGGTACCTCAAACATTTTGGAGAGAAGCAATCAGCACTGCAGTTTACACCCTGAACCGAGTACAACTGAAGAAAGGAACTATGAAGACACCATATGAGATCTGGTATGACAAGAAACCTAATGTAAGTTATTTTAAAATCTTTGGAAGTAGATATTATGTTCACAAAGATGACAGAAATGGAAAGTTTGATCAGAAAAGTGAAGAAGGAACATTTCTTGGTTATTCTTCTAGAAGTAAAGCATTTAAATGTCTGATCAAATCATTTAACAAAATAGTAGAAAGTGCAAATGTGAAAATTGATGAATTTGTAGAAAGAAATGATGAAGGAAATTCCAAAGAACTAGAAGGTTATGAAGAATTTGTTTATGTTCAACCGAGAAACCCTACCGAGAAAGTTGCTGAAGAAAATGAAGATAATGTCCAGCTACCGAGTGATGAAGAGGATCATATATAACCTACTGAGCCTATATTAGCCAAATATGTCAGAAGAAATCATGCATCAAGTCAGATTATAGGAGATAAGGATGATCCAGTGATGACAAGGAACAAACTGAGATAGAACACATGTCTGATATCTGAATTTGAACCGAGAATAGAAAAAGAGGCATTTAACAGTGAAGATTGGGTAAATGCTATGATAGAAGAGATTGATCAAATCAAGAAGAATGACACATGGACACTAGTCCCAAGACCGAAGGACAAAAATGTAATCGGTACAAAGTGGATTTTCAGAAACAAGGTAAATGAAAAAGGTGAGGTCATTCGAAACAAAGCAAGACTAGTTTGCAAAGGTTATGCCCAAGAAGAAGGAATAGATTATGGTGAGACTTTTGCACCTGTGGCTAGACTTGAGGGAGTAAGAACATTGTTGACATATGCTGCTTTCAAAAATTTCAAGGTATATCAAATGGATGTTAAATATGTATTTTTGAATGGTATACTAGAAGAACAAGTTTATATTGAACAACCTGAAGGATTTGTTGAAGACATGAGTAAAGATCAGGTATGTAAACTAAACAAAGCTTTATATGGTCTGAAACAAGCACCTAGAGCATGGTATGAAAGACTGCACTCTTATTTGATCAAGATTGGTTTTATAAGGAGAAGTGAAAACAACAATATGTACATGAAGAATGATGAGGACAATGGAATACTAATCTTAGCCATATTTGTTGATGATATTATTTTTTGTGGTAATGACTCCTTATGAAAGAACTTTGGAAATGAAATGTGCAAAGAATTTGAGATGTCATTAATCGGTGAGATAAAGTATTTCATAGGTTTATAGATACTACAAATGAAAGATGAGATTTTCATTACTCAAACCAAGTACATAAAGGAAATCTTGAAGAAATTTGGAATGGAGGATTCTAAACCTGTAAGTACTCCTATGACTACTAACTGTAAACTATCAAAGAATAATGAATCTGCATCTGTTGATGAGACACTTTATCGATGTATGATTGGAAAGTTGCAATATGTTGTGCATGGTAGACCGGATATAGCACATGCAGTAGGTATTGTTGCAAGATTATCTACAGATCCCAAAGAAACCCATATGACAACAATTAAGAGAATTTTCAGATACTTGAGAGGCACTGAAGATTATGGCTTAGTATATGAAAAAAGGAAGGATTTTGATTTAAATGTTTATACTAATGCTGATTGGGCAGGCAACATTGATGACAGGAAAAGCACAAGTGGTGGAGCTTTCTTTTTAGGAGAAAGACTAGTAAGTTGGCTTAGCAAGAAACAAGGATGTATTTCACAGTCAACAACAGAAGCTGAATATGTTGCTCCAGCATTGAATTGTACCAATATAGCATGGATCAAGCAACTGTTGGAAGGTATAAATGAGAAAGTTACTGAGCCAGTAACTATATTCTGTGATAATACAAGTGCCATTAACATTTCAAAGAATCTGGTAATGCACTCTAAGACAAAACATATTTCTATAAAGTATCATTATCTCAAAGAAGAAGTTCAAGAGAAGAAAGTTGTGCTGGAATATATCAATTCAAAGGAGCAAATAGCAGATATCTTCACAAAGCCACTGCCAAGGGACACTTTTGAGTATCTCAAAAGCAAGTTAGGGGTCCTACCCCTATCTTCTATTCACTGACAGAGTTCGGTGAAAGCATCAATTTGATGAATCTATAGAATATTATGTGTGGATTGATGCTGATTTATGCACTTTAGAAGGTTTTCTAAAGGTGTGCAGGAAATAGTGAATAGAGACAAGTTGCTCTGACCAAGACTAAGATGATACATAGCAAGGCAAATCACTTCACAGGGGAAGAAATCATGATTTAGTTCTTTTAATTTTTGGCATTGTTGTCAAAGGGGGAGAAGACTAAATGGTAGACTAAATGGTAAAGCCCTAAATGAAGAAGATAACAAAAGACTAATGACAAGGGGAGAAGACTAATGAAAGAGGGAGAAAGCCTAGAAGACTTCAGATGATTTTTAACAGCTCAAGGATAACAGGAGAAGTCTAACAACAATCTGAATCCGAATCAATTTGAATATCTTGTTGGTATTACCATTTAATTGTTGGTTTTGCCATCAATGCCAAAGGGGGAGATTGTTGGCATTTCAATAGAAAGGAGATTGTTGGCATTTGATAAGGATATTGAGAAGGTTGTTGGAGATTATTGATATAACTGAAGAAGGATGATTACTATCTTTACAATATTATTTTGTCATTGATGTAAAGAAATTGATTTTCTAATTCAGTATGATGTTGCCATATCTTGAGAAGATTGATTTGAAGAGAATTAAGAGGTCGGTAAGACACATAAAGAATGTGATGAATAAGGGGAGAAATAAGTTATTCAATGAGAAACTATTACCGAGTTAGACAATGATGAGATCATGATGTTTAGATCATTTTGATATCCTACATATGTTGTTGATTGTAAGGTTAATAAATACTATGTCATCAAGCAAAGAACCTAGTCGGTAAACCCTAAGGTTATCGATATCGGTTAATGAAGGCGGAATGTCTACCGAGTAAAGTTTAGTATTTACCGAGTTGCAACTGAGTTATGATAGATCGCATTGGATGGATAAAAGAATTATTTAATGAAGGGTGTTGATGAGCTGGAGATGAATAAATGATTGGTATGCAACGCATGAAGTTTGTTAAGGATCTATGGCAATGGAAAATCGGGAGGAAAATCTACAACACAGATTGAACTACAATAACCTAGCACAAGTTCCTAGGAAGGTATGCAAGTTCCAAGGCAAGGTAAAACATTTTTTAGAGTGAAGGATACATTGAACCTAGTTAAGATTGAAGATCTGATGGCTATGATTGATCATGGGAAATGTGATCAAGGAGATTAAGCGGTTAGCAAATTGTTTATAAATAAGGAATTGTTGATAAACAATGTATGCGGGCAAGTGTAAGCACATGGATGCTACATAGTGATTACCAAGCACGGAAGCTTGAAGACCTGTTTGAATAACAGAGTAGGGAGCCCAGCAAAAGGACAAGATAAGTCCTATGACAATATTTTTTTGAGCAAATAGAATCTGCTTTAGCATTTTAGATGTGAAGTTGCAGATATATTTTTATTATTGTTATTTTGTAAGTGACAGAAAATCTCTTAACCGAGTGGACTTAACAATCTTATATGTAAACCCTCTAGAAAGGTAACATTCTAAATGAGTGTTTGAAATCCTTTGACAAGGTCACTTCTAACAAAGTGAAGATCCTAATAGATCTGAGGGAAATCCATTAACCGGGTCACATCTAGCAATGTGTTTGTAATCTTTAATAGGATTTGCTTTTAACCGAGAATACTCTAGAAGAGTATATTTCTTAGTGGGTCCAAAATTCCATAGTAGTTTTTCCCTATTTGGGTTTCCCTTTAAATCTGGTGTTATATGTGTTATGATGGTTATGTGTTTATGAGATAGCATGTTTAGTAGTTTTTGGTTATATTGCTGAAGTATAAGTTACCGAGGTTGAATCTGTTGATTTTATAGAAGATTAAGTTTGTATGATTCACCCCCCCCCCTCTCATCTTGTTAGCTATTGGCATCAGAACTTTACAATATTTTACATAAAATAATATTTATAAATGATAGGCCATGGGATGGTCATTATAATTCAATACTATATTAAGTAAAAACTATGAAACATCAATCTTGATCATAAAAGGTTGAGAGACGTCTAGAAGTACAAGTATAGGAAAACATAAAAGAAAAATCCTTTAACTTATTGTAGGCATTGGAATTGTATTTTGTCCACTTAAATATAATATTGATATTTGTGATTTAAGGTGAGGGAATGTTTGGGTAAAAATTAATAAGCTTGCAATATAAGTTTACAAGACCAAGAAAAAGTGGCATTTTTTTACATTTGAAGGTTTTAGCCACTTAAGAAGAACTTTCATTTTTTTGGTTCCACCCGAATTCCATGTGAATTAATAACAAATACAAGATAGGAGATGGATTTTTTACCAAAATAACACGTAGAGAGTTTGGCATACAAATTATTCTACTATAGTGCGTAAAAATAATGTCCTAGATGATATAAATATACCTTCCAAGTGTGGAAAATATAAGGATATCATTTCAGTATATGACCTAACAAATTTATCCAAATAATATTTGAAGAAACCATTAATTAGTTACATGGAATTAGTGGGAGTGTGAGTGATAACAAAAGGCATCACAAGCCACCCAAAGGAACGATTTTTGTCTTGAAATCTATCTATTATTTTTTCTCCACCTAAAATCTGACATGATGATAGCTACACTTGAGATCAATTTTAAAGAAAAAAACTTTCCACCTTGAAGTTGATCCCACAATTCATTAGTATGAGGGAATGGATGTTGATTTTTTATTATAATCTTGTCCAATACTTAAAAATTAAATTTAAAAATTATAACTACCATCCTTCTTATGCACAAGAAAAATGGAGAAGCAAGGGATCTACTTAATTTTATGAAATCTTTGAATAAGTCTTCAATATATTATTTGATTTAACTATTTTTTTATAATTGATTGTTGATATAGTAGGCATTAGGGAGAGCACTAACGAGAAGAAGTTCAATACTTAATATTGATTGCTTAGTTTGGGGGAAGTGTGCTAGGGTCTAGAAACACATGTGAATTAGAGTGCAATAATTTATCAAAATGGGCATGTGGTTTGAAATACTGGATTTTTCTTATGGTTTGATATCATATTGTGGTCTCATGAGAAATACTACAAATTCTATTGTTTTCATGATGATTTTTTGTGTCTATTTAAAACTAGTTAAGTGTGTGGAAATAGAAAAAATTTGAAATAGTGGCCATCCTTGAGCTTTTTAGCAAAACATATTAATTTGTGTTGTAAAAAAAAATACACGTTATAATGTGTACACTTTTTTATTGCCTTGAATTCAAAGTGCTTATGATTCCCATTCATTTACACTTGGATTTCCAATCCTAAGTGTTTCACATCTCTTGTGGCTCCTAAATTCATGTTTTCAACATAAATTAAATCAATTTTGAACTTCAACCTCATCGCATTTTACATGTTCTACAATAAATTTTTATGAAACCACCACCAAAATGAAGAGCTACTTCTTAACTTTTTAGCCATACATTTTTGTAATATTATGAATATGTTTTAAGGTATTAATTTTTATTTTCTTTTAAGAGTGTCTTCATATTCCTCCTATAATTATGTATTGGATTTTTTATAATTACACACACATGTATATGTATTTGTATGTGTGTTCATACATACATACATACATACATACATACATACATGCATGCATACATACATACATACATATATATATACATATATACATACATATATATTACATATATACATACATATATATATACACATACATATACATACACATACCTATATATATGTGTGTGTGTGTGACACACACACACACATATATGTATATGTATATAAATATGTATATGTATATATACACATATATATATACATACATATATATATACATGTATTATATATATATGTATATATATATATGTATGTATATATATATGTATGTATATATATATATATATGTATTATATATATATACATACATACATACATACATACATACATACATACATACATACATGTATGTATTAATGTATATGTGTGTGCATGTATGTGTGTGTGTGTATATGTATATATGTGTATGTGTATCTGTATGTGTATGCATATGCATATGCGTATATGTATGTGTATGTGTATGTGTATGTGTATGTGTGTGTATACATATACATATACATATACATATACATATACATATACATATACATATATACATACATATACATATGTACATATATAATGTAGTGTCATAAAATTGTGACCCTTGCAATTTTTTACCACATTAGGGTCTTCACATCGGTGAATTGAATCCGCAAGCCTGATCAGAGACCCAAGACTTTCTCAATCCCCAAAACTGTACTTTTTCCGCACTCTACACTACCTAAACCTGATTCTTCTCCTGAGTTAAGGGTAGGAAAAGGGCGTGGCGCCCTTTTCCCTATCCTATCTTGGGGCTCCTTCTTTCAAACTATGCATTAAAATTTGCACTTAAAGTGGGAAAACTTCCCTTGTGTCATCCTATGATGAAAAATCAGCCTATTAACACTAATTGATGAATATATAAGTTGCATTTGCCCTCCTATTTGCAAAAAAGGTGAAAATTGGCACAAGTTTGAATACATGAGATTGCGCATTCAAGAATTCAAGAGCATTCAAGCATTCCTTTCAAGAATTGAGCATTCTCAAGTTTCCCTTCAAGGCTAGATCTCGCATTCAAGTCAAGGATTCAATCATTGAAGAGGAGATCCCTTTCAACATTCAATTCCATATAAGAAAATCTACCTACATTTCCATCACAACCTCCCTTGAGGTGAATTACATTTCAATATTTCATTTGCATTTACTCGCAAGTACTTTCTTTCATCATTTGGTTAATTCCAAAACTGGGGTTTGACCTGAAGGCAAACCCCTAATCCCAAACCCTTTTCCTCTCTTTTTTGTGTGTAGGTTGTAGGTGTGTAGCTATATTCATAGATTTGGACTCCATTTACAAAGGCTGAAAAACCCTTTTCATTTCGCGGTTTTTTTGGAGGACCGTGTGCACTTTCAACACGGTCTCAACAACTTTTCCTCAAATTCACAGGGCAGCTTCATCTCAACACATTATAGCCAGATCCAAGTGCACAGCTTCATCCCACGCTTCTATTTCAAGTTATAATCAGTTCTTTTTTACTTTTACGCTTGGTCTCAAAACACATAATTCAATCAGTATTCATTCTAAAAGAGGGGTTAGCTTGTCATTTCTACCTCATTATCAATTTATTTAGTATTCAATCTCTCTCCCTAGAGATTGGATCTAGTGAATTTTCCTCCCTCTTTTAAATGTAATGTGCATGAGGTGATTGAAGGGAAATCCACAGTGAAACTTTCATCTCTCCTTGGAAGGAAGAAAATCTTTCCTCTTGATCTCTCCATCAGTCACTTTTCCCCACATTACATTTTGGTGAACCCGACATCTTGCATGCTTTATTATGAAAATCATTGCATATTTTTCATTTACAAGTTTTATTTTTTTGCAAACTTAGTGGTTAATTCATTCAAAACCCTAGTATTTTAAAATTGAAATTGAACTTGTGTTTTGTACAAATTGCTTGCTATTGTCTTAGATTTGAAAATTGCTTTGTTTGTCAAATTCAATTTCTTCATTGTCTTGTTCAATTTGCAAATCAAATTCACAAAATTAAGATGTTAATTGTCAAAACCCTAATTTTCAAAAATCATCTTGAAATTGTGCAAAAATTGAATTTCCATTTAATTTTCAGATTTGTGATTGTTTTCACACTTATCCTCTTTCCTAAAATTCAAATTTTCAATTTCTCTCCATTTACAAAATTCAAAATTTTAAAAATTAAGTGGTTACGTCCTAAAACCCTAATTTTAAAATTTAATTGGATTTTGTGTCACTTTCAATCAACTTCAGTCTTCTAAACCTTTTCCAAGGTGTCCCTATCCATTAGGTTTGACCTTTTTCAAATTCGCAATTCAATTCCTCATTTTTTTCAAAATCTAATAAGGTCCTCTTTTCACATTCAAACCTTAATTTCGTCTATCTAGAGATCATAAAATCCACCAATTTTTTGGGGATAGCTTTAAAATCATTGTAACTTTCATGCCTAAAATATGTCCGAAAAAGTTGGGAGGACCGTGTGCACATTCAACACGGTCCCCGACTTTTTTCCCAAAATTTCGGGAGTCTGTTATGACTGTGTTTAATAGCTTAAGTCCAAAAAATAGGCTAATTTTGTCAATTTTTGATCCCTCTGAAATAAAAAATACCTTCAAAATTCAACATTTCAAATTTCAAGAAAATTTTTAAAATTAAGTGGCTAATTATAATCTACCCCGATTTTGTCAATTTTAAGATTAAGTGGTATCCCCTTGGCCCTAATTTTAAAATTCCATTTTCCTTTCATTTAACATAAAATTATTTTTAGAAATTGTGTCATTTTCTTCTTTCAACAAAGTTCAAATTGTTTAATCATTATTTCCTCAAATTTTGCATTATTCAATTTTGTAAACTTTGTTCCTATAATTCAAAATTCAAAATCAAAATTTCAAATTTTCCCTCTAGTGCGTGAGTTTTACCACTATTAGTCCTACCTATACTATCCTTGTTAGACAAAGTATTAGAATTAAGGCTTCCCAAGGTTTAATTACTGAGGAGATGGAGCATAATTTAGGTGACTTCTTTAATGAGAATAATGCTAATTCTTTGCATCCTAATCATGTCCATATCTATCCAATTGATGAATCCCATGATGAAGAAAAAGCTTTGACTAGAGTTTCCATAAATCAACTTTCAAAATTGGACACTCAATTTGATAACTTTCAACAATGGATGTCCCAAGAATACCCTAATAGTGAAACTCTTCCATTAATTGAAGGACTTAAACGCATGATTCAAGGTGATAAGAATGGAATTGATATATTGTGTGGCATTTCTCATATTGTTGATTACAATGTCATGCCTATAAAGAGTTGTGCCAAAATCCTAGGTTATTAACAACCTTCAACACAAGTCAATCCTTCTATTCCTTTGACTACTCCTATGACTAGTGTTCCTACTTTTACCTCAAACGTCATGGCTACTTCAACTCAAAATTTCATCCCTACAACCATTAGTAATGGGGGAAATCCCTCTTCCTCATTTAATCCTCCATCTTTACCTATGTCTTCAATAAGCATTCCTATTATCCCTTAACCAATCAATGTGCCACAAGGGGGTAATTCATTCAAGAATTTTATTCCTCCTATAAGTGTCCCTTTTCTTACTCAATCATCACCTATGCCTACTTATTATAATGTCCCACCACCTTATTCTCAATCAATGCCTTCTTTCAATAACATCACACCACCTTCTCAATCAACCATGTCTAACATCAATTCTTCTATCGAAGCGACCATTAACAATCTTGCTCAAATCGTGTCTTCCTTACAAAAACAAATTTCTTCCACAAGTCAATCCAAGTTTAGTGTGCCCACATTTGATGTTGCGAGCCCACTTTTCCTTGATATTGTTAAAGCCATCCCATCTAAGCTTGTTGAGGTTCCTCAATTGGAACTCTATAATGTAAAAGGTGATCCTCTAACACATGTCAAAACATTTCAAACCTTGTGTACTGATTTTACTTATGATCAAAGATTGCTTCCAAAATTGTTTACAAGAACACTAAGAGATAAGGATTTACAATGGTATTGTGTTGGTATGATTGTCATAACTGATGAAGATGAGATGATGATGGGTGACTGTAACTGGCAGAGGAAAGATGACATGATCAGTTATTTGTGTTGTCATTGATGGCAACCAGGGTCAACTAATGTTTGATGATGTTTAGATATGGTTTTTGATGATTGACTTGTTGGCTAAGTGATTTGGTCTACCGAAGTTAGAGTTTGATAGTTTGACAGGGTTTACCGACAAGATTGGGAATTAGGACCTTAACTGGTAAAGCAGATAAGTTTTGATGGAATTGGGTGATTGGTGATGTTTGGTGACTTGCGGTTTGAAACACAATCTTGTATGATGGATTTGAGTATGTAACCAAAACTACATCCTATGATGGTTACCGGAAGGCATGTTTTGAATTTTTTATGAAGTTTTGCTAGGGTTTTAGTAGGGTTTAAGGACCAATGATGAAATCACTCAACCGGTAATGATTCTTGATATGACGATTCTTTACGATGAGTCTACATGGAGGAGATAACACAGCACAACCCACAAAAAATTTAAATGTTGTTTTGGCATGATTCACAGAAGAATTTCTTGGGAAACAACGAAACACTTAGTGGAGTGTTTTGAGGTTTTGACTTTGGTACAGGTCGAATTTTTTTGTGATGAGTTATGATCAACCAATAATTGATATAGCATTGTAAATTGTTGTAATGATTTATATGAAGATTTGATATGATTTGTATTGTAATTTCAAGATGTAATTAGGGTTTATTGGCCAACCTGATTGAGATGTCTATTTAGGATGACATAGTTGATGTTTTATGTGTCGGTGGTATTAGGAGAATGATTTAAGCCATCCCAAAGAATATAGAGATCTGTCTGAGTGTTGTAGACTGTGAAGCATAACTAGATCTAATTTAGCAAGTTGAAACTATAAAGTAACAAATCACTTTTCATTGTTGTTCCCTAACAGTTACAACAACTTAAATCCCTTAACCAGGTAGGTCCTAATAGGCCTTTATCATTTAAGTCCCCTAATAGGGAAGCTCTTAAAAAGGGTAGTAAATCCTCTCACCATGTTGATCCTAATATTAGATCATTAATATCTTAGTTGGAGTGATAGGTAAATCCCTTAGCCGAGTGACTCCTAACAAGGTCTTCTCCTACTGGGCATATTGTAAGCTCCTAATAGGGCTAAGCTCCTAATAGGGAATACTTCAAAAGAGTATAAATTTTAGTGGGTATGAACTCCCACTGTGGTTTTTCCCTACTTGGGTTTCCACAACAAAATTATGGTGTTCATGTTTGGAATTATTTTCTTGTGATGTTCATGTTTTATTTTTTATTATCGATTAAGACAGTTTATGTTTGTTTATCAAAGATCTTAAAGTGGTTACCAATATTGATGGTTAAATGGTTGATGAATCATTTTGACTAGTTAATAAGTTGGTAATAGTGTTTCTTGATCTGATATTGAGTTGATGGCTAATCTGATTAATAAGTTTGCATAAGTGGAAATGATTGTCTAGATCTGATAAGGAAATCTTTTATGAAGAATTCGCATAAGTGTTGAATGATTTTAGATCTAAGATAAATCTGTTTTGGTGTTGAAAGTTTTTGTTTTTGTTAATACTGATTCATCCCCCCTCTGAGTATTAACTAGATCCTCATTGTATTAACAATTGGTATCGAATCTTTGGTCCTCTGTGTGCAGAAAGCCTAACCACTTGAGGAAAAGATTATGAGGAAGTCAAGATGATGAAGAAAGAGGGTCCTAAGTTTAACAAGGAGAACTACAAGATCTGGAAAGATAGAACGAAGATCTACATTAAAGGTCTTGGTGCACAATATTGGAAGTAGGTTGAAACAAGATATGTTGCTCCTACTACTGCTCCCTTGACACTGGATGAACTCAAAGAACAACAAGAGAACATGCAAGCCTTAGAAGCCATTGTAAGTACTTTATTTTATTCAGAATATATTGATGTTCAAGGAATGGAAATTGCACAGGAGGTATGGGAAAAGCTAGATACAATCTATGGAGGAGATGAGCATGTACAAAGATCCAAAGAAGAAAGCTTGAGAGGAGAGTTTGACGACATGAAAATGCTTGAAGGAGAAAATATTGTACAATATGGTCAGAGAATCAAATAAGTTGTTGGTGGCATAAAGAGTGCTTGAGGTAAGATAAAATATGATGCTATAGTGAGTAAGATTTTTAGAACTCTTCAACCTTAGTATGCTATAAGAGTTTCCACAATCCAAGAACTTAGATCTATTTCAAAGGATAAGGTAACTGTTGACTTATTTATTGGTAAACTTACAACTTTTGAGTTAAATAGTTTTGACAATAGTGTGGAAAAATCTAATGAATCTACCTTTAAAGCTTTTGTTACTAGTTCATCTTCTAGAAAAGGAAAAGATATATGTCATTATTATGAGTGAAGGACAAGTCATGGAAGTAACTGGGGAAATGAAGACAATGAAGATCAAGTGATAGAACTTGAGGCATTGTTAGCAAAGAGATTTCCAAAGAGGAATTGATAAGTATAAAGGAAAGCTACCTTTGAAGTGTTTCTCTTGTAGTAAAATTGGTCATATTGCTGCTAACTTCCCTAAAACTGATAAGAAAGAAAAGTTTAAAGATTCAAAGGAAAGGGAAAGAAACATTGTTATGTTGTAGTAGATGAAGGTGTTACTGATGAGGAGTATGAAGAAGAAGATGACAATGAAGAAATTGTGTTTGTAGCCATAAAGGAGGAACTTTCAGATGAAAAGGCACTAGTATCTCATATGGAGAATAGTGATGAGTGGATTATAGACAGTGGCTACTTACACCACATGACTGAAGAAAAAAATAAGTTTATAACCCTTAATGAATTTGATGGAGGTGTTGTCAGATTTGGAAATAACTCTCCCTGCATGGTGAAAGGTAAAGGTTCTATCTCTCTAAATGGGAAGAGTAATGTTGATGACGTATTTTGGGTTGATCGTCTAAAGCATAATATTTTAAGTGTTGGTCAGCTCAATGATAAAGGATATTTGCTTGAGTTTAAAAGTGGAGTCTACAAAATTCTTGGAGGTAATGGTGAATTGATTACTACCGGGAAGCAAACTAGAGGTAACTTATTTCATTTGAATGCTAATGTCAATAATTGTCTAGTTGTGAGAATTGAAGATAGCTGGTTGTGGCACAAGAGATGTTGTTATATGAATTTTGATAACTTGGTGAAGGTAAGAAATTCAAGTGATGTAAGAGGATTGCCTCAAATTGTTAAACCGGATAATGTGATTTGTAAATATTGTCAAATTGGTAAGGTGACCTCTATTTCTTTTAAGAGCACGAAGTGTTCATCTGAGAATATTTTAGGTTTGGTACATACTGATCTCTATGGCCCTATGAGAACAAAAATCTATTTTGGTGATAGATATTTCATGCTCTTTACCAATGACTATTCTAAGATGATGTTGGTTACATTCTTAAAGGAGAAATCTGAAGCTTTTAGTAAGTTTGAATCATTTAAAGATCTATTTGAGAATGAAACTAGTAAGAACTTGAAATGTTTAAGGTCAGACCGAGGAGGAGAATTCACATCTGATGTATTTATTAAGTATTCCGATGAACATGGTATCAAGAGATAGATGTTTTCTCTGAGGACACCACAACAAAATGGCATAGTAGAAAGAATGAACAGAACAATAGTTGAAGCTACAAGAACCATGTTGTTATAGGGTAATGTACCTAAGATGTTTTTGAGAGAAGCGGTTAGTACTATAGTATATACATTAGACTAGGTAATTATGAAGAAAGGTAACAATAAGACACCCTATGAGCTATGGTATGGTAAAACACCTTGTGTAAGTTATTTTAAATTTTTTGGAAGTCAATGCTTCATTAAGAAGGATAACTACACTGAGAAATTTGATGCAAATTAAGATGAAGGATTTTTTCTTGGTTACTCTTCTAAGAGTAAGGCATATAAATGTTACAATAAGAGAACTAAGAATTTTTTTGAAAGTGCTAATGTGAAGGTAGATGATCTATCTAGAAAATCTGAAGGTACAAGCATATCGGAACTTGAAAAAGATGATAATGAGGAAAGACTTGTGATCATTGAACTGGAAGCACAGAACAATGAAGAACAGGAAAATTCAGAATTAAGTGCTCAACCGGTAAGAGATGACAGTGATGAAGAGAATGTAGAATCAGAAGAGGAAGATGCAAAACTAATACAGGCTATACCTAGATGTTAGACAGTTCAAATAACTAGAAGACAACTGAGAGGGGGGGGGGGTGAATCAGTTGTCACAGATTACCAGAACATTTAGCAATTAAAAATTTAATACCGAAACCCAAAACTTTAATATCAGAACCCAAAACATTAATACTGGAATGCTTAAACCAAATACCTTAATAGTAGTTAAACCAATTAAGCATAAACAATAAGAACATAATAAATACCATCCACATGACACCAAGATTTATATGTGGAAAACTCGGTAAAGGTAAAAACCACGATGGGAAGACTACCCACAGTTAGATAATACTTCTGCAGTAAGTATGTGAATTACAATTGAGGGGCCTACACTTGCAGGAAGGCCAACAACCTATAACTCACTACTCATCACAAAAGGAGTCTCACTGACTACATAGAAATCTAGACTAATCTCCAGAACAAGTGTTTGAACTGCAAAGATAACATCTCCTATGTCTGAGTATAGTTTCGGTTAAGCTCAATACCGGAGGACTAAATCCTCTTACATAAACCCAATTCGATCTCCAATGATCAACCAAATCCTTTGCTTGAATGATATTACATTATTCACACATTACATATCCATGTCCATTCCCTAACCTTATACCTATGATGATCTACAATGAGATCTTACATCATATATATACAAACCCTCGACCATAAACAATCAGGTCGACCACTAGACAATAAACCAAATACATAATTACAAAACATGTCATCCTTAGACCAAACAAATAATATCCAACACATAAGACATCTCGAAAACACATCAAGATGTCCAATCTACATGTTACATTAAGTCGGTCCATAACCTAGATCAACCAGGACCCAATATAGGTCCACACGCTAAAGAAATGATCTCCATCTACCAAGTCTCGAACATGATCACCAATAGCATCCAGAATCTCCACCAGAAGCTGCACCAACACCACTTATGCATATAATCAAAGATCTTCAACAATGCTTTGTTGGTGAAACCCTCGTCTGAACAACAAACCAAGCTTGCCAGCATATAGGAAAGCATCTGATCACCAAATCAAAACCAAATGACTGAGCATGAATCAGAGTAGCATGAGCAATCCAATTCCATAACCAAACCATACCAGAGCCTACCGGATTATGCTAGATCCAAACCAACCAGAAACAACTCAACCTACCGGGACCAAAATGGTGCCTGTAAAGCATCCAAACAGCTAGTGTTGAGATCAATGACAAAACATCAGTGCAACACATAATCAGTTCCTCCAAATGGCCAACACTAGATATGTCAGATTAAATCACTCACAAGATCAGATAATTGGTGATAAGAATGCAGGTGTGCAGACTAGGAGAAAGATTAGAGAAAATTCTTGTTTGATCTCTATAATGGAAACCAAGACAGTAAAGGAAGCACTAAAAGATGATGATTGGGTGAATGCAATGAATGAAAAATTAGATCAAATTGAGAAAAATCAGACTTGTCACTTGTTCCTAGACCAGAGGATAAGAATGTAATTAGAACAAAATGGGTCTTTAGAAATAAATTGGATGAAGAAGGAAGGATTGTAAGAAACAAAGTGAGGTTAGTTTGCAAAGGGTATGCACAGGAAGAAGGTGAGGACTATGGAGAGACATTTGCACCAGTTGCAATATTAGAAGGTGTAAGGATGCTACTGGCATTTTTTGCATATAAAGGTTTCAAAGTCTACCAAATGGATGTCAAGTCAGCCTTTTTGAATGGAATACTAGAAGAGGAAGTATACATTGAACAACCTGATGGATTTTCCTTGACTGATGATAAGGACATGGTGTGTAAATTGCATAAATCACTATATGGTCTTAAGCAGGCACCAAGAGCATGGTATGAGAGATTACATGCACATTTGATCAAGATTGGATTTTAGCGTACCAGTGAGGACAATAATATTTATTTGAAGACTGATGGAGACAAGATGCTGATAGCTGAAGTATTTGTTGATGACATCATTTTTGGAGGAAATGATGATATGCGTATAGACTTTGCTGATATTATGAAAGAGGAATTTGAAATGCCTCTAATCAGTGAAATAAAGTTCTTTATTGGTTTACAGGTCCAACAACTAGATGGTGGTATCTCAATTTGTCAAAGAAAGTATATCATAGAAGTATTGAAGAATTTCGGTATGGAAGATTGCAAACCGGTAGGAACACCGATGGTGACTGGTTGCAAGTTGTCAAAGCAAGATGATTCCCCTGATGTTAGTGAAAAGGAGTACAGATCCATGATTGTCAAGCTACATTATGTTGTTCATAGAAGACCGGATATTGCTCATGTTGTTGGCCTACTAGCTATATTTCAAAAGGAACTGAAGGAAAGTCATATGATGACTGTAAAAAGGATTTTTTGGTATCTCAAAGGCATATTAGACAAAGGACTATGGTATCCCTACAAAGGAGATTCCACTTTGGATGTCTTTACTGATGCAGATTGGGCAGGTAATGTGGATGATAGGAAAAGCACAACTAGTGGAGCTTTTCTACTTGGAGGAAGACTAGTTGCATGGACAAGAAAGAAATAATCATGTGTTCCTTAATCTATAGTTGAAGCTGAGTATGTTGTTGCATCCATGAATTACACGCAGGCCATATGGATGAGACATGTGCTAGAAGGATTCAAGATAGATATGTCTGAACCATTGGATATTTATTATGATAACACACGTGCAATAAACATTTCTAAGAATATTGTACTTCATTCTAGAACCAAGCACATAGAGTTAAAGTATCATTTCTTAAGATAAAGAGTTTAGGAGAAGTAGGTGAAGATGGAATATGTGAAGAGTAAAAATTGGTTAGCTGACATCTTTACTAAACCCTTACCGAAGATAACTTTTGAGTTTCCTAGAGGTAAATTAGGGGTTAGACCCCTACACTGGAAGAACTGAGATGCTGGAGATGCATCAATCCTGTGGATTTCATGTTTATCTTTCACTAAGGATTTATGAAGATGTGAGCTACTCCATAGGGGGAGCACCTCTGATGCAAGTTTGATAAGATGCTCTAACTTACGGCTCTGATATGATATATTGATACAGTCCTGATTTAGTAATCTGATGCAATAATTTGATCAGTAGAGATAATGGAAGAGGCAGTAGAATAATTGAAGACAAGTAAGGGGGAGAAGAACATAATTAGATATGGAAAAGACAATAGGATGAGAACCAAAAGATGATGTGTTACCAGCAAGCTAATTGCAGATGATGATCACTCTGATTATATATCTGATTGGTGTTGGTGTTTCCATCAATGCCAAAGGGGGAGAATGTTGGCATGATTGGCATAACTGATGAAGATGAGATGATGATGGATGACTGTACCGGTAGAGGAAAGATGACATGATCAATTATTTGTGTTGTCATTGATGACAACTAGGGTTAACTGATGTTTGATGATGTTTACATATGGTTTTTGATGATTGAATTGTTGGATAAGTGATTTGGTCTATGGGAGTTAGAGTTTGACAGTTTGACTGGGTTTATCGACAAGACTGGGAATTAGGACCTTAATTGATAAAGCAGATAATTTTTGATGGAATTAGGTGATTGGTGATGTTTGGTGACTTGTGGTTTGAAACATAAGATTTTATGATGGATTTGAGTTTGTAATTGGAATTGCATCCTATGATGGTTTTCGAAAGGCATGTTTTGAATTTCTGATGAAGTTTTTCTAGGGTTTAAGGACTGGTGATGAAATCACTCAACTGATAATGATTCTTGATATGACGGTGATTGACGGTGTCTATATGGAGGAGATAACATGGCACAACCTACGAAGATGATTTAAATGTTGTTTTGGCTCAATTCAATGAATAATTTATTGGGAAACAATGAAACACTTAGTGGAGTGTTTTGAGGTTTTGACTTTGGTACAGATTAGATTTTTTTGTGATGAGTTACGATCAACCAAAGGTTGATATAGCATTGTAAATTGTTGTAATTATCTAATGAAGATCTGATATGATCTGTATTGTAATTTCAAGATGTAATTAGGGTTTATTGGCTGACCTGATTGAGATGTCTATTTAGGATGCCACAGTTGATGTTTTATGTGTTGGTGGTATTAGGAGAATGATTTAAGATGTCCTAGAGAAGATATAGATCTATCTGAGTGTTGCAGACTATGAAGCATAACTGGATCTGATTTAGCAAGATGAAAGTGCAAAGTAACATATCATTTTTCATTGTTGTTCCCTAATAGTTACAACAACTTAAATCCCTTAACCGGGTAGGTCCTAATAGGCCTTTATCATTTAATTCCCCTAACAAGGTAGCTCCCAAAAAGGGTGGTAAATCCTCTCATGAGGTTGATCCTAATAGATCATTAAGCTCCTAGCTAGAGTGATAGGTAAATCCCTTAACTAGGTGACTCCTAACAAAGTCTTCTCCTAACCGGGCGTATTGTAAGCTCCTAACAAGGCTAAGCTCCTAACATGGTGTACTTCAAAAGAGTACAAATTTTAGTGGGTACCAACTCCCACCGTGGTTTTTCCCTATTTGGGTTTCCACATCAAAATTATGGTGTTCATATGTGGAATGCTTTTCTTGTGATGTTCATGTTTTATTTTTTATTACCGATTAAGACAATTTATGTTTGTTTATCAGAGATCTTAAAGTGGTTACTGGTAATGATGGTTAAATCGTTGATGAAGCATTTTGATTAGTTAATAAGTTGGTAATAGTGTTTTTTGATTTGATATTGAGTTGATGGCTAACCTGATTAATAAGTTTTCATAAGTGGAAATGATTGTCTAGATCTGATAAGGAAATTTGTTACGAAGAATTGGTTTAAGTGTTGAATGATTTCAGATCTGAGATAGATCTGTTTTGGTGTTGAAAGTTTTAGTTTTTGTTAATACAGATTTACCCCCCCTCTCAGTATTAACCAGATCCTCATTGTATTAACATATTTCTCTTTGCCTTATTCTATCACTTCTTTTCAACAATTAGCAAATACTTTCATTCAATAATTTCAAAACAACATTGGTCCTAAAATCACTTTGATCGATTTAATGCATTGTAAACAAGGTGTTAAAGAAAAAGCGACTGATTTCATTGGTAGATATAAGCATTTGTGTGCTCAAATTTATTTTCTAGTACCTGATAATGATATTCAAAGAATTTTCATTTCTAATTTACAAAAAGATATTAGGGAAAATCTTCTTTTGTCTGAGTTTACTTCCTTTCCGTAGTTGTGCACAACACTCCACAATTATCAACTGGTTGTGAGTCAAATGGAGCAATCTACTCCTATGGCTTTGCGTGATAAGGGGGAGAGTGTTCAACAATAATTTGTGAAGTTCAAACCAACAAAAGGTTTCATCAAGTTCAATGACATAATCAACAACAACAATGTGAATGCTACAACAGGTGTGCCTCCTATTTTTAAATTATTTAAAAGAGAAAGACAATTTAATCCTTTGAATGAATCTTTACATAGTATTATTTCTTAGTAATTACAAAGAAATATTATCAAACTTCCTCCTATAAAACCATTTTATCCTTCTAATCTTGCATCCCCTTATTTTGATAACAATTCTATTTGTTAATTTCGTTGTTAGCCTGGTCATGATATTGAGAAATATCTTGCATCGAAAAGTAAGATTCAAGATTTGATTGATAATAATACTATATCTGTGGTAGGTGTGAATGATAAGGGAAACAAATCAGTAGCTCCTCCTAATCAAAATCTTAATTTTTTTACTAATCCTTTGCCTTCTTATACCTCTAACGTGATTGAGACTAAACATACCCCTTTCTCCTCTTCTGATCTTATTACCACAGCTCTGAATTTGGTGAACATGGTAGAGAAACAAGAGGCACCTAAGGATCCTTGTATTACATTTGACCCTAGTGAGACCATTAGATCACCTGATGGCCCTTTATACATAGTTGCGAAGGTTAAAGACATACCTTGCTGTGGTACCCTCGTTGATCCCTCTTGCATGGTTAATGTCATCGTTGAGGAGTATCTTTTTACTTTAAGTTTGCATAAACCAATCTATGATGATACTAATGTGGTTGTGAATTTATTTGATGGATTCTCTTGTCCTACCATTGGTTCTATTACTCTTCCTATTGAAGTTCATATTAAATCTATGGATGTCAACTTTGTTATCATTCCTTCTTCCAAGCAATTCCATGTGAAGTTGGGCTACCCTTGGCTATCTTCCATGAAGGTTGTTGCTTCTCCAATTCATAAGTGTTTGAAATTTCCTCACAATGGAGAAATTATAACTATTAACCATAGCTTATTTTGACAATTCAAAAGAAGCCCTGGTGTTCCGATTGATTTCTTTTCACCTAAGCAATTTCAATGTCTTCAATCAAGGAGCGATACTCTTTTCCAATCTTATCAAAAATGGAAGAAAGATATTATCTTATCCTTAAGTAAACCTAGATCCCGAACACTTGACACTCCTATCATTCTTGAAGATGAAGTTCTTCCCCTAATAGATAGAACTAATCTTCCTCCTAAGGAAGATCCTCTACCTATTCCTATGGATGTGACTATGCCTTCTCCTAAGAAGAACAACAATATTCCTCCTAAGGTTAGACCTATACCTCCTCCTCATGATGGACTTGGTCTCCTTCCTACGCATAATATTCCTCCTTTATATGGCCTAGTTCCACCTCCTTCCTCTTATAGAGAAAAGAGGCATGCCTCTCCTCTTGTCTAGCCTAAAAGACCTCAACCTAAACCTTCAACTATCAAAGAGGAGAATATTCCTCCTTCAAAAAATGTTCCTCCTTCCCAGCCTTCCACTAAGACTCGACAAAATTGTTGTGCAAGAGAACTTCGATGAAGATTCTATGTTTGAGCTCATGAAGTTGTTCCTCAAAATATTCAATCTCCTAGAACTCCACCAGTTGACATGATTCCCTTTTCTCCTAAGCAAGATGTTCAACCTAAATCTCCAAATCATAAATTCCAAAAAACATGTGATGCTTTTACTTCTATTCATGTGTGATCTCCTCTTTCTATAAATATTGATGTGGAAATAGGTGAAAATGTTATTCATGATGGCAATACAACTCCTAATGCTTTTGATAGTGACTATGAATATGTTGATGTGGACAAACATTTATCTGTAGAATTTTAAAAAGCTTTAATCCTAGCTCCTAGAAATGAACAAAGTTACTTAGCACATGAGCATAGTCCTTGTTTGGATCTTGTGATAGCTCCATCTATTGTGCTCGATGTCACTCATTTGGCCTATTTCCCGCCTTCCTGAAATGGTGATTGACAAGATTGGGAGGTGGATTATGTGCTAGATTACCTTCATTAGCACCGTAGATCTTCTACCTCTCTCTATTTTCTTTCTCTTTTGTGATCATCCTTCTATGTGTATCCCTATTATTCTATGTCTCCTAGTAATGTCTACTTGAGGATGATGCAAAGCATTGAGATTTATTTTGGTCTCTTTCATGTTGACTCAAAAGACATCTTCCATTCCCTTTTTTCCAAGGTAGTTTCCTTCCTTTGGGGAATGACAATTATTATATGCACATATATACATATGATATACATAAGTTATCATATAGTATACTGTCCCCAAGGAAAGTGAAACTATCTCGTGTTTTGTGTTCATTATCATTGGGTTTATTACTTGATTGGGGGATAAATCCTTGTGATAACGTGCTCCCTCTCACTCTTTTTCTCTTGGGTGTATCCTACCTTAAAGAAATCACTCCCGATAAGGCGTGCATGATCACTTTAATGTGGGGGCATACACTTTGATCATATTTTCCTTCTTGATACTTAAAGTTACTTAGGGAATTGGGCTTTGCTTTGTAATTTTTGGTATTGTTTCTTTTCATGACTCCTAGTGAGGGGAACCTTGCTACTTGCAGTCATGGTTCTTCCCTTCTTGATCTTCCCTTTTACTTTGTCAATTGAAGTTGTAAGATCCTAAGTCCACTGGGGGATTGGTGTATCTTGCCTCCTTGACGTGGTAGAAGTCTTTTAATATTGTTTCCTTGTACTTTATCGACAGTATTGGCGTACACTTATACTCCCGCAAAAGTGGGGGCTAAATGTAGTGTCATAAAATTGTGACCCTTGGAATTTTTGACCACATTAGGTTCTTTACATCGGCAAATTGAATCCCCAAGCTTGATCAGAGACCCAAGACTTCCTCGATCCCTAAAACTACATTTTTTCCACACTTTGCACTGCCTAAACCTACTTTCTGTCCTGAGTTAAGAGCAGGATAGTGTTGGCATATGTGCAGAATTTTGATGACATGATGATATTGTATGTTGTCATTGACGTCAATATGCTGAAGTATGAACTAGTATATTGAAGTAAGAAAACTGGCAACAGAACCGGTATTATGATGTGAACTGGTATATGTGAAAAAGTGAAGTGGTATGTTTGTTCAAGTGGACCGGTATGTTGGAATGTGAACTGGTATATGGACAGTTTTGTATCAGGGTTTCATTTGGTATAACTATCGGTTGGTAGTCTCAGCTTCAGGTTTTCTGGTTGATGCATTTTAAGTCTGTGTGATTTGACCGATGATATTTTGTGATGGGTTAGCGTTGAAATTAAGATCAGATCATGTTGCCACATTAGCCTTGTGCACGTGAAGGATTTCCTTAAGGATCTTGCATGAAGAAGATTGATCCTATCTACCTTGGGAATGTGTGAAGTTTCAGTAAACGGTGGAGAGCGTGTGATGGGTTATTAGCCTCCAAAAGCGGCATAGAACGAATGATGGAGAATGTCTTGAGATTTGTTCAAGACTGTTATATTCAATGCAATGTGTTTGAATGGTCAAGATTGGACCGACTATATTGATAACCTAAATGTTTAGGGTTTAGGGTTTATGCTACCAACCTATCTATTTCCTATAAGGTTGATGATGATTTGCATTGTGAAGTTGTTGGCAAATGTTACGTGTGTATCCAAGTGAAGAGATACTTGATTCTTGCAAGACCGAAGAAGTGTGTTGATACCTATAGAGTGTGATTGCAGAAGTAAAGGAACTAAGATGGATCCATCTTGGCATTCAGTGCTCTTATCAGTTCAGTGTATTACCTATTGACTTCTCACCATTTCAGCAGTTGGAAAATCCCTTAATTGGGTAGCTTTAACAGGCTTTGTGTAAATCCTTTAATAGGGTGACTTAATTCAATGAGTTCTTCAAATCCTCTTGTGAGGTAACCTTTAACAGGGTTCTAACCTTTAATCGGGTATTTAGCCATCCCTTAACCAGGTGAGCCCTAGTAGGATCGGTTCCTAGCAGAACCTATTGTAAAGTCCTTAACCAGATTTGGCTCCTAACAAAGTAGACTTCAGAAGAGTTCAAAGAACAACTTGTGGGTATTCATCCCCACCGTGGTTTTTCCCAGTTGGGTTTCCATGTGAAAAATCAGTGTGTCAGGTGTGATAACTTTTCATGTGATGATTAGTATTATCTGTTAAATGCATGTTGATCCAGTGGTCTTTATATTTCTGATGTATTACTTGTTTATGCATATAGGTGAAGTGGAAAGGAGATATTAGGTGTGGTGAAGATCTAAGTGTTACCAGTTTATGTCTTTCACAGTCATTCTGTGTTTTACCGATAGGACCTTGTTTTAGATCAGTGATACTATTTACCAGTTAGTTTAGTTTTTGTAGTTAAAGTGGTTTAAGGAAGTTTTTGTCTATATTTTTTCACCCCCCCCTCTCAGTATCTGTTGATTACTTTCTATTCATCATTATTCATCAATTGGTATTAGAGCAACCTCCAGGTCCTCTGTGTTGTAAGCTTAACCGCTTGAGGAAAAGATCCTACTCTAATGATGAAGAGGGAAGGTCCTAAGTTTAACAGAGATAACTTTAAGATATGGAAGGATAGAATGAAGATATACATTAAAAGCATGGTTTCTCAACACTAGAGCTATGTTGAGAATACTTATTTTGTCCCTACTGGTACTCTCACCAATGATCAAACAAGAGAAATTCAGGAGAATGGACAAGTCCTAGAAGCTCTTATCAGCAGCCTATCTGATGTTGAGTTTATTGATGTTCAAGAAAAAGACAATCCCAAAGATATATGGGATACTCTAGAGTCTATCTATGGTGGTTATGAGCATGTGAAGCAGGCTAAGGAAGAAAGCATTAGAGGAAATTTTGAAGACATGTGGATGGTTGAAGGAGAGACCATTCAACAATATGGGATAAGGATTAAAACTATTGTTGGAGACATCAAGAGTGCAGGAGGCACAATGGATGATTCCACCATTGTCAGCAAAGTTTTGAGAACCTTGTTACAAGTCTATGCAATAAGGGTTGCCACTATTCAGGAGTTGAGATCCATTGATAAGACAAAGGTGTCCCTTGATTCTATCATTGCTAAGTTGACCACTTATGAGCTAAATAGTTATGATGGTAGTATTTAGAAGACTGATTCAACCTTTAAAGAATCTGTTGCACTATCTAGAAAGGGTAAAGAAGTTAGTACCAATTGTGAACCTAGACAAAGCAGAGATATGGATGATGAGGAAATTCTAATGGAATTTGAAACTCTTCAGGCCAAGAGACTTCCTAAGGGAACTGGTAAATACAAAGGTAAGCTCCCTTTGAAATGCTTTTCTTGCAATAGGATAGGACACATTGTTGTTAACTGTCCTAGTGGTGATAATAAGGACAAATCAGAGAGTTTCAAAAAGTTCAAAGGAGGAAATAGGAGAAACTGTCTTGTTGCAGTTGATGAAGGTGTCACTGATGATGAATCAGAAGATGAAGAAAGTGAAGACATAGTATTTGTAGTTGTCAAGGAAGATGTGTCAGACAAGAAGGCTCTTGTCTCCTGCTTTGATAATTCTAATGAATGGATTATTGACAGTGGTTGTTCTCACCACATGACTGGTGATCGGAGAAATTTTTCTGTCTCTGGAAGAGTATGATGGAGGTGTAGTTTGATTTGGTAATGATGCACCTTGTATGGTAAAAGGAAAAGGGTCCATCTCTCTAAAGGGAAAAAGTAGTGTTGATAATGTGTATTGGGTAGAAGGTCTCAGGCATAACCTTTTGAGTGTTACTTAGCTGAATGATAATGGACTCACTTTGGAATTCAAAGATGGAGTATGCAAAATAAAGGGAAAGAATGGTGAATTGATGGCCACCAGTATGCAGACCAAAGGTAACCTATTTTAGCTAAATGCAAATATTAGTCAATGTCTAATGGCTAAGTATGATGACAGTTGGATATGGCATAGGAGACTCTACCATGTAAATTTTGATAACATTGTGAAGCCCAGTAAGATTAAGGTAGTTAGAGGATTATCTGTGCTAAACAAACCGAAGAATCCTTTGTGTAGATCAACCTTCAAAGGTAAATCTTTCACAACAGATAATTTACTTGATATTGTGCATACTGATTTGTGTGGTCCTATGAAAACTAGGAGTGTTCAAGGAGATAGGTACTTTATGATTCTTAGTGATGATTGCTCAAGAATGATGTGGGTCACATTCTTGAAAGACAAGTCTGAATCTTTTGGAAAGTTTAAAGCCTTCAGAGCACTTGTTGAAAAAGAAAGTGGTAAGAGAATCAAATGCCTTAGAATTGATCAAGGAGGTGAGTTCACCTCTGGAGAATTCAATAAATATTGTGAAGAAAATGGCATCAAGAGGCAACTGTCTGCCCCCCGGACTCCACAGTAGAATGGGATAGCAGAAAGGAACAATCGGACTATAGTTGAAGTAGCTAGAACAATGCTGATTCAAGGAAAGGTTGCTCACACTTTTTGGAGAGAAGTGGTGAGCACTCCAATCTACACTATGAATTGGGTACTCGTCAAGAAAGGTAAGGATAAAACACCTTATGAGTACTTGGACCAGTAAGAATCCTATAATAAGATTCTTTAGAGTGTTTGGTAGCAAGTGTTATATCAAGAGGAGTGAACACCAGAGCAAGTTTGATGCAAAGTGTGATGAGGGAATATTCCTAGGATATTCCACCAAGAGAAAAGCTCTCAAGTGTTTCAACAATAGGACTCAAAGAATTGTTGAAAGTATCAATGTCAGAGTTGATGAAACCTCTAAGAAACCTGAGGAAACTGGTAGTAAGCAAGTGGTAGATGAACTGATTGTAACCTTCTGGGAACCGGTTGCAAAACAGCCTAGTACCAGTAACCGTGCTCCTATACCGGTAGATGCTGATGCTAATGAAGATGAGGATTAAGAGGAAAAGCAAGAGGAAACAACTAAGATCATTCCTAGGTATGTAAATCTAAATCATGATCCAAAGCAGATCATAGGAGATAAGGATGCAGGAATTCTTACAAGAAGAAAGGTCAGAGAAAATTCTTGCATGATCTCTGAATTTGAGCCTAAAACATTTAGAGAGGCACATAAAGATGAAGACTGGATCAAGGCTATGGAAGAGGAACTTGACCAAATAGAAAAGAATGGTACATGGTCTTTGGTACCTAGACTTGAGCATAAAAATGTTATTGGCACCAAATGGGTTTTCAGAAACAAGCTAAATGAAGATGGTACAGTGGTAAGAAACAAAGCCAGACTGGTTTGTAAGGGTTATGCTCAAGAAAAAGGAGAAGACTATGGAGAAACCTTTGCTCCAGTAGCTAGATTGGAAGGAGTTTGAATGCTTCTTGCATATGCAGCCTTCAAGGGATTCAAAGTGTATCAGATGGATGTAAAATCTACATTTATGAATGGAATACTTGAAGATGAAGTGTATATAGAACAACCAGATGGGTTTTCCCTATCAGAAGATAGTGATATGGTTGTAGGCTACATAAAGCCTTGTATGGATTAAAGCAGGCACCTAGAGCTTGGTATGAACGCTTACACTCACATCTTGTAAAGATTGGATTTGAAAGAACAAGTGCAGATAGAAATATCTATCTGAAGTCAGAAGGAGATCAGATCCTGATCTGTGAAGTGTTTGTTGATGACATAATTTTTGGTGGAGATGACAAGATAAGTCATGCATTTGTAGATGAGATGAAGAAGGAATTTGAAATGTCACTAATCGGAGAAATTGAGTTCTTCATTGGACTACAGGTTCAACAAATGAAAGATGGTGTCTTTATCACTCAGTCCAAGTATGTCAAAGAGGTGTTGAAGACCTTTGGCATGGAAGACAGGAAATCGATTGGTACACTGATGGTGACCAGTTGTAAATTGTCAAAAGAAGATGACTCAGCATTGGTGAATGAGAAGGAATACCGATCAATGATTGGTAAGTTGCACTATGTAGTACACAACAGACCAGACATTGCACATGCAGTGAGCATTACTACACGTTTCCAGAAAAGTCCAAGAGAATCTCACTTGGTAGCAGTCAAGCGAATTCTTAGATATCTGAAGGGAACTATTGACTATGGATTGTGGTATCCATACAATAATGATTTCAATCTCAAAGTGTTTACAGATGTCTATTGGGCTAGTAATGTGGACGACCGGAAGAGCACAACCGGTGGTGTATTCTTTCTTGGTGGTAGACTAGTTTCATAGATGAGTAAGAAGTAGAGTTGTATCTCTTAGTCTATAGCAAAAGCAGAATATGTAGTAGCGTTTATGAACTGCACTCACACAATTTGGATGAAGCATGTGTTAAGTGGTTTCAGAAGTAAAGGAACTAAGATGGACCTGTCTTGGCATTGAGTGTTGTTATTAGTTCAATGTATTACCTATTGACTTCTAACCATTTCAGCAGTTGGAAAATCCCTTAACCGGGTAGCTTTAACAGGCTTTGTGTAAATCATTTAACAGGGTGACTCAATTTAATGAGTTCTTCAAATCCTCTTGCAAAGTAACCTTTAACAAGGTTCTAACCTTTTGCCGGGTATTTAGCCATCCCTTAACTGGGTGATCCCTAGTAGGATCGGTTCCTAGCAAAACCTATTGTAAAGTCCTTAACTAGATTTGGCTCCTAATAGAGCGGACTTCAAAAGAGTTCAAAGAACAACTTGTGGGTATTCATCCCCATTATGGTTTTCCCCAGTTGGATTTCCACGTGAAAAATCAGTGTGTCATGTGTGATGCCTTTTCATGTGATGATTAGTATTCTTTGTTAAATGCATGTTGATCCAGTGGTCTTTATATTTCTGATGTATTACTTGTTTATGCATATGGGTGAAGTGGAAAGGAGATATTAGGTGTGGTGAAGATCTAAGTGTTACCGGTTTATGTCTTTCACAGTCATTCTGTGTTTTACCGATAGTACCCTGTTTTAGATCGGTGATACTGTTTACCAGTTAGTTCAGTTTTTGTAGTTAAAGTGGTTTAAGGAAGTTTTTGTCTATACCGATTCACCCCCCCCCTCTTAGTATCTGTTGAGTACTTTCTATTCATCATTATTCATCAGATAGTGGCATTGCACCCCTATCCCTACCCTATCTTGGGGCCCCTTCTTTCAAACTATGCAATGAAATTTGCACTTAAAGCAGGAAAACTTCCCATGTCACCCTATGATGAAAAATCAACCTATTAAGCCTAATTGATGAATATATAAGTGATGCAGGAGCATCCCTGGTCGATGAGAAATCTTGCATCAACCAAAAATATTTTCTTTCTTGTTTAGTTGTTTGTACAGTTTCAGTATTCTTACCTGTATGTACTGGTAGTTGCTTGTTCTTCATGGTAGATCTTGTTTTCTATTTCCTAGCGGTTTCATGTGGTTGATTCCAGATTTCTAGTTTATTTGGGCTTTTCTCCAGTCAATTATTACTTTCGGTTGGCTATTTCTGGGTTCTCAGGATAGTTCTTGTACTTACCGGTTGGTTTTCCTTCATTCCGATGTGATTCTTGGCATGTGGATCCATCTTGGGTCTTGTCCGATGTTACTTGGAATGTGGCCGACCTTCCTACTGATCTGCATCACTTGGTTGTTATTTTTCGGAAAGATTTCTTAGATCTTAGGACCGACCTAATACACGTTTCATTTTCTTGCATTGGTGAATGTAATCTTTTGAGGCCAACCCGGATATGTTCTGGTGGGTATAAATATGATGTTATATAATCATTTGTAGGGGGCAAAGGAAGTAGAACTAATAATAAGGATTGAGATTCACATGTTGTGATTTGATTGATCTTTGGAGTCTCGGTTGGGTTGTTTTTGGCTTGAAGCCTGCATGTAACCGATTAACTACCAGATGTTCTTTGATGATAATCTGATGATTACCAGATGATTGTCGGAAGTTCTATGGCTTGAATATGATCCTTATTTTTGCTTTCTTGTAAATCTAGATAAAGATCCTTTTAAAGAAAATTTCTCCCTTGAATATTGATTTTGTGACTTGTTGTACTCTGAGCAAAATTTATTATTGTTCAAATCTTCTTACTGAAGATCTTTCTCTATGATTTTTTTTTCTTTCTCGGACCCATTTGGTTGTTTTACCTTCAATAAGTGAATAATTACTTGTTATGAGGAAACCCCTCTTTGTCAAGTTTAATTCCATCATATTAATCTCTGAGTGTTTTATGCCCTTGTGAAGATTATCTGAGAAGAGTACATCTATGAACATAATTTCCTTTCCATGTCAATTAATTTTCTTTTGAATACATTTTCCTATCTCATGCAAATATAATCGTTCTATTTATTTTATTTTCTTCTTCAGCGAACAAACTCATCATAATATTTCTATGTAAAAAAAACATATTACCATATTACTTCTCTGTGAATAATACTTTTCTCATTGTTCAACTGGGGATAATTTTACCATATTATTTCCTTGTGAACAATACCCTTCCTTGGGGATAATTTTACCATATTATTTCCCTACGAACAATACCCTTCCTTTGAGAGTATGAAATTGTTCATCCAAAAAAATGCATCTATGATAAAATTTTACTCCACTTGTTGTTACTTGTGATTATTTGTTCATTAAAATCTCTCTATAAAAATTAATTTGATATCAGTGTTTATTTATTTATTTAAGTCTCTTGTGCAGTTGATTTTATATTTCCAAGTCTCTTGTGAAAACTATTTTGTTATCTATGATTATTTTTACTCATTTAAATCTCCCTATGAAAACTAAATTGATATCTGTGATTATTTATTTATCTACAATCTGGAAAAAATTAAATTTCTTATCAATATTATTTATTTATTAAAGTCTATCAATGAATATTAATAAAAATCAAATTATATATATATATATAGGAATATGTTAATAATATCATGCATATTGAAATACATTATAAATTTTAATTGGGAGTTATTCGTTGATATAAATGTTTCCTTTTAAAAAAAAAAAAAAAGAAAGGGCATGTTGTTTCCATTTAAAAGAATCCTTTTATTAATAAAGTAACTGCCTATTTTGGTGTTTGAATATTCGCTTTGACATTTACATCTAGAACTATGAAATTTGTTTTGCTTGCATTTGTATCAATAATTTTAAAATCGTTTTGCCATTATAAATTTGATTTTCATATTGATATAATTTTAATAATATAATTTGATTTACATTAACTGATTAGAAGGTTAAAGTAAACAATATGGTTATGGTTATAAGTGGTACCATAAGTTTTTACAAAGAAAAATAATAATAATAAATTTAATTAGTAATACAAAAACTAAGTGGGTTATTTTTACATGTTAATTATGGTATTTATTTTTATGCACTAGTAAATTATCAATGTTCTGATTGATTAAAAAATAGGTTTTAAGGACCCGAAACCTTTACATCATAGAAAGAGAAAGAGCAGCAAAAGGATTAAAAGTCTGCATACATAACGACTGGCCAGAAGACCATCGAATAGAAAGAACAACAAAGCAACAAAACAACAAAACATAGCAAAGAAACCGGGGAGATGCTACTCAACAATTTTCTTTAGCACGTCCTCTACCTTTATCACCAACTCATCATAGGTAGCCCCAACAGCTTTCAGCTCTTCCAAATCCTTGTTCATTTTCTTTTCCTTCCTCTTGCCTCTGGTGCGGGTTCTGGGACCTTGAGCTTTGTCGTGCCCAAAACTTTAGGGCACAAAAACGGAACAACGAATTTTTTTTTTTTGACGTCATGAACTCGCTAAAAATCCTATTACATAACAACTGCATTTAAAGTTTTGTCTTATCTAGGAAGTAAATAAACTTACTTACTACGGTTAAGTTAAATAACCAACTCGAGCGAGTGACTTGATTGGTGGAGATTAATTTGCATTGCCGATTAGTTAGCTAGCTCAATTACCTAAGACAAATTGCCGCTAATTAAATCAAGGGAAAATTGGCTATCTTGACGTATTAAATCATTCCAGGTCATATAATGATATTGCTAATGATTATTTGATACTTTTATAAAATTTATTATACACATCCACCCGATGAGGGTTTCGAATTACTACAATGTCATTTGCCCACTAAAACCGACAATGAGCTAAGGCCAATTCTGATTTTCCCTAAACCCCTTGATTTTGTCAATTAATTTTCAATCCGACCAAAAATCGATCTCAACGGCTTAAGGTTCCTAAATTTACAAATTCCTTCTTTCAAATTTTCCTATCGTCCAATTACATGGGGGGGGTAAGTCCATTGATTAATTAAATATATTGCTGGATTAAACGTATAGTTTATCCAACTATAATAGTCCTATATTATTAACCCCCTTGAATCAATTGAAATTTAAATTTCTACGGAATGGGAACTTATAATTGTTCAATTATTAAATTAACCCCATATTTATATATATTAAAATCAAAAGTCTAAAATCCCATAATAATTCAATTATTAAAATCAGGGTTTAAATTTCCATAATATTTCAATTATAAACTTAACCCCAAATTATATACTAAAATCTAACTTAAAAATCCCAATTTAAAATTCCTTATATATATATATATATATATATATATATATATATATATATATATATATATATATATCACAGTATAAATTCTTATATACTAACCCTCATTGTGAAATTAAAAATCAAATTATAATACACCAATCTAAATCTCTTATATATATATATATATAAATATATATGTATATATATATAAATATATATGTATATATATATAAATATATTCATTTATATATATATATATATATATATAAAATTCTTATAATGCTAACCCTAACCCGAAATTGGGTTAGGGTTGCATTTTTATATATAACACTTGTCTTATTTTATTTTTACCCTTTTATACCCTAACCCGAAATGGGTTAGGGTTTATTAAACCCCTATATTTTATTGCTTATTTTGTTTGAGGGAGAGAGAGATCGCAGGTACGGAGGCGGAGGGTTCCATGTGGGAAGAAGGCGGTGGAGGAAGGGTTTTCCCGGGCGCCGCTGTGTATACACACAGTGGCGGCCGCGCCGCCCACTGTGTGTACACATAGTGGCGGACGGCATAGCCACCGCCCACTGTGTATACACACAGTGGCGGGCGCCGTTCACTGTGCGTAGCACAGTGGCGGTCGCGACCGCCCACTGTGTTACACATAGTGCGGTGCCCTTCGGCGCCGCCCACTGTGTGTAGCACAGTGGCTCGACCGTGGCCGTCCACTGTGTTACACACAGCGACCCGCGTGACTCCATTTCCTCATTTTTTTTTTAAAAACACATTTTATTATATTTCGTGGTTTTGGTAAAAATGTTATAAGATGTGATTTTTTTTTTGAATATATCGAATATATATGTATATATATATATATATATATTTGTATATATATGTTTATATACACATATATCCATTGTTATGATCAGATCATAACATAAATGTCTTTGTTGGTTTTGTTCTACAGACATCTACAGGGTATGTGTTTCAGATGCAGATATATATATATATATATATATATATATATACGAAGTTTATTCTGCAATTCTTTTATATGTTTGAAACAGAGATGCACAAGTTCAAAATGCGTCCTTTATTTTGTTGTTACAGGGGTATGCACATACAGGGAGCTTATATATGTATATATTTTATATCTATATAGGTATATATTTTCAATATATATACCTATATACATATAGAGATATATATGACTAAATGTTGAAGTAATAGGGTTAAAAACCCTTATATTGATCTGAGGTTTTTAACCATCTACATTCCGTTTTTAGTCTTCTAACAGCATTTAGACTAGGTCTATTTATTTCTTTCTTTTATTTAAACTTTCTACAGCAATAAAGCAATACTGGTTCTCCTTTCTTTCTAATAGACATAAAATAACAGAATATAAAACTAAACAAGTAAATAATAACCCTACTGCATTTCTTCTTTTTCTTTCTTTAACATTTGCAGTAAATAAACTAGTAAATAGTGAATAAGAAATCCTAATGCATCTTTTTTTTTTTCTGTTTTCTTTTCTTTAATATTGCAGTAAATAACATGTTACAAACCAGATTTAAATGTAGACTACAACAAACACAATAGACATAAAAATATAATAAAAAGAATTACATTTACATTGTTTTTCCAGAATGATAGTTACAATAGCCCAAATAGAAAATGGGTAGATAATCTAACAGTCCCTTTTTTTTTCTAATCTTTACACAGAAAATAATAATTACATTTATTTAAACAGAAACAGAATCATTTTAAGCCCTATATTTACATATGCACTTTCTCTTCTTTTTTTTCTTTTTGCTACAAATCATAAGGTTACATTTCTTTCTTCTTTTCTGCATTTAAATAAAAATCAGAAATCTGAAATAGAAGTCTGCAACACAAAATCTGCAACTCCTAGTCTTTTTCCCCAAGCCACCTGCAAGTAAAGTTTTAGGACTGTGACCATGGGATGCTCACCTCCCAGCCTAGGCTTACCAGAAGCCACCCCCGAGCTAGGAGAATCAAGACCTAGACGGGTTACAACCAAGCAATACAACATAGCAATAGGGAAAACACACAACACATACACTTTCCCATCCCAAGCTACCCTATCACCACATTTGTGGAGATCAATCTATGGGTGGAAGTGGACCAAGTACCGTTGGGGAGACTGCAGCCAAAAATATAACATGAGCCACCTCATGGCAACACAAAATACCCAACAGAATTCATCTCACACACCTTATGCCCCCCAAAGGCTCAAAGCCATTTCTCTCCCCTTATGACCCCCAAATGCATACACAAGGCTATGCAGCAAGGGTCACAAAGGACACCCTTGAGATCACTCTCCTTAAGGAGAGCCTCTCACCCAAGGCTGTCATGCTTCTTCCACCCCAAGATCATCCTACTCTCCCAAGAGTAGAAGATCTTGGACACTCCCAAAGCAAGAACACAAAACAGAAAAAGAAACATAGGAAAGAACTACACATTATTTTCTTCAACAACATTATACATACACACTTTCTTTACAAGCATTTCTTTCCTTCAACAAAACAACATAACTGAGATAAACAACATGAACAAGAGGAGATAACAACCAACCTTATTCTGCCAATAGGTATGCTAAACTTAGTTGGAGATGAGCTGCCCAATCCACACAACTTTCTGCAATCCTTGGCCACCAAAATTCCTCTAAATTTTCTAAAACTGGTTTTTCTTTTCAAATTTTTCCAAAAATCTCCAAAAGTGGAGAGTGGGTGATTAGCTCACTAAGCTTCCATTCTTAGCCTAAGAAGGCCTCTCTCACTCCTTCCAACCTCTTGGATAGAGTGAGTGATCTCCCATTGGGTTGGTCTTCCCTAGGTCTTACACACTCCCTAACCTAGGTGCCTAGAGAAGGGAAATGAAATGGGGAAGAGGGATTACTATCTCCAAGAAGGTTCTCCTTCCAAGGATGGCACTCCTATAGTTGGAATTCGTCCATCTTGGGAAAACCACTTTTTTGGGTGGTTAAACAAGTCCTAAGGGAAAGACACATGGCCAATTTTGGCCTTCACCCATAGGTACCCCATGAGGCCTAATAGAAAAGCTCTAAAATTGACTCTAGGAGTTGATTTGACCTTCAGAAAGTCCACTTGAAGTTAACCTACGGGTCAACTCTGAGTTGACCTTCCTTGTGGCTCTCTAACCTAGATTTCTTGGTTCCTTCAAGGATAATTAGGGGATATAACCATTAACAAAAATAAAACTTTCAAAAAGGTGACATGACAATTGCCAACACAACATACTACATAGGTGTCAAGTGACACTACAAAATAATTCCACATCACAATAACCACATGGCAATTGTCCCTTAAACAATTTAATCAATCAAATAAATACAAATTACACTCATGCAACATTTTACATTTACGAATAAAATACAGTACATACGGGGTGTTGTCTCTCCAAATAGACAACCCCTAGTTTTACTAACGCACATTGGCCTAGGCTTGATTCTCCCTAATATTTCCATGGTCACATGGATATTTTCCTGCACATCTCAATTTAAACATTAGTACTTCCCAAATAGCCTCATATAATATATAAAATCACATAATCAGAATACAATACATTCATTCTACAAAGACTTGACATTATGAAATATAATTTGTCACAATTCAAAGCAATTTCCTCATAATCCTCCAAATTTGATCCATCTACAATATATGCAAACATTTTCCAAACATTATATCAAATCCTGAAATTCAGATAATAACCTGCATCATCACAACATTACCCTAATCTAGAATCATATAATATTCTATAATCCACAAGGCATAGAAATGAAGCATCCACATATATCAATGTTACCAAAATCGCGGAATCATGAAAAGTTCTATATCCATAGTGTGTCCAAACTAGTATCCAAAATAGTTCCAAAATGAAAATAACTGAAGAGATAGGATGGGTTGGGGTAGGGCCTCACAAGCTTCCCCTGTACCTTCAACATCCAGGTCAATTTCCTAGATTTCCTTGTCATCATCAAGCTTACTGATGAGGGTATGAGTATTATTGGCCGAGATATTCAGAATACTAAGGCTCTGCTCCATGATATTTTTAAGGCACTCCTCAATTTTTCCACTTTAGTGACAGTATCCGAGAGTGTTTTTTCACTAGTTTCCGCAAGGTTTTTTCTGTCCAGCATCTCCTTTTCAATCTTCTCAAACCTGGGGTTGAAAGCATCTCTGATGTCTTCTGCTTTAGCAATAGTGTTTTTCAGATCCTCAATATAGTCAGCCATTGTGTTCCCCTCCCCTATATTAATGGTCTCCGAAATCAGGACTCTGTTGCATAGGTTTTTATACTCATCCACAACTTTCTTGTAACCATCAATGAGCCATTCCATAGTTTTCATAAAACCATGCAAGCCCTCGGGAGGAGGGCCATAGGGGGGAGTCACTTTTCTAGGGGCTACTTGTTCATCTTTAGGGATATGGAGGGCGGAGATAGGGTTGGCAGCCCTGAGAGTCTCTTCCATTTTCTCCTTTTCCAAGCTGTGCTCGGCTTCTAGGGTCCTAGCTTGCTTTTTAGCTTCTGGTTCCTTGCTAGTCTCCTCTTTTTTCTTATGCTTTTTCCGGGTCTAGGCTTGGTTTTTAATTTTGTTCTTCAGCAACCCTTTAGGGTTCTTCTTCTCCTCAGAATAATCTGAATCCTCTTCTTCCGAAGAGATGCTAATCAAGGGTTTGATTTGAAGTTTTTCACCCTTGGAAGATGAGGGTCTTGTTTTCCTCTTCTTACTACTCTCATACTCTGAATCATCAGAGCTATCCTCAGTATCAGATGAGGAATCATTGTCGGATTCCTCCTCCTCTAAAAAAAGAAAAATCAGACATATCTTCCTCAGAGTCCATAGAGGGCTGCATCCGGTTAATTTGACTGGCCTTTAAATGGTCATAAATTAGGACCATTAGGCCTTGGTGCATTGCAGTATCGCCCAGAGGATTCTCTTTGTAGGCTTTAAGGGAAGCATTCATTGAGAAAAGCAAGAAATAAGGAAAATTCACCTTATCATTATGCCTAAAGTGGTTTAACAGAACAAAATGATACCCATAGACTTTCGTAAACCTACCATCTAGAGTAATATACTGCATTAAAACAAAGAGAATTTCCCGCCAGGGTTTGGCAAAAGCCCTAGGCGGGTAGTAGGTTTTGCTCAACTTTACCAGTCATTTTTTCTCTTTCTCAGTAACTGGGTACCTTTCAATGGCTTCCCTGCTGACCTTCCTATCTCTGTAGAAGTTGCAGCCTTCCTTGTTGAGACCGTAGCTTTAGCAATTAAATCTTCATCAATTTCCACCATTTGGTCACCCATTTTTAACATGCCCTTCTTCTAGTTTTTGCAGAAAAGGCTAGTTACCATTCCATCACAGCCGTGGAGTCTCTCTATGAAGTTCGAGAGACCGCCCTTCTACAAAATACCCCACACCTCTTCCTTCTATTTCCATTCTTTACAACTACTTGGCTCATATCGTCTCCTATTTTCACCCATGATTTTGCTTCTCACAGCCAAATTTTGAAACTTGCAGAGCTGGTTAAACAGAGAGATTTTTGGAGCTAGAACAATTACCCAGCAAGCGTGGGAGTTGATGGCATTGATGTTATAACGAGTGATTTTCTCATTATAGAAATAACTTAAAGTGCTCACATCAGTAATTTTCATTATTACCCTATCAATCAAGAGTCTTTGGGGTACTTCTATATCGCTCATCACTTATGATTTGTCTGACATCTTCAGGGAGTCCATTCTCACCCATCCACATGGTAATTGTCTCATTTTTAACCACCACATTGGCAGCCCAATCAGCAGAACAGTTGGCCTCCTGATAGATATGGGAGATATGGCATTTTTTAAAGGTTCTAATAATGTCAATAGCAGAAGTGATTATGTTGTGAATCGACCATGAAGGTTTTGAAGTCCCATTGAGGCACTTTATTATATTATTTGAGTCCCCTTCTATCCATAGATAGGGGCAATTCCATTTTTTGGCTAGGATTATGCCTTGAAGAGCTGCCATAGCTTCAGCTTTATGGTTAGTTTGTGTTCCAATAGGGACAACAATCATCTCTTTGCAGATTCCTCTATGATCTCTAAGAATAGCTCCACAACTTGAAGGACCTGGGTTACCTTTGGCTTCACCATCAAAATTGATTTTGAGCTAGCCTTGGGGAGGGGTTTGCCATTTAGCTTCAAGCCTTTTATTGTAGCTGAGACTAGGACCATCAGTGATCTTCATATTCCAAGCCCTTAAGATATTTGACTCCAGGGAATTATTTGAGTAACAAGGACCCTCCATGATTCCCATATTTTCCTGGATAGCCCTTTGAATTTTCTGGAATACAGTATCTTGATTTAGGGAGACATCCCTGAAGATTCAATTGTTTCTTTCTTTCCAAAGACCCCACAAGATGTGAGGAAGAGAGAGCTGCCACATACATCTCAAAAAAGAGTTAGTCCATTGAATATGCCAGGAGGAGAACAAATCTCTGATGTTACTCAGAAACACCCAAGCTAAACTAAAGCTCTTGAGGAAACTTTCCCAAACTGAGACTGAGAAGGGACAGTGGAGGGCAAGGTGGTCCATAGACTCTTCCTCTTGAAATCATAACACACACCTGTTAGGAAGGGAAAAACCTCTGCCTTTTAGGTTGTCAACGGTAAGGATCTTATTTTGGAGGATAGTCCAGAAGAAAAAATTGATTTTGGGGGTGAGACCTTTTATCCATGCTTTAGGCCAGAAAGGATTTATAGGATGGGGAGGGGAAAGGACACAATACAATGAAGACATAGTTAAAGTACCTTTGGGATCATGTTTCCAAATCAGGGAGTCCTCTTCATTATTTAGCCATATAGCAGACAGATGGGTCTTAAGCTTAGAAAGGGTAGGGTGGATTCTATCAATGTTCTGCCAATTGTTCCCATCCCAATATTCTGCCACTAAGGAGCCAAAAGAGCCAATACAGGAAGGGGCATGGGAGGCCCATTCATGGAAGTCCATTAGGGGTTTATCAAAAAGCCAAGGATCCTCCCAGAATCTAACTTTTCTGCCATTTCCAAGTTTCCATATCACTCCTTTAGCAATCACATATTTACATTTAGAAACATGGTTCCAAATATAGGATCCATTTATACTGAGATCCGAATTAAGAAAAGAAGAGAGAGAAGAAGATAGAAGAGAGTACTTACTTCTCCAAATTTTGCACCATTCAAAATCAAAATGAAACCATCTCCAAGCTTGTTTGGACAAGAGAGCTTCATTTAAAGTACGAATCCTCCTGAGACCCAGACCACCTTTGCTTTTTGGCCTATAGACCTGATCCTAGGCCACCAAGGTCATTCTTTGCTTTTCCTCAACCCCGGACCATAGGAATCTTCTTTGAATTTTCTCAATTGCTTTAGCATACTTGACTGGAATTCTAAAGAAACTAAGAGCATAAATAGGAATACTTTGAAGAGTAGCCTTAAGAAGTTGGAGCTTACCAGCTTGACTTAAGAGGGCCCCTTTCCAACCGGCAAGTTTTTTATGAAATTTGTCAACTAGAGAACTCCAGAAGGAGTCAAGAGGAGAAATCCCCATGGGGAGTCCAAGGTAGGTAGCAGGAAGGTCAGCAATCTTACACTCCAAAATTTTGCTGATCCTCTATTGTCTTCTCTCTAGAGTATTAATGAAAAAGACTTCACTTTTAGCCCAGTTGATAAGCTGCCCCATAGCAAAGGAAAATTTACATAGGGTACTCTTCAATACTTTAGCTTCTGAGATACTTGATTCCCCCATTATAATAGTGTCATCAACAAACTGCTGGTGGGAACAGATAAGGTCAGCAGAAGAAGGTTGGAGGCCCTTAAAGGATCCTTGCTGCACCAATTTTTCCATGGTCCGACCAAAGCATTCTGCCAAAATTATGAAAAGGATGGGGGAGATAGGATCTCCTTGCCTAAGACCTCTCGAGGCTTGGAAAAAAGTAGAAGGAGAACCATTGACAAGAATAACAAAAGATGCAAAGGTCGTAAGTTGGGAGAAAAGATCCACAACTCTAGAGGAAAACCCAAAAGAAGTGAGAACTTTCTGAAGAAGAGACCAGTCAACCCTGTCATAGGCTTTGGAGAGGTCAAGCTTAAGGATGAGACCCTGCTTCTTAGCTCTAACAAGAGAGTGAATGTTCTCATGAACTGTAATAATGGAATCAAGAATTTGTCTTCCAGGAACAAACCCATTTTGCTAGTGTTTAATTAAGGCAGGAAGGATAGACAAAACTCTAGTAGTAAGGACCTTAGAAATAATCTTGTAAAAGGAGTTGCAGAGGCTAATGGGTCTGAATTTGTCCAAAGAGTCAGCTCCTTGAGTCTTGGGGAATTAAAATTAGTAATTTTTTTAAACATGTTAATTATATGGTATTTATTTTTATGCATTAGTAAATTATGAATTGGAATTATCAATAGTAAATTATCTTTACAAGATAATCATATGATAGTTATTTTAATGCATTATTACATTATCAAAGTTAATTGGAATTAATTGATTGTAATTTTAACCAAAAAAAAAACAAAAAAAACTTTAATTTGTATAGGTAGTTGAACTTGAATATAAATTGTATTGATTATTATAATATTCGATTTGCTAACATGAAGTGTAATTCTTGATGGAGGAAACTTTTTAGTTGGTTGCTAGACAATGCACACCTTTTATACATTTAATCGCTCTCATACAATTACACATTAGAGCCATTATTACCTCACTAGTTGTGTTATTAGATTTTACAAGAACTAGATGATAACTATCTCTTTTGAATATTGACCACCTAGTAGTATTAAGTTGTTACGTTTAAGTAAATCTCTTTCCTTTATATGTAGAATTAAATTCATGAGTTGTTTTCTTTCAATTATTTAATTCTTGCAAAATAGTCTCAACTTAAAATTACTCTAGAGTGATGTTTATTTTAATCTTCTAGAGTATAATAGTTGGACCTCTTTTAAAAAAAAACTAAACAAGAGGAGTTGGAAACAAAACAAAAAACTTAGCAGCGTTTGATATATACGATGTCTTTGGGTCACGCTTACGGGTAATGTTGTTGTGTTGAACTACTGCACCTAACACCTAATAAAGTTGCATCAATGACGTCTATGGCATCGTCACTATAAATCATTGGGGAGTAATAAAGGACACTTGGAAGTTAAAATCCAGGGGGTGGGCAATCCCCCTTGGATTGAAAACCTAATAAGATAATCTTTAAATGAATTTACATCCGCTAGATAAACTTTAGTAAACCCCTTAGAGTTGATTGAGTGAGATGCCTTTAAAGCTTGGCTTAATCTTGAAGGATATTTGACAATTGATAATTGGGTCAAGGGTGATGCGTATGATAGGTATTAGGACCTAGTTGTTTTAGGCCACAAGCAATAGGCCACCTTAAGCCTTTACATAAAAGCTACCATCATGGGTAGAAACCATAGAGAAACTGTCTAGGACATTGACCCTAGAAAGGGTTGCGTACCCACAAAATAGTTTACATTAAACCATAGATTAGAAACTAAACTACATACTTTATGCCTTGGTCCCGTGCCAAAATGGGTATGTAGGCAGTCTAGGGACGAAGTTGTCCCTAGCACTCAGGTGTTCAGGGATGGGGTTTAGTAGCTGTATTGTGAAGCCTCCTAATTAGAAGATAAGGGAAATGAAGGAAAAATTAATTCGACGTATACTTGGAAGGAATCCCGTATGGATTCGCTTGACTTCCCGAGGCTTTAGGCCAAATTCTGAGGTGGAATTCAAGCTTGCATTATGTTATTTTATTTGCTCCTAAGGACGGCGACCTCGTTGCACTCCTATTAGAGAAGTGTAGTTCTTAGTGAGTGACTCAGGACCTGGATGGTCCCGATGAGTCTAAGTCTCTGGCCAGAGCACCTCGTATCCCAAGTTGGATAGATGCCTACCTCATTTGGGTAGATGCCTATCCCATATTGGATAGATGGAACCTTCTACCCCGTTGGACATATTTCTAACCCGTATGGTTAGATGCTCATCCTGAATGGATGAATGCCTAATCCAATTGGATAGATGCCCAGAGTATGCAATTGAATCAAACACAAATGATTTAAAAAAATGGTCAAAATTTTTAGGTAGTAGATTGGGTTATTACAAGGTGAAAATTGGCATAAGTTTGAATACATGAGATTGCACATTCAAGCATTCTTTTCAAGCATTGAGCATTCTCAAGTCTCCCTTCAAGGCTAGGTGTTGAATTCAAGTCAAGGATTCAACCATTGAAGAGGAGATCCCTTTCAACATTCAATTCCATATAAGAAAATCTACCTACATTTCTATCACAACCTCCCTTGAGGTGAATTACATTTCAATCTTTCATTTACATTTACTTGCAAGTACTTTCTTTCATCATTTGGTTAATTCCAAAATTGGGGTTTGACTTGAAGGAAAACCCCCAATCCCAACCCCTTTTCCTCTCTTTTATGTGTGTAGGTTGCAGGTGTGCAACTGTATTTGTAGATTTGGACTCCATTTACAAAGTCAGAAAAAGCCTTTTTGGAGGACCGTGTGCACTTTCAACACGATCCTGACAACTTTTCCTCAAATTCGCAAGGCAGCTTTGTCTTGACATATTATAGCTAGATCCAGGTGCACAACTTCATCGCATGCTTCTATTTCAAGTTATAATCAGTTCTTTGCTACTTTTACACTCGGTCTCAAAACACATAATTCAATCATTTTTCATTCTAAAAGACGGGTTAGCTTGTCATTTCTACCTCATTATCAATTCATTTAGTATTCAATCTCTCTCCCTAGAGATTGGATCTTGTGAATTTCCCCCCTCTTTTAAATGTAATGTCCGTGAGGTGATTGAAGGGAAATCCATAGTGAAACTTTCATCTCTCCTTGGAGGGAAGAAAATCTTTCCTCTTGATCTCTCCATCATTCACTTTTCCCCACATTACATATACATATACATATACATATATACATATATATACATACATACATATATACATATATACATATATACATATACATGCACACACACATACACACACACACATATGTGCACACACACACACACGCACACACACACACACACACACATTCATTATACACACATCTAATGAAAAATTTGTATTTTCAAATTTTTCTTTTTAGGTTATGTGGCATGCACTCTCAATTATGTAATTTTTTAGGATTCATCCATTTAAAAAATCACCAAAAAAATATTCAATTAAAAAATATATGAAACTTGTAGCACTCATTCTTGTATATATTTACACTAATTGGTTTTTAAAAATACTCAATGTATCAAAAAATAGAGTGGTGTATACTAGACGATATGCCATATTTAAGTGATTAAAACATGAACACTTTTGTGTTTGTTGGGCATTTCACCCCCTTAACCTTAATAACCATTTTAAAAAAAATTAGTAGCATAAAAACTAGATTTAAGTACTACAATTCTTATTCTTACCATATCTCCAAATTTTGAGCAGACACATGTTGGCTTACTTGTTGAAGTTCAATTTTAGTTGAATTCAAAAACTGGCCACTTTTGATGCCTTTATATTCCCCATTTCCACTCACTTACCCAGCTAATTATCAAATATGTGGCATTCTTAGTACATTTGATTATGTCTTATTATATTGTTTCAATGTGTACATGTTATTAAAGGAATGATAATGAGCTATTTTATCGTATTGATAAGGTCCACTTAGTAACAAACAACAACAATTCATTGTGGTTACCTCACAAAAAGTGCAGTGTATCAACAATGATGTCATCATCATTTTTATGTGAACCATTACCAATGATAAAATCCAAAAAGAAATGATGTGTCAAGTAAGCACAAGTGACAAACAAATTTTCACATCCCCTAAAGTAGATAGATGATGCATTGAGGTGACCTTAATGATTCTACCTTTCAATTCAACATATGTCTTATCATCATGAAAAGCCTTGATGGGTGCATTATTTTTTTTCTCATCAAGAGACTATACAATTAGGCTCTTCTCCTTCAATAAAAAAAAACAAAGCTATTTGATATGTAAATCCTAAGCATAGTCACAAGGATAGAAATTAGTCTTAAAGGTTTTGATAATTTTATCCTAGGTGTCAATAGGTTTCTAAGCATTTTGGTGTTCACTAATCAATACATTCATGACATCAGAGAGCTTCAATTTTGCAAATAACACCTTATCATCATCATCGATCTAGTTGTACTTGAACCAAGTCTATGTATCAAGAACCTAACTATAAATGGTTTTGAAATATCAAGATCTATCACAAATATTGATGTCAAATTTGGTTGTTGAATGGGGTCCTATGGAGTGGGAGGCCTTAAAACAAAGATGACATTAAATTTATCACTCTATTGGGAGACCACACCAATAAGTTCAATAACCTTCTCAATTATATTAAGAGTGTATGCATTGAAAATTGGGGAAAGTAAGAGACTAAATGAGCAACCACAAACTCAAATCAATTACTAAATTTTCAATCGTAATCAATGGAAGAATGCAAACAAACAAATAATTTAAAAGAAAATGCAAACCATTGTTGGATCCTTGGAAGAGGCCTTCATTGTCTTACTCCCTTTTATTTTATATGAAGTTGGCTCTCATAATTGTAACACTTTGCATGGCAATGTGATTGCACAAATGTTTGAAGATTGTGGTTGTTAATGAATGAGAATCAAGTTTTAAAAATGAGGCCTACAATCTTTACTTTAAGTGCAGGATGGTGATGTCACTAGGAGATATGATGACATCAACTGTGATGATGATATCACTTTTATCAGTGAGTGTGATGTTTTGGAGTGACATTAGAGTGGAATGAATCTAAATGTGGAACTTAGGCCTCAATACAATGAACATTACAAACTCTATACAATGAATATATGGAGGTGGCAATGGTAATAGAATATTGGAAGTGTCCAACTCTCATAAATTAATCTCCCCATTAATGGGTGCACAGTATACAAGTTTTCATGGCAATGGAAAAAGACATTTTCACAATTAAATTCCTTTTTATATCAATAGGCCTTTTCAATTTTTGTCAAATAATCCATGTTCAACCTGCAATAGTAAAGCACAAATATCTTTAGACTTATATGTATGTTTTCTTTTTTAACAAATGAAAGGCAATTTTAGATTTATTGGTTGTTGGATGCAATGGCAATGTCACATTTTCACCATGATGTTTTTATGAAGAGATTGGCGATGTGAGTTTCAAAAGTTTGGATTACTAGATTAAAATGAGACTTAAATCTATAGATAAAAAATCCTCTTTCATATCTATTTGAGGAGCCAAAGTACCATCAATCACGGGATTTATTTTGACAAGAAGCTATCAAATTAATTAATTTATAAAGAAATATTATATGGTTATTGACATAAACTATGTCAAAATTAAAGGATTTGGAAGATATTCCAAGATCTTCAAATTGTTGGATGAAAATTAACATGAATCAAAAACCAAAATAAATTAATAATAATAAGTTAACCTAACCTAGCCTCCTAACAAAGAGGTCTTATTGTGTGCATAAAAATTAGCTCAATATGAATGGAAATCACAATAAAAATTGTATTGCCCACCAAAAAGAACTAGAGAAAATAATTAATCTAACTAACAAATAGAGATAATTTTTTTTTTTTACATCTACTAATGCAACATATTGATCTACCAAGTATCATATACATTATTCATACCATAACATGAATGCATAAACAACTTAAAACATAACCATATTCTTAACAACTTATTACACAAGTGAAATATCAATACATCTCACTAACAATCATTCCCTAGGGTATCTTAATGTCATTACCAACTGTGATGCCCAAACTTTTGGGCAAAAACACAACAACAATTTTTTTTGTAAAGGCTTAATTACTTGTGACTTACGTGATGTTAAGATGTGGTTTATCACTTGGTTTCACAAATTAGATAACTTAAGTGTCAACTTAATGAGATCTATAATGCGAGCGATGAATTTTTTTATTTAAAACTAAGTTAAAATGACACATGTAACATACGTTGTATATGTGGGGTAAATAATCCCCTTAAGTCATTGCTCTTTATTATACTCAGTGAGAAATAGTTCTTCGGAATAAAAGCTACCATCCCTAGAGCTAACTAAGAAACTATATTTAGATTGAATAAAATATTAATTGAATTCACATCTAAGTGTTCAATTTCTCCTTTCATTTAAATAAATAATCTCCCTAAGGATTAAAACCCGATTTCCCTAGAATTAACTACTTAAGTCCATCTTGGTTTTAGAGTTAATTAAATTAACTCAAATATTTCCATTTAATCTTTATTACAAAATGTATTAATTAATAGCAGTTTTATCCGACTTTAATATTAATATAAATCATTTATATTAAAATCAATTTAATAAACATGGTTATCTATTAATCGATAGGGTCATTACGCTATTTTAAAAATTTAAATGACCCCTGAGTACCAATGTTATATATAAATATATATAAATGGGTGGGTGGGTGTATATATATATTATTAATCTTCCATGGGATGAAGAAGCACATCCCTTTAATTTTTGTAATGGTCTATAAACAAATAGATATTTACATGTATATTAAATTGAATACCACATGGGTATGAAATTAAATACCCATGTAAATATCCAAAATTCACTTTATAACATTTCCACCCTAAAACTCTTTTTTATATTCTTATTAGGGTTTCCCCACTTTTTATCTCTTTTAAAATATCCCCCTCTTTTATTATTTAGCCGTAACTGACGTTAGGGCTTTTGTATTTTTTTTTGGATTGAATATAGGGAAGGGCAAACTTTACCCCAACTGCCATTGTTCCTTATTGTTTTTGTAAGGCCGAGCCTCGTTGATGACGTTGAGGGTCCATTAGCGAGCAGTGGCAAAGGTAGGGCATGAGGGATGTGGGGGTGGTGCCACTATGTGTGCTGTGTCCCACACCGTGTGTGTAGTGGCCCACACAGTGGGGTTGTGGCCCACTCGTCGCAGTATAAATATATATAGCAGTATATATAAATATACTGAGTTTTCAAGTTAGGTATAAATGTAAATATATTTATATATATATTTATGTATATATATTATATATATAAATATATATTTACCTATAAAGGCATAGATGAATGTACAATCTGATATGTATATCAGATACACAGTTTCTACTATGGTTTAAAATAAATCAGTTTGTTTCTTTGAACTATATGTGTGTGTGTGTGTGTGTGTGTGTGTGTGTGTGTGTGTGTGTGTGATGATAACAATGCATAAACATTATGATTTATTTGCTTCTGAGATTAAAATTAGTTGTTCCAAATTGTTATAATGGAGGATTTTGAATTAAATAAACACACACATATTGCCTTAAACAAAACCCTATAGTGAAGTATTACTTCTATTATGTTTTTTTTTTTTTCTATATCTTGATTTACTAGTTGCAAGATAATATTAGAAATGTTAATGTAGTGTTTAAAACTGAACTCTTATGTTACTAATAAACCGATTTAAACACACAAACAAAATATAAATAAATCTAAATCTATTTAAATGCAATGCTGTAACTTTTCTTTTCCAAATGCATACTAACTTAAATAGATAGAACAACTAGAAATTCTAATTTTTCATTGCTTTACTAACTTTATGGCTAATGGCTAAATGCAACTTTTTAAAAGAACTATATTCATAAATAAATAATCATACTATTTAGGAAATACAAATATGAGATAGCCTTCATTTTTTTTCAGTTTGTAATATTTTCAAAAAGAAATACAAAGGTAGAGAAGAGGGAAAAAAATAACTTTCTTTATTTTCTTTCTTTCTACTTTCAAATACAACATCATTTTAATAGTAGTACAAAACATTCAAAAGTCTCCTTTTTTTAATTCAAATAAAAGTAAATACAATAGTCTTATTACAATTTTTTTTTTCAGATTTCTCATAACACATATATGATGCACAATCTGAAATACATGTAGATGCAAACTTAGGAAAAACACTCTGCAATCTACCACATAGATATCTTTCATTTTTTCTTTCTCCTACATCCAATAAGAAAACCTGTAAATACAAATTCCTTTGGTTGTGACCATGGAGGCTCACCTCCCAACCTAGGCCTATAAGAGGCCACCCCAAGCTTGGGAGAACTAGATACCAAACAGGTTACACACATACATTTTCCAGATTTCATTGGGAAGGCATTCAAAACAAAATTCCCAACCCAAGCTTAACACATAGTCATCAAAGTGACATTTTAAATTAGGGGTGAAGATGGACCAAATATCAAGGGGAGATCTACCATAGAAATGAGCTAACAAATGCTCTCATAACATTGTCCATCAATTTCATCATAAATCTCCCCCTTTGGCATTTATCACAACACTAGATGTGAAAAACATCCAAGTGAGAAATGACAAACAAGTCTCCCCCAATGAAAGACAACCAAAAATATCCCATAACATGATATGACAATGAAGTTTTGAGCAAAATATCTCTGTACCAATTAACCATCCATAGACCTGAACCAAACTCCCCCAATGGGATACAACCATTCTGAAATACTGTTCCTCCAATAATCTCCTCCTTAGACTGATATCTTTTTTAAGCTCTATATTACACATAAGTATCTCTCCCCTTAATGTATATAACTCCTTATGTTTTTAATATGAATATCTCTCCCCCTTTGACATCGATGCTAGAAATCTGACATAAATATCAAAGCAGAAACATAAACCACTGAATCACAAATCTAGCTACTCCCCTAGAATAGTAGCATCACCACATCAATTCAGAATAAATAATATCTCTGATAATGCATACCAGACAGATTCAAAATAGCATCACCAGGTCTCTACCGGAGGGGTAGAAAACCTCAACCTATCACTCAAATGCTTAAATGATTCCTCAAACCAATCAGACCTCATTTGCTTCCACCTACTCTTTCAGAAAATTATACTTGATAGAAATACTAGATGACAATAGCAGCAAAGTTATTATAATAAATAGCTAGCAGTACATTACAATCTAGCCTTATATCCTTCATCATATGCTTCATCCATAGAACTCATGTACAGTTAGTAGTAGCAACAACATACTTAGCTTCAATAGTAGATAAAGAAGTACATGATTGTTTCTTGTTGATCCATGAAACCAACTTCTTCCCAAGAAAGAAAGATCCACTAGATGAGCCTATCTGGTTACCTGTATCTCTATCCCAATCCACATCTGAACATGCTCAAAGTTTAAAGTCATCATAAAACAAAAAATCATACCAAATAATCCTTGAAAATATCTAAAAATCCTAGCTACCAGAGCAAGGATTAAACATAATCAATTCTTTCCTCATGAGAATATCCATTTCAAACCAATCAAGCCAAGTTCCAATAACATCTAATTACATGTATTGTCCTCATCTAACTAATCCAATTCCTCTTCCATAGCTTTCATCCGACATTCATCCTTACAAGCTTCAATAAATGATGCCGGTACAATTAAAGAAATTAAGCATACCTCATCAATTGCCAACCTTCTTCTTGACATCACTTCATTGTCCTTATCCCCAATGATTTGATCTTCTGAATGTTTCATCCTTACATACCTAGAAATCTTCCGACTCTCTGCTCCTCTTTCTTGTTCTTCAGTTACTGTTGAATTTTTCGATACTGTCAGAGTAACTAGTTCAACATTTTGTTTCGGTAAAGGTGTTACCAGTTCAGTTAAGACCATTTCAACTGTTGGTTCTTGCTCATAAACTCTGATTTGACTTCTATTCTTCTCATCCACATTGGCATTAGCACTCTCCATAATTCTCTACAATATTTTGTTATAACATCTATATGCTTTGCTTTCATTAAACCAAGAAATATTCCCTCATCATATTTATGATCAAACTTGCCAATAAAATCATCTCTTGATATAACATTTACTACTTAAGATTCTTAAATATTTAAATGTCGATGTATGACCAAACCATAACTAATAAACTAACTTACCAGTGAACCAAACTAGATCCAAGATCCAACAAATCTTTGCTAGTTAACCTCCAAACTGACTTCCAAAGATCCAAAATAGGCTTTCAGACCACTACCAGGGGAAATGCAAGATTTGTCATCAATTTGCCTCCCCCTAAGGTGAATGCCTTAGTTTCCAGATGAGTTTCCTTCCAGTGCAGGAACAATCTTCTCTACTGGTTGAGTAACCGAGTTATATCCTTCAACCAAATGAACATCTGGGGCAATTGATTTTGTCGATGGAGACTCATACTTCATAAATGACTTCTTCTCATTCTCCTTCTGAGTGTCATCAACCTTATTCTTTCCCTTCTCACTATATTTATCACTTCCTACCGGTGGGTCCTTGCTTCTACAAAATTAGCAATATGTCCCACTTTATTGCATGCATAAAAGTAATATTGTTCCTGTGAATTTATTTATTGTAACCTTGATCATTCCTTGACTTGCATTGATTAGCCATATGTCCAAACCTTCCAAATGCATGATGTTTTAAATTCATTTTACAATCTTTTGTCCTATGACCATACTTCTTACAATTTGAACACTCATCGGGAACTACATTATTATTCTGATTTTCTCTATTTCTACAATTTCTATCCATATGACCAAATATATTACAAACAAAGCATCTACCATTAAATTTATATACATTGGGATTCCTTACCAGTGACCTCTGATTCTGGTTGACCTTCTGATCTTCATTTGCAGTATCAGAGCTTTCTCCATGCTCAAATCCAAGACCTCTAGTGTCTCCAGTGTCCCTCTAATCCTTCAGTAATTCATCAAGCTTAGCATAAATAACCATGAACTTATCTTTATATTCACTTGCAATAGTCATATCATCTCCTAATATTGTTACCATTCTTTCCAATTCTTGCTCATTTTTCTGTGATTGCACCAATTCAGTTCTCAACATATCATTCTCATGAACCAACCTAATACATTCCTCAGATCTGTCTTTCAAAGATATAGAAAGATTTTATGCCTTCTTCTTTTGGTCTTCAATCTCCTTTGACATCCTCATAGTTAGGGCTTACATTTCATTCCTCATGACCATATTCTCCTGACTTAGCTTCTGAAATTGTTCCTTCTCTTCATCATCCTGATTTTGTAAAAGTTCCTCCCTTCTAGCTTGGGCAGTTGATAACCTCTACTACAGGGTAAAAATGAATTTCTTTGTAGATCTCAACTCATCTTGCATCTTCATGTTCTTCAGTCTTTCAGGATCATAGTCTTCAAGTGCTATTTGAAGTTTCTTCCTTAAACTGATCTCCATAGATTCTGAAAACTTCCTCCAAGGCAGCTGGTTGTGATACCAATTGTTGGAAACCAATAACACTAAGAGGGGGGGGTGAATCAGTGTTCTACCAGAATGGAGAAATTTAACCTTATTATTATAACAACTTATAAACTGGTAAACATAAAAGCATATACCAATAAGAAACAATGTAATCACAAAGATGAACACCATAACACCATATATTTATACATGGAAATCCTCAAAGAGGAAAAACCATGGTGGGATTGGAGACCCACAATATCTATCCATTGATCAGATGAATAAATATTACAATAAGGGTCCTGCACATGCAGGAAGGCCAACATCCTAGAGCAAACCGCTTATCACAAAAGGAGTCTTACTGACTACATAAAACATCAGACAATAATCCGAAATGAAGATTGAATTGCAAGTATAACATCCCCCATGCCTGAGTACAATTCTGATTAAGCTCAATACCAGAGGCCTAAAAACTCTTCCATAAATCCAACTCAATCACCAATGATTGACCAAGTCCTCTGTATGTATGATTACAATATTATTCGCTCCTATACATCCTTTTTATCCTCTCATATGATCTACAATGAGATCTTACATCATATTTATACCAACCCAGGACCTAAACAATTAGGTTGGCAACCTAAAAGATAATACAATAAATTTATAACATAAACCCATAATCAAATGATCAACCAAGTCGTCTTAGGCTGAAAAAAATGTAAACCAATCCTTAAATCCCACCGATAACGCATTAGGAACATCCTCCAACATGTTACATAAATTGGTCCATAACCTAGATAAACCAGGACCTAATTTAGGTCCACACATGCTAAAGCAATGATCCCAATCAACCAAGTCTCGAACATGAACACCATCAACATCCTGAATCTCTACTAGAAGCCACACCAACACCACATATGCATAACATCAAAGATTTTCAACAATACCCTGCCGGTGAAACCCTCATCAAAACAACAAACCAAGCTTGCCAGCATACATGATAGCATCCGATCACCAAATAAAAACCAACTGACTGAACATGAATCTGAGTAGCATGAATAAGCCAAGACATATTGGAGCATAACAGATCATCATGATCTAATCCAACTAGAAACCAACCATCCTACCGGGACCAACTAGATACTGGTAAACAACTAAAGTAGCTAGTGTAGCTGTTGTTTCTAGTGTTGCCATCAATGACAAACATCAATGCAACACATAATCAATTCCTCCAAATTTCTAACAAGAAATGAGCTAACAAATTATCTCATAACATTTTCCATCAATTTCATCATAAACAACAATTTCCTCTCTCTCTCTCTCTCTCTCTCTCTCTCTCTCTCTCTCTCTCTCAATTGGTCTCTCATGACCCAACACAAAACCCTTATGACCTCAAAAGGCAACATGCCAAATCCTCCCCTTATGAACCCCAAATTTACAAAAATACATTGCAGCAAGGATCCCAGATCCTTTTTTTTCCTCTCTTCCTAGAAGAGAGACTCTACACCCTATGACTATCATACTCCCTTCACCCCAAGACTACTCTGCCCTCCCAAGGGTGAGTTTGGTCTTGACTCGCATAAAAAACAAATCAAATGAAAGCCATATGAAAATAAATAGCAAATCAACCTAATTCATAATAACATAAAAATTCTAAAACATACTTAAACACATATATTCACATTCATATTTTCACATAAAATACAAGATTATGCATCTTAATCCTATGGGTGACAATGCACCAACCTTCAACTCCTGCTATGGATTGTGGGTTGAAGAATAGCTTCTAATTTCCCCAACCAAGCCCAAAAAGCATGCATCAATAAGTCTCCTCACTTAGACAAAATTTCCTTCTCTCTATGCAGAATTCCTACACAACTCTTAGTCTCCAAGATTGGAGAGTGGATGATAAAAATCTAAGTTTGAATTTATTCATGTAAGTAGACTCTCCTCACATTTTACAACTTCCTTGGAAATGATGTGAGATCTCATAGGTTGGTCTTCCCAACCTTCTTACAAGGTTTCTAAAAGTGGAAACCGAAAAGGTAGGTGTAAGGTGGGGAAGTGCATCCAAACACTAGAATATGTTGCTTTACCAAGAGTCAATCTTCTAAAAGCCAATTTTCATCCATCTAGAAAATCTCACTTTTGAAGTGACTTGACAATCACATGTGGGTGGTTCTATGGCCAAAAATATCCCTTACCCATAGGTATATTAAGTGGGCCTTCAAAAGTGACTTAACCACAACTATAGGAGTTAGTTTGATCCCCCAAAAACCCACCTAAATTTTACCTATGGGTCAACCTTGATTTAACCAATCCAAAGGCTCTCTAACTAGGGGGTCTTTTGGGAAAACTACATGAGATTTGAAAAATGCATAGGCTTTCACAATTCCCTCTCAAGGACATGTCATATGCTAGCTCACAACACATCACAAGTGTCAAGTGACACCATAAAATACAACACATCATAATTTACACTTGGACATGTCCTTTTCAAGGAGAGATAAATTAACAATAACAAATTGAGCATACACTCAAGCATTCACTTATACGTAAATAAACACATTAAAAACAAGGCATTGTCTCTCCAAATAGACAAACAATGGCTTCACTATTGCACATAGGTTTGGCCCCAGTACTCCTGTGTAATTTCATGGTCACATGGATTAATATCCTACACAACTCAATTCACACATCAGTAGGTATAGAACTGTAGACACCCAAAAATGGTCAACGCTTGCAGAATCATACTTTAACATTTGTGCATTGCCTCATTTTAGGTTTTTGCGTCGCATTAACATTTCTCCTATGATTCGCACTTGGTATTTATCATTTGCGAACATCGAGTCATTCTTCTACATTCTTCAATCATCTCGTCCTCAAATTTGGTCTTGTCGACAACATTATCCAGTCATGATTTTGATCCATTTTATCTTATTGCATCAATGAGCATGCTTATTTGTCATCATTTTGGACATCATCAATCCTAATTAGGGTTTTGTCCTCTTTTCAATCCTGTCAATCTTGCGATCAATTTGTCATCGATTGTTGTCCTCTTATCAATCTTGTCAACTTATCATCAATCCTTCAATCTTGTCATTTTAACGATCGATTTGTCATCGATCGTTGTCTGTCTCAATTATGTCAATTTGGATCAATTTGTCATTGTTCCTCGTCAATTGGCGCATTCATCAATCAAATCATTTTGTCGCATTAGTCATTTATCAATTCGAAATCATGACATTAATTATCTTCAATCAAGACCTAATTGTCATTTTTGCATTTCTAATTCGTCTTCTAGGGTTTTATGATTTAGTCATTTAACCTAATTTTCCATTTCTTCCTCTAGGATTACTAAATTATTTATTAATCCTAAGTTTCCTAATTACAATTAAATCTTCATTTAATTGGCTAATTATTCCTCTTTGTGAGTGAATTAATTAATATATGAAAAATTATTGATTAATTCACTAAATTCTAATTTTCTATCAATTTCTAATTCCTAATTTGTCATCAATTTCAATTTCCTAATTTTTCAAATTTCTAATTCCTTTTCCCTCCTAATTCATCTCCTAATTCTATGGGAGTGGCATTTCAATTTGTCATGAAATTGTCATAATTGATAATCAATCAATTTGACATGAAATGTGTCATAATTTGTCATCAATTATCAATCAATTAAATTGTGCATGGAAAGTGCATAATTTGTCATAATTGACATATTGATTTGCAATTTCCATTTGAATTGCATCATGCCAATCTTGTCATTTATCCAATTTCTCTATAAATTGGATGTTTTTTTCAATCAAATCCCTTCGAATCCTTTGAACCCTTCGAATCCTTCATGAATCCCGAATTTCTGTCAAACTACTGAACTTTTGCTTCTAGTACTCTTGAGCTTTTTGCTTTCAATTGTGTGAGCACTTGTAGGTGAGATCCACAAACCCATTGAAGAGGAAAGAACAACAATGGAACCGCATGGAAGAAGCATCCGAATTGTTATATGGTTTGCATGATATTTTCTTTTAGATGCTTTGTTTTCATACCTCTATTGAATGTGCTTTAGGATTAGGTTCATTTCAATGAGTGTTCTTTTGATTGAGCTAGCATGTCTTGTGTTTTGATTGATTGATCTACCATTTTGATGATTCCTAATTCTATGCTACATTAATTGGTGAACCCGACGTGAATACTAACCTTCTAACCATCTTACTATGTTTTGGAGTGCTTCTAAGTTGATTTGCAGGTCAAAAACTCAAAGACAGGGCCGTGCAGTGCATTCTGGACACTCCTGTGCCTGTGTGAAGCATTCTGCGCCTATGTTGAAACATCTTGCGCCTGTGTTCAAACATTTTGTGCCTGTGTTAGACATCCTACGCTTGTGTCCTAACTTTTGTGCCTGTGTAAAGTCTAGATCAGAGGTGAAAAATGTAGTTTTTACTTGAAAAATTTTATATGTTTTAGTAAATTGCAATTTTGAGGGTCTTCGGTGCATTTGTGGACAAATATGGTGCCCGGAAACATTGATGTTTCCAAAATTTGGTTCTAGATTATTTGAATACCTTTCCAACGCATCAAACGGTTTGTAATTCGGAGCTAGGATGAGAAAGTTATGCCTTCTCAAAGTGGACTGAAATTTTATATTTAGTTTTTTTTATAATTTCGATAGTTTTCATAAATTAGATCATCTGTGCTTTGGATTTTGGTACTAATTATTTGTGCAGGATCTTCGCATACGCATGACAAAGACTAAAAATCAAACTACTAACATGTGTTATGTAGATTCGATGGTCAAAGACAACAAATCAAACATCTAACCAAGGTTTTGCAGGTTGCCTTGGAGAAACAACCAAATTGTGTGTTTGAGATTTTTAATTAGGCATTTAGTGATTTATAAATAGGAGGAAATGAACCTTTGTTTGCTTTGTTTGTTAAGTATGACATTGGAGTAGGAGAGTATGCTCTCATCCTTCAAAGGGTGATCAGAAATCCAGATCTTCGATACCATGCTTGTGTTGTTGATTGTTTGTCTCCATTAGAGGGCCTGCCTTCCCGACCACTTTGCTTTAGCAAGCAAGTGATAATCGTGAGAAGGGGACGACCCAAAGTGAGTACGGCTAGAATTCCTTGGCATTGTAACTCACTATAAAAAAAATACCCGATGAGCGAAAGCTTTGAAGGAAGTGTTACGTGGGAATTGCAGTTACTTGGGAAGTGATGCCCCTTGAACTCTTTCTCATATCAACATCTAAGTAGGGCCTCTTGGTCTAAATCGCGCTTGCGCGACTACATTTGCTTGGTATCTTGATGGGCTTAATGTCTCAATCATGCTTGCATGACATCAAGGAGTAATGCTTAACAGAAATCCTTACTAAACACCTTGTTTTTAGAGGCCAAAAACCCTTCTAGTTGCTTGAGAAGGACAAATTCGGATACTTGGAAGAGATACTAAGTTCGCCATGGGGAGATTCCATGGGGATTGATGCTTGGCTGCCCTAAGAAGTGAGTGCCGTGGAGGGGAGCCCGTGGGGTCAAGCACCTATGTATTCTCCTTGAATCTCATAATGAGTCTACCTCTCAAGTACCTAATGTCCTTGCCTACCATAAGAAATGTGGAAATGAGCATGATTGTCTTGAGTCTAAGTTGTAACATCTTGTATTATTTGATTGTCAAAAGTTGAATGTTATCCCATTTCAAAAGCAAAACACATTGATCAAAACAAGATTAAACACAAGAGACATTCATCCAACAAAAATTCAACAAGATTCAAAGATCATCTTCCAACATGGTTATCAAACATTGTTCAAAAATTTGTCTCAACATTCATGTCACTTGGATTAAGGTTCATCCTAGGTTGCATGTTGCAAAGTCATTGTCAAGTATCAAGGTTAGGTTTCATCTAAGTCATACTCTTTTGCATATCAATAAGAGTCATCCACTTGCATATGTCCTCTTGCATTAAATTCATACCATTGTCATACACTTATATTTGCATACCTTAAGTCTCTTCATTAAGCCTAAGTCATTATCATATCATATTAAGATCATTTGCATATTAATTATCCTTTTGCATATAGTATCAAACCTAGGTCTTGTCATACTTGAGCAATCCAAATCTTTGATAAACCCTAAGTCATTGTTAAGAAGTCTAGACCTTATCAAGTCTTTTGTCCTTTTTGTCATCAATATCATTTCGTCAAACCTAGCTTAGTATCCAAGCATATAGGGGAGACATTGTCATCTTGTCCTTTGTCTGTTAAGTCCTTTTGTCCTTTGAGGTTTAGACATCATTTCAATTTCCTAAGTTTCCTCTCTTAGATTTGCATTTCAAAAAGTTTGTCAAAATCTTCAAAAACAACCAAAAACATAGATTGCATTCTCATTTATTTAGTTTGCATTTAGTTGCATATCATACATTATCCTTGAAAAAATTCCAAAAATATTGCATTTGCATAAGTGACATGTCTATTGAAACAAGGTTCCAAGCACCAATGATGCAACAAAGTTTGACATATCAACCAACAATGCAATCACAATTCTATCCAACCCAACAACAAGGCAATATCAATCAAACTTATCATGATGAAACAAGTCTCCAAATACAAAAACTAGAGGAGAAACTAGCTCAAGAAAAGGAGATATTGGAGCAAAAAGTGAAAAACAGTGAGAAGATTAGATCTCAAATGTCCAAAATGTTTCAAAAATTTCCAAGTCAAAATCCAAAGTTTGAGCCAATTGATGTAAGATCTCTTCTTGAACGATCAGACATACCAGCTCTCCTCTCACAAATAGAGATGATGAAAAAATTACAAGAAAGGAGACAACATCAATTTCAACATTATGTGCCTCCACAACAAGAACAAGGTGTTTACTATCAATCAGATTTTCAACCAACACAACCAATGGTCCAACATATGCAACCAACACAACCAATGGTCCAACATTTGCAACCATCGCAACCAATGGTCCAACATATGCAACCAACACAACCAATGGTCCAATTTCAACAATATGTCCAACCAACTATACAATGTCCACAAATAGTCCAACCGATGGTGGAATATCAACAAGTTCAAGTTCAATCAACATATCAATGTCAACAACCACGACCAAACATTCAAAAACAAAGGTTGCAACACACACCAAACCAAGTTTCAAACATGTCAAACCAATTTGATCAACATTTAGTTCGAAATCAAAACATGACATCAAATCAAAAACAAGTTCAAATTCCAAGTCCAACTATGTCAAAACCTCGAAAGAAAGGTGGCCTTATTGCAATGCTCTTAAGGAAACGACTAAGTGAGTCTTTTGAGGAAGATAAAGATAATACACTTATGTCTAGCAATGCCTCATCCCCCCATAAATAAATTGAATCTCTAGTGGCATCTATCCCTACACCTTTAGAAGTTTTAAAAGAACCTTCCATATTGTCCTCATCAAACAATACACCCGAGGATGCAATTACCCAGGGGCTATCCATAATTGATTGCCATGATAATCCAATTCATGATGCACATCCTTTCCATGTTTCAGAGATACAAGACCCAAGGCCACCATACACTTTATTGCCATTACCTGTTTTAGAGGACCCCATTCAAAGTCCCTCTTCCTCATGTTCAAGCATTGATTCCTTGCCAGAACCCATCACAAATGTTCAAAGTGCATTTCCTTCATGCCAAAGCATTGATTCCTTGTCAGAATCCCCCAGGCATATCCAAAGTCCAACCCCATGTCAAGAGGATAATTTAGAGCACGAAGAAATGAGTCCTAAAGAAAATCAAGATCAAGATCCTGAAAACTTATCATCCCATCCAATTGTGGACCAGGACCCCATCTTCCCAGAAACTCGTGATGATTCTCCTATTCTTGTCCATCATATCCAAAGTCCTATTGACACTCCATTCCTCGAGCAAGATCAAGATATCCCAGTTCATCCAATCCCAAATGATCCCCTTCCATTTCATGAACACAATGTCCTTTCAAATCCCATTGATATTCCACTTCCTCAGAAAGATCAAGATATCCCTTCCATTCTTTCCGATGATCCCATTGAAAGTCAAGAGCAAAGTACCTTTAAAGAAGATTCCAATGATCTTCCTCCTTGTCAAGATCAAATCATTCCTTTAGATCCTCCACAAGATCCACTTGTCCCTCCATCTCCACGTCCTAATCCCGCATATCCACTCCAAGGTCTTAGTTCTTTTGATGATCCCGTTATTCCCCCCATTCTATCTCTTGAAGAGCCTGTCATTGAGCCATGTCCACTACACACTCCTAGTCCCCCTCATGATCCTGATACCCCTCATGATTCTAACGTGTCAGTGCAAGATGTTCATGAACCCCCTACATGCATAATGGGTTCTTCCACTTTGGTGCAATCCGATCCACTTCAAGATCTAATTATTTCTCTCATATCACATCCACCTCATAATGGACTCGCATCTTCTTCCCAAAGAAAAGAGTATCCTACAAGTCAAGATATTCATAAAGGCAAAGGAGTGGACCTTCACAAGCAAGAACCCTTCCATATCAAAGAGTATACTAATGGTCATGGCTACAGAGCTCACACTCAAGGCGTTGGTATCCCTTCAAAGTCAAAATCCAAATGCCCACCTTCCCCATCATCGCTTCCATCCATTCTAGGTCCCTATATCCCTCCATCTCCTATGCAACATCAGCAAAGGCACACATCTTGGAGAACCTTCCATCCATCCCACATGCCTCCATTTCATTCATATCCATCCATGCATTCCTTTCCCCCTCCAAGCAATTTGGATGCCAAGCATAAAAGTCGTAAGTCTAGAAATCCACATGTATTCAAGGATCAACATGTCCAATATAATTGACATGTCAAAACAAAGAACAAATTGATCTATAAAGAAAAAGAAAAATCAAAAAGGCCACAAAGGCCCACTGAGCAAAATAAAGCAAGGTCAAAATATATATGGGTTCCTAAATCCCTTGTGCAAGCAATGAACTCCAAGGAACCACAAAAGCATGAAAAATCAAAAACCATGTGGATCCCTAAGAAGCTCCTTGAAGCACAAAAGCCTAAAGAAATATCCAACTTGGCATCCAAAGTTGCTATTCCTCCATCCAAACCTCTCAAATTTGTTCCTCCACCGCCTTCTTCATCCATTTTGGGCCCTTATGTCCCAAAATCCCAAGCTATTCCTCCATCCAAATCTCACAATCTGAAGTCCATTTTTCCTCCATCAGTCCATCACCCCTTAAGGTGTGTGCCAATGTTGATCTTGCCTTCATTTCCATCCACTAAAGCCCAATTCTTCCAATACCCTATCCATTATGCAATGCATATTTTCCATCCTTCGATCCCTTTGATTCAATCCTTTGCATAAATCCTTGCCTTAGTTTCATCTCATATTCCATGTCCTCATCCCACCAATGTCTTTGAGCATACTTTTAAAGGTCATGGTCCATTTTTTTCAAGGCTACTATCCAAATAAAAAGACGCTTGAGTCCTTCTTCCATTCCCTATCATGTGTCCGTCTTCTTCTGAAAAAGTCAAAATCCAAAAAAATCAAAAAAAAGAAAAAAATTGAAAAAAAGAAAAAAGTAAAAAAAGAAAAAGAAGAAAAAAGTCAAGAAAAAATAATTCGTCCATTGGTGAAAACCTGGCAAACGGGCGCTTTGGGCAAGTACCATGATGAAAACCTGGCAAACAGGCGTCATGCGTAATTTATGAACTTCTTGCACACCACACTTGGGGGCAGGTTTCCTCCTCCATATCCTTTTGTCCTTCATTGTTCCATTATCCTATCAAACCCCTGTCATTACCCTTCATATCCTATTGTCCCTCATGTCCAATTTCCTCTTTCCACCTTTGATCTTGACAAGGTTGACGATCATCATGAGCATCACACATCTTGTTTGCAGCTTTTAGTCCATCATAGCTTTTGGTCATTTATCCATTTGCTTATTATCACCTTTCATCCATATTCCCTAGCTTATTGCGACTTTCTGCCACCATCATGTATCCTATCCCGACCTTCAGTCCATGTCCTTTATCCATTCTTGGTCTTGCTTATCCTATCCATCTCTTATCACTATCCATACATTCTTTTTCATTCCTTGATCTTGATCTGACATAAGGACACAAAATTTAAACATGGTTTCAAAAACCTCTTGACATGTCCCTCATGCCATGCCACTACTTTACATTGTCATATCCAGTCTCTTGTCCCATCACGCAATAGCCCTTGGAAATTGCATCCATATTGTCTCCATGATAAAAGGCCTTTGTCTTCCCTCTATCCACCATCATTTCAGCAAGCCTATTTATTCACCTGTCATATTCCTTGCCTTGCTAGACACTGGGGGCAAAATTTGAAAAAAGTCATAAAATATTGAAAAATGTCCTGAAAAAAAGCCTTAAAATTTGAAAAATGTCATGAAAAAAGTCATCAAAATTGAAAAATGTCCTGAAAAAATCCATAAAAATCAAATAATGTCCTGAAAAAAATCCATAAAAATCAAATAAAGTCCTGAAAAAAAAAAATGAACAACAAAAAAAAAATTGTAAAACTCCAAAAACCAAAAACATGCATTTTTGCAATAAAATATTCCCTTTGTGCATTAATAGCTCACTGAGTATACATCCAACGACTCGCAATCAAACACTGTGCTTTAATGAAATCACACATTACCAGATGAACTTTTTCAACTCAAACCAAGCATTCAAACTGATCCAAATTGTCTTATCAATCGAATATCCGCATTAAAAATCATTTGTCCTTGTCACATTATCATGGGTCTTATACAGGGTGTGGTATACTCAAAACCAGACTGTGTCCTGTCTTAGACGGGGTACCACATTTCCTGAAACCAGACAGCATGATCGTCCTATCAGCACGTTCCACTTTTGACAATGAAGATCAAGATGTTTGTTTGTTTGTTTGAATTTGCGCATCTTATCTTTTTATTGATTTGTCTTCGATCATGTTCCTATGTTGCTCGATGATGTCACTGAGTGATTTAGAGTGACCGGGATGGCTCATGATCCTTTTCTTTTTTGATTGTGATTGTCGTTTGTTTATGCTGTGTCTGTCTTATGCAAATCGGGTTGCATTTTAGCTCTGGCCTTCAATGCCATGATGCTACGCATCCATTTTGCTAAATAAAAATAAAGGTTCTCACCTACAAAGTGCATTACTGAAAGCAAAATTTTCATCATCTCTAACTGTCTTCTATCTCATTTCTTCTTACTAACATTTCTTCCATCTGGTCGGATAGTCAGTTCGGTCTAGTGCTCCGATATCCAAGCACATGTGCTGCATCCTGCATTCATTTGGTTAGTACATTTGCATTCCATCACACATATTACATCAAGCATTTTATCCATTTCATTTCATAAATCCATAAAAAATACATAAAAATACATCCATACATGTTCATACAAAGTGCATAAGTCATCCATACATGCAAAAAACATAAGTCATAATATATTGCATCCATCATATCGATGTATATCATATCACATATCATAATAATGTCAGAGTACAAAATCGGACTATTTTTTCCTAAGTATGGCCCGCAGGCTGACTGCAAAATGTCAAACTACATAATGTCCACTGTCTGTCATAAGGAGTACGTGCCTCTGTCACTGGGTGCTCCCTCTGTCCTCCTCGTCCCCGCAATGTCCCGCAAATGCATCAAATTCATGAAATTCAACACATGGGTTTTCGAGATACATACTGCTGCTCCTGCGTCGTCCGATCGTCTGAATGTGCATACACGTTCTCCGAGGTGATCTGCCCTTGGAATGTTCGCCATCTCTCTACAAGTTTTCTTGTCCAGAGCAACAAATTCTCCTCTTTAGCTAGTCAAAATGAGCATTTTTCACCCTCTTGGTCCCATTTATAGCTCTTTGTCATTGCATAGATGGACGTGCATCCTCTCCATCTTATGTTGGTCGTGGTCTTGTGCACATTAAATTGCTTGTCCTTCATGCATCTAATATCCGATTGTCAGTCCATTCGATCCTATCATTTTTATCGATCAATTGGCCTCTTTTCCGCATGTTTTCGGCCAATTCCTCGAGGGGGCATGCATATGTCATTATTATTGTCTGGGGCATTTTTAGTTATTGTTCTTTGAAACAACGCTTAAAATCGCATTGTCTCAAAGAGCGGCAAAATGTAGACACCCAAAAATGGTCAACGCTTGCGGAATCATACTTTAACATTTGCGCATTGCCTCATTTTAGGTTTTTGCGTCGCATTAACATTTCTCCTATGATTCGCACTTGGTCTTTATCATTTGTGAACATCGAGTCATTCTTCTACATTCTTCAATCATCTCGTCCTCAAATTTGGTCTTGTCGACAAGGGGCATTTTTAGTTATTGTTCTTTGAAACAATGCTTAAAATCGCATTGTCTCAAAGAGGGGCAAAATGTAGACACCCAAAAATGGTCAACACTTGCGGAATCATACTTTAACATTTGCGCATTGCCTCATTTTAGGTTTTTGCATCGCATTAACATTTCTCCTATGATTCGCACTTGGTCTTTATCATTTGCGAACATCGAGTCGTTCTTCTACATTCTTCAATCATCTCGTCCTCAAATTTGGTCTTGTCGACAACATTATCCAGTCATGATTTTGATCGATTTTATCTTATTGCATCAATGAGCATGCTTATTTGTCATCATTTTGGACATCGTCAATCCTAATTAGGGTTTTGTCCTCTTTTCAATCCTGTCAATCTTGCGATCAATTTGTCATCGATCATTGTCCTCTTATCAATCTTGTCGATTTATCATCAATCCTTCAATCTTGTCATTTTAACGATCGATTTGTCATCGATCGTTGTCTGTCTCAATTATGTCAATTTGGATCAATTTGTCATTGTTCCTCGTCAATTGGCGCATTCATCAATCAAATCATTTTGTCGCATTAGTCATTTATCAATTTGAAATCATGACATTAATTATCTTCAATCAAGACCTAATTGTCATTTTTGCATTTCTAATTCGTCTTCTAGGGTTTTATGATTTAGTCTTTTAACCTAATTTTCCATTTCTTCCTCTAGGATTACTAAATTATTTATTAATCCTAAGATTCCTCATTACAATTAAATCTTCATTTAATTGGCTAATTATTCCTCTTTGTGAGTGAATTAATTAATAAATGAAAAATTATTGATTAATTCACTAAATTCTAATTTTCTATCAATTTCTAATTCCTAATTTGTCATCAATTTCAATTTCCTAATTTTTCAAATTTCTAATTCCTTTTCCCTCCTAATTCATCTCCTAATTCTATGGGAGTGGCATTTCAATTTGTCATGAAATTGTCATAATTGATAATCAATCAATTTGACATGAAATGTGTCATAATTTGTCATCAATTATCAATCAATTAAATTGTGCATGGAAAGTGCATAATTTGTCATAATTGACATATTGATTTGCAATTTCCATTTGAATTTCATCATGCCAATCTTGTCATTTATCCAATTTCTCTATAAATTGGATGTTTTTTTCAATCAAATCCCTTCGAATCCTTCGAACCCTTCGAATCCTTCATGAATCCCGAATTTCTGTCAAACTACCGAACTTTCGCTTCTAGTACTCTTGAGCTTTTTGCTTTCAATTGTGTGAGCACTTGTAGGTGAGATCCACAAACCCATTGAAGAGGAAAGAACAACAATGGAACCGCATGGAAGAAGCATCCGAATTGTTATATGGTTTGCATGATATTTTCTTTTAGATTCTTTGTTTTCATACCTCTATTGAATGTGCTTTAGGATTAGGTTCATTTCAATGAGTGTTCTTTTGATTGAGCTAGCATGTCTTGTGTTTTGATTGATTGATCTACCATTTTGATGATTCCTAATTCTACGCTACATTAATTGGTGAACCCGACGTGAATACTAACCTTCTAACCATCTTACTATGTTTTGGAGTGCTTCTAAGTTGATTTGCAGGTCAAAAACTCAAAGACAGGGCCGTGCAGTGCATTCTGGACACTCCTGCGCCTGTGTGAAGCATTCTGCGCCTGTGTTGAAACATCTTGCGCCTGTGTTCAAACATTCTGCGCCTGTGTTAGACATCCTGCACTTGTGTCCTAACTTCTGTGCCTGTGTAAAGTCTAGATCAGAGGTGAAAAATGTAGTTTTTACTTGAAAAATTTTATATGTTTTAGTAAATTGCAATTTTGAGGGTCTTCGGTGCATTTGTGGACAAATATGGTGCCTGGAAACATTAATGTTTCCAAAATTTGGTTCTAGATTATTTGAATACCTTTCCAACGCATCAAACGGTTTGTAATTCGGAGCTAGGATGAGAAAGTTATGCCTTCTCAAAGTGGACTGAAATTTTATATTTAGTTTTTTTTATAATTTCGATAGTTTTCATAAATTAGATCATCTGTGCTTTGGATTTTGGTACTAATTATTTGTGCAGGATCTTCGCATACGCATGACAAAGACTAAAAATCAAACTACTAACATGTGTTATGTAGATTCGATGGTCAAAGACAACAAATCAAACATCTAACCAAGGTTTTGCAGGTTGCCTTGGAGAAACAACCAAATTGTGTGTTTGAGATTTTTAATTTTTGAGATGGTGCCACATGTTCTCGATAGAGATAGGTGACCTAGTGGTTTGAATTTTCAAATTTTTGATATTACCGATTCCCAGTAGGTAAAACTCGAGTTACAAGAAATGAATGTTTCTACACATGCTTATATCAAGTGGTGATGTTTTAATCCTAGTCTAAGAAATGCTCGGGAGTTAGCGGCCACTGTTAAGTGACCAGTGTAGTGAGGAAGTAAACAGAGAGAAGATCCAACAGTTTTCATGACCCCACGATCAAGAGATGCTAGGAGATTATGGACCATGACATCACGAGATGATGTCACATGTCTAAGGTGGGCCAAGTAAAGCTGATGGTGGGGTCACTAAAAGTGCTGATGTGCTACATCATTGCCCAGGATGGACCCATTTGCCACATTGGAGGGTAAATGTTAGACTGAATGGTTTGGTCTATAAGATTTTCCATCTTGAAAGATGATCGACGGTTAAGTTTTAAACTTTTCAAATGCAAGTTAGAGCCATTGTTTCCCTCGTGCAAGTAGTAATGGTGGATGAGACATTGGCATTTCATTCCAGGTAGTAATAAAAGTACTCTTAAAATCTATTCTTGATTCATAAAGAATTTCGTAGCAATCCAAAAGACATTCATGCAATTGAAGAAGACTGAGACAATTTCTTGTAACACAAAATCGCTATCCCTCTAGTGTAATTGAAATTGTAAGTTTGTCTGAGCTCCTTCATCTATTCTTGAAACAATTAATGTTATAAATTGTGCATGAAATCATAGGAAAATAATTTCAATTGTTGTAGGGTTAGAAGCTAAACATAGAAGAGTGAAATTTTCTTAAATTACTATTGTAATTTAAATATTGTGTTAGCCCTAGTCTTTTCTTTCTTAATTTGAAGTTGTAGTAGAAAAACCTAGTTCAAAAGATGGCACCCTCGTGAAAACATTTAGGGCAAGCTGAATACATGAAAATGAATCTTTATGATGATTTCTTAGATGAATTGAAGCCCTTGACAAATGATAGATACCAAGGGTAGAGATTTGTGAGTGGAAAAACCCTAGGAGAAGGGTTAACTAATAAAGCATTCCACTTGGCGGATGTTAGTATACCAATGACCAGATTAGAGATATTCAAATTATGGTATCGACAAAGGAACTTGCATTCCCCACTATCCAGTCCCTGGCAGTATGATCTGGGTAAGTTAGTGGTGTCGGGTGTCTTCATGGATGTTGACCTTCTCAAGGCTATTGCAAACATATATGACCCTATCTCGAGGTTTATTAGGGGAAATGAAGGAGAGATTTTATTGACCATCAGAAGGGAAGAATTCCAGGAGATTATTGACCTATATGAACCATTTGCAAACCTGGTGCAAGTAGACCTAAATGAGTTAAAAGAAGAATACTATAAAATGAAGTTCATTAAAAGTAATTTACTTCCAATGTATTTGGCTAGAGCAAGGAACACAACATACCGTATTGGCCCTAGCTCAGAGGAGCCATTCCCTATTGGTTCTTTTGCTTCCTATTTTCATTCTACCTTTTTCTCTCTATGTTAGGTATTGGGTTTTAATCCAATTACAGTTATGCCACTTGATTTCATGTACATGGCCATGCAAATTCAACATCCGGACTATACAGTGGTCTTTGATTTCGCCCCATACCTTGAAGAAAATATTCATGAGGGGTTACAGGATATTAAAATGAAGTGGCTAGTGTTAAATTATTTTGGTATTCCTTACTCATGCATATGTTCCTATTTAGGAATGAAGATTACTTTGAGGGTACCATGAACCTTAAAAAGACAATTGATAATAAGGAGATTCCAATGCAACTTTGGAGCACAGATATGTCTTGGGATAGGCAGGAGGATAGTTTTGTAAGATTTGACAACTTTTCTTCTAATTTGAGGCAAAGGTTGATAGTAAACCCTCTGAGGATCTCCAAGGAGATACATGATTTTGTAAGGCCCAAAGAGAGGTTGTCACTTCTCAGGATTGAGCACAATTGGGGGGATTTTATCCCTTATCCTGTAAGCACTATTATCTAAATATATGGTTTCTCTGGATAGCCACATGTACTACCTTTTAACGTTCCTTTGAGAATGGGTTTTGCTAAGGTAATGTGGTAGATAGGGTGCATTCATGACAAGGAATTAAAGGGAAGGGGAAAAGGAACAATCTTCCCTGATTACACTATCATCCCTTATTTTGTAATTCTAAAAGGAGGATATGAACATTTCTATAAATTCTTTGCTTCATATCGTTTGGGGGTGACCATAGCTAGACACAGTGATCCTGAGGGATTTTACAATATCTTCAAGACAAGAATAAAGGGAGGTCTATTGCCTCATGGGAATAAATTTCCTGAGGATATAATTAGAAATGAATTTGATCTCATGACTCAGGAGTGGAGGAAAGAAAAATGGATAATCTTCATAAAGTTATGGGTTGCAATTCAAAAGATGGATCCAAATTATGATCCAATAAAGGATTTTACCCCATTTTTTGCTAAGTTCAATTTTGTTATGAATAATTTCGATGAATTGAAGATAATTTTGAAGGAGAAGAAGGAAAAACTTGAAGAGGTTCATGGTCGACAACAACCAAGATCACAACCTCCTTTGTCTCAAAGAGCAGGTGGCATAGTAGAAAGGAGACTTGTTCATGAATCTTCTCATAAAAGAGCAAGAGAAGAAACAAGTGATGAAGAGGAAAGAAGGAACGACAGTGGAAGGTTAGTAAGAACAAAGGGTAAAAAGATAATGAGTACAAAGCCTTCCGTGAAGATGCAAACCAAGCCTTTTAAAGGAATCAAGATCATTGATCTTGAAGACTCAGATAGAAGTCCTTCACCATCACTTATGCCCTTTTCACCTGTAAGGTAGGATGAAGAACAAGTGGAGGAAGATATGTTCATAGAAACAAATGTAGAAATGCAACTCGATGTTCCTCTTTTACCCCCTAATATGGGGTTAGACCTCACTCCTTTAGATATTCAAGGTAAAGCTTTCAGGGATGTGAGAAAAGAAGCATGTGGTAAGTTCCTTGAAGATGATACTTTTGTGAGGAGCCCAACCTTTTTTCAATTAGTATGGAAGATGAAGACTGAAGAATACAAAAGGATAACTACTGAAAAAAGGGCCCAAAGGCCAAATAGATCTGATCAAGAAAATCAGGAAGAGGTCAAGACTGAAATGATGGAAAAGTTTAAGGAAATAACTGCTGATGAGGGTAGGAAGATTATAAGTCGGGCCAGAGTCCTGATTTTACCAAAATGGGACATAGAAGATGCACTGGCTTTTGATGCAATCAGGAAATCAAAAGGTCAACATTTCAATTCAGAAGAGGAAGCAAGGTTGGCATTAAAAGGATCAGATTTTGTGGATGATTATGCAACTTTGGCAATATGGGCACTAGAAGAAGGACCTAGAAAGCCTAACATCAATGACTTAAACCCCAATTTGAAGGGAGGACTTATTATAAAAAGAGCATCTAACACATCAAGTGTAGAGTCTACAAAGTTGAATGTTGATGTTGCTAAGTTGGCACATGAGACTTCAAAAAGAGAAGCCTTGGAAAAGGCAAAGCTAATGAGAAATTTTGATAAATTGTTCAATGATTACAATGCAGCTCAACAAAGGTGTGTGGAGTTGCAAATGAGAGTCCAACTCTTTAAGCAGGGACAAATAAAGGTTTCCTTTCCTACACTTACAGGGCCATCTAAGCCATCAACATCTAGGTCATCACCTGTTGTCTAGGAAGAAGAAGCAGTTCAACCTGATATAAATGTTGGTATCCCTGGTATGTCATTTGTCCCATATGATGATGAGCCTGAAGCCACAAGATCAACTGAACCAACTTAGTCTCATCTCTTAGAAAAGATTGTTGAATTAGAAAATAAGCTAAAAGAATCAAAAGATCAATCAATCAGGCAACAAAAGGAGATAGTTAGCTCAATGTTAACTCATTTGAATGAAAAAATATATAGTAGACTCAATAGTGTTCATGCCTTATATTCTTTATTATTTAATGATATTCAAAAATTTGATGATGATAAAGAAGCGGCAATTCCTTTATTTAGAAAATGGCTGCAAAGGGGAAATGAGCTCAGAATAATGTCCATGGCTTCTAAGTATCATGTTGAGAGACCACATGCACTCCAACCAACTTATTTATTGGTAAAATCAATGCAGGAAGCCTAAATTTTTTTGGAAAATATAGAAAGAAAGGTAAGGGAATTGATGAAATGTTTCAGTGAGTTGAATCAAACTCTTTTGCCAGATATTAAAGATGAAGAAGGGGTAGTCAATCCTCTACAATTTTGGAAGGAGGAGGCAGAAAGAGTCATCGGTACCCAGGTAGAGCTAATATGTGAGGGCTAAATATGGATATGTTGGAGAATAGCATGGATAAAATAATTGCCATGGGGTCATTTTTTGAAACTTTTGAAAGAGAGGAAAACCAAGTAGCCATTGAATACATTCCCTATAGGGCTAAAGTTGATGAAGTCATGAGTTTTGACCATTCCCTACAGGGCTAAAGCTGATGAAGTCATGAGTTTTGACTGGCCATCTGATGAAGAGTACATTGCATGGAGTAGTATGTATCTGAATGATGAATAAAGGTTGCAAACAATTTGATATAACTATTTTTGTCTTCTAGTGGTGGATAATTTTGAACCGGTATAACAGAGATGGCAGTAAAATTCATCATGAGTTTTAGAAAAGCGGGTGAAGATTTTGATCCTATATGAACAAGATCAAGGATGGAATATTTTTTGTAACAAAATGCAGTTGTATGTGATCATTTTGAGATGAGAGGTGTCTCCTCTGGCCCGAAGCTTGTTTTGCTCCCTTTTTTTTATAAAAGGGAATTTAGGGTTATGAGACAAGGTTCCAATTTTGGTCCCTTGAGTGTTCTAAATTTCTGGTTCCAATAACAAAGTCTAGGTGAAACGAAAAAGTTGTAAAAAGGTCATTTGCATAGAAAAATAGAAAGAGTCTTGTGTCTATTTTCTGTAGGTTCTTGAAGGAGTTATGTATAAATTGTATTTTGACAGAGACAATGAGATTATTCAATAGAAATAGAATTAAAACCCATTTCTCTCTAGTGTATTGTTCGATCATATTTTGAATGAATATGATCAAGGATTTTATCATTCATTGCATTGTTGTGGTGTATGCATTTTCTATTCATTCTTTGGTTTAAAGGGCCAATTAAAATGCTTGAGTAGAATTGCAGAGTGGTAGGGATATTTGTAGGGATTTTTGATAAGTAGTTTTGGGTTGGGGTTGAAAATATGATGTATTACAAGGCAATATTATCTTAGGTTTATATGTTGTTAGATAAATTCTATCAAAATACATTTTACATAGTATGAACTCATCTACCTAATGGAGTAAGGCACTGATCGTAGCTTGCAACTGGCTTGATGTTGATTTTTTGTTCGGAATCACCAGTTATTTGCTATAATTTGTTAAATAATAGAATATTTTCATTTACATGTATGGTGTTATGTGCATATAATCTTCTCATGCTCCAAATTGGTTGAGGATCACTGAGGAATTTTCCATTCTTGAGCATTCTCCCTTTCCATTGAGCCTTATATGAGATTATCTGCTTTGTTTCATGTGTAATTTGTGAGTGTGGCATAGAGGTCACAAATTGGCATGGGGATCACCCTCCCATGTTTTGCATAGCCTAAAGTGTAGAAGAATCTTGTATCCTTGTTAAAGTTGGTCCAAGCCTGGAGAATATTAAAAGTTGGAAGTGACTTTCCATAGATATTTGGAGGAATCAGCTTGGTCTCTGCACTATGGAATTGTAAACCCATTTTTGGGCACCAATAGAAGGGATCAAGCCACACCCTAATAGACATGAGGAGCCATTTCAACCTATGAGCAATCAAGGAAGTTTGGCTTACTGTCACAACAATCTTCCCAAGCTCATCCCGAGTCTCTCCCCAAGGGCTATAAGGTGGGGCCACAAAAACTATTCATTATCTTTATTAAGTGAATCCTAATAACCAAACCCACTAATAAAATTATTATGGTTATCACTTGCAAATTAAACATAAACCCTCCATGTGGTCCCATGACAGGTCTAGACCCTAAGCATCCTCTCTAGGAACCTCTTAGAGCCTATTGCTCACGACCACGATCCTACCCACGCAAGATCCCACTCTCCCTATCCATGGACCAAGACCTTAGGGTGAAACATAAACCACATTAACATTACAATAACATCATGAAGTCTCAACATGAATGAATTCAAAATCTCAACATCAACAATACAAAATTGGAGCACAATAAGAACCATAAAGCCAACATATAAAGTGAGAGCCTTCACCATCAAAAGAATAACAATAAGAAAGAGCAAGGAAAATAAACTATTACTCAAACATATACAAATAAATCCATAACAGTGAGGCACAATCCTCTCATTGGAGCTCACATAATCCATTCCTCAACAGTAAGGCATCCTTCCTCTTGTTGGAGCTATACAACATATGAGCTTATCCCTCAATAGTAAGGCACAAACCATCTTACCGGAGCCCAAAATAAAATATGAAATAATCAATACCACATTACAAGACATCTTTGAGAACTCAAAACAATCATAGAAAGCCTCTGGTACAAGACCAAAATCCAAAAAAGTGACCTTATTGAGCAAAATTGGCAAAACCAACAAAGCAAAGAAATTTAGCGCATGCAAGGACCATATTAGCACATATGGGGTGAAGATTAGCACATTTGGAACCTTCTATAGTGCATCCAAGGAAAAATTTAGTGCATATGAGGTGCAGATAGCGTATCCAAGACATAATGTAAAAATGATGAAAAACAGAGAAATAAAGTGATGATAATGCCCAATTTTTCACATAGGCTCACAAAATTGACACATAACACTCCTAGAAGGTGTGGGGGGACAAAATAAAGCTGAGAAAACACATAAATGATACAACAAGGTCATATAAATGAAATCCAACACCAATTCCCTGCACCTCCTTCACACCGTCACACTAAAAAATGCACAAAACTCAAAGAGACAACTCCAAAAGATAATATAAGATGGAGAGGGGATTCATACATCAAATAAAAATGGATTTATGGACCCTTAAAGATAACAAATGCAAAAATATATCACACAAAGAATACAAGATTGCATTCATGACAATGCTCCCAAACTCAAATTTTACCAATAATATAACTTTATATATATATATATATATAATCATCAATTCCCCAATCTTAACAATAGGAAAACTATAAACACAACTCTTCCCCCATGCAAACAATCTTTAACAATCATGGAGTAGACAAATATTTTCAAATCAAAATGCAGAATGAAGTCAAAGCTTCAACTTGGAAAAATAGAGTGATAGCAAAGAAATTCGAAGTAGAGAAAATCCAAATCCATTGAATCCAATGAGAAGTATTCAACAATCCAAGATCCAAGCTTCAACAAGATCGAATTCCAAATTGCAAGCCAAAACTACCACTGAATGCCAACCCTGACAATGCACAACTGAATCTAATAAATAGAAAATTAATTCAAAAACTATAGAAATATACCGACCAATCAAAAAATTCGAATAAACCATATAATATACCTACCATGCATATTTTTGAGGTAGTATTATTTACATACCCTCGCAAAATCAACCAATAGAATAGAAGGGTAGGTAATAAATATATTATATCGATTAACCAAATAGTAACAAGAGAAATAATAAATCAAAAGCATTAAATAAAATAACCTCATGAGCAAAATAAAATACAAAAGTCCAATAATAAAAATCAATATAAAATGAATATCGCAACTATATAAATAAACAAATATAATAATCCAAAGGCCCAATAAATAAATAAAATAACCAAGGGCAATAAATAAATAATAAACCATATAAAATAATTAAATAATACAAATAAATATTAAATCCCAATAATAAATCAGACAAATAATAATTAAATGACCAAGCTATATAATAAATTGATTTTATCATTATTAAACTATATTAATCAAATACTCACAACACCCCAAGGCAACTTGATACAAGGCTCGAATGACACACTGCAAAGCGCTACAAGACAACTCAGTCACGACACTAGACTGACTAGGATGTCAACTAGGACCTAGAATATAAGGAAGGAAACTTATGCCATCTCCAACAACTTACCATTGGGATAAGACACGCTCAGACCTGTGAGACCAAGTGGAGTCGATGTCTAGTACCTGCAATCCTATAACCACCAATAACCATGATACAACATATACGATAATATATCATAATTAATTAGGCAAGTGATAGATAATCACAACGCCATATCATGCTTGCAATGAGTGGTATGACATCATCCCTATTACGAAGACACTAGAAGACAATCACAATCATTATATCAGCAATTCCATTATCATTGAATCCATCATGAACCATAACCATAATATCATCAAATCCATCATGAACCATGAGCACATATAAGATCATCAAGTAAATCCATCATCATCATAATGCAAGATATGTCAATCATCCATAGGAGCCATCATATAACATATGTCAATATAAAAGGTCTATCATCATCCATAGCATCTACTCATATAGATAGAGTCATAAACATAAATCAAAACATCACATAAGAGTCAAATCGAGTCTATCAATGCATAAATCAAAAGACAAGTCTAGGAGGGACACTACAAAAACCAAAAACACTTGGATTAGGTGAGGGAAGACCAAACCAACATAAAATTTAGTTAAAATGAACTATGTTTATCTCCTTGTTGCATCGATTTACAATAGTTTATTAAATGTGTGCTCAGAACATAAATCTGCCAACATAACAGTGCTCAAATGATAAAGGGGTGAGATTTATGAAAAATGGTTATGTGTAGGATAATATATATTTGTGAAGAAAATTAATGGAGGGCTAAGATGAGAGAAAAGGATCACAGTTGAAGGATGAAGGAGTCCTCTCAAGGCATGAAATGATGTCAAGTGTCACATGGAGAGTGAATGAGAGGGAGGTTGTTTTGCGATATCTTTAACCAAGTTGTGGCTAATACAACTCTCAATTAAGGTATATGGTCATTTATGTAGTCATTTATATGTAAATAGGTGAGTCTAGTTGGCATTCATGAAATATGTATGGTATATAGGAGATTGTGATTAGTTTATTATTTGATATTATGAATTCTATTCTTGTTGAAAACTTTTGGAAGCTTTTCCCCTTCAAGCGGTTTATTATTATCAAGTATTTATATATTATTATTATTATATTCTTTAATTTATAATGTATTTCATTACAAGTAGATTCAGAACATAATCTCGACATCTAAAAACAAGAAACAAGAATTCAAGTTGTCAAGCACATATCTCTCTCATTTTAGGAAAAAAAATGAAATCTAAAGGTTTGATCGAGTGCATATTAAAGTAGATATGCTCCAAATTAAAGGTCAACTAATATAATTTTGACGAACTTACTATAAAATTATGCTTTCATCCTTGTTCTGAATATTTGTCTAGATATCACAAACAACTATGTATTTGTCTACCAATTTTTTATTGGAACTAGTGGAGAATTCAAGAAAGTCACAATTCAAATTTTAGACATTGGTGATCAATATTCACTATTTTATTTCAATTTTTAAGTGTTGTTTGTAAATTTACGTTACAAGCTACAATTCAACAATATTTCATATGTCATTATATTTTTTAAATCTTACCAAAATTCATTAGAGGTCTAATATTTAATTTTTTATGTTGCAGCTGACATAATTCTTCAATCGTCCATCCAAATTTGGACCATTGATGAAATTAGATTTTGCACTATAAAGCCTAAGAATACTAGGGCCACACACTATAGTTTAGGGAAAGAAATCCTAAATTCCAAGAAAATATCTAGACAAAGAGGATATAACTTTATATTTAGGCTTGGGAGGGACTTTATTCATGATGGCATCTTCACTGGATGAAGAGTGGGCTAGCTGGAAAAGAGTATGCAAAACATTCAAGAAGAATTGGTAAGCATCCATAAAACATTGTCTTCTACTAATCAATATATCTATGATAAATAATGATGAACAACAGATACCCTAACTGGTACTGAGAGGGAAGGTGAATTAGTACATACCAAAACTTTCCAACAATCTTATCAAGCTAAAACAATACTAACCGGTTGTCTTCATCATTGAACTTAACCATGGCAATACCGGTTAAACAAAGTAAGACTTTAGATAGCATAGACTGGTAAGTCTAAACACTTCAAATACATTTAATACTTGATAGCTACTTTACCCATAAACATATGCACATGGTGTGTTACCAATACCATAACCATTAGCTCTACATGCATAATCACTTAAACAAAGAACACTTAATCATCACATGAAAAATGCACAACACATGACACACAAATTTTTCACATGGAAACTCAAATGGGAAAAACCATGGTGGGGATGAATACCCACAAGCTTGTTTTTGAACTCTTTTGAAGCTTTCTCTCTTAGAAGCCTAGTCCGGTTAAAGACTTTACAATAAGGTTCTGCTAGGAACCAATCCTGTTAAAGATCACCCAGTTAAGGGATTGCTATATGCCCTCTTAAAGGTTGAAACCCTGTTAAAGTTTACCTTGCTAGAGGATTTAAAGAACTCAATGAACTTGAGTCACTTGGTTAGAGGATTTACAGTAAGCCTATTAAAGCTACCCAGCAAAGGGATTTTCCTTCTGTTGAAATGGTTAGAAGACAACAGGTAAAGCTTTGATCTGATAACAACACTATATGCTAAGGCAGATCCTTTTTAGTTCCTCTACTTTTGCAATCACACTCTGTAGTTTTCTCTTACTGGTTTGGCAAGTATCTCATCACTCGGATACACACACAACATTTTCCAACAACTTACAATAACAAACATCATTGACCTTATAGACAACAATTAGGTCGGTAGCATAAACCCTAAACCCTAAACATTTTAGGTTTACAATATAAGCGGTCCAATCCTGATCGTTCAAACATTTTGCATAGAGCAATACAATTTCAAATAGATCACAAGACAATTTGTATCGTCCATTCTTCACCACACATAGAAATCAATAACTCATCACGATTTCTTCTCATACTGCTAAGAAGAATGTTCATTCCCAAGGTAGACATTTAATGCAGTCGATCTTCTCATGCAAGATCCTCAAGGAAATCCTTCACGTGCACAAAGCTGACGTGGCATCACGATCTCATCTTCATCTCTTAGCTAACTTATCATAGAATGTTATCAGTTGCATCGCACAAGCAAGATTTCCAAACCAGAAACCCTAGAGCTGAGACTACCAACTGGTAGTCACACTCAGTGAAACCCCAACATGGGTTCACTACATTTCTTCATACCGGTTCACCAACTTCTTCCAATCTGCATACTGGTTTACTTACACTTATTGACATCAATGACAACATACATTATCATCATATCAACATGTCGGTTCATCATATGCCAACAATCTCCCCCTTTGGCATTGATGGCAATACTCAGTGTAGCATTGCAACTGCAGACATCATAGACCAGTGTATTATGCATCATCAGATATCTTCTCCACCATACATTAGATATCTTCTCCCCCTTTGACAATAATGCCAAAGTAGAGGCACAAGCTTCCATTCTCCACTATGTTTCTCCCCCTATGGAGTAGCACCCTTCAACACATCAATCGTGAATATTTGACACTATAGTACCTGACTAATGTGGAGCACACAACTTTAGTTGACTTCATGAAGGGGAAGAACCCCTAATTCACCTCTCAAATAGGTAAATGTAATCTTTGGTAAGGGCTTAGTGAATATATCTACTAGGTGCTCCTTACTGGAAACATGTTCTAGTACAACCTCCTTATTCTGAACCTTTTATCTCAAGAAGTGATACTTAAGCTCAATGTGCTTATTTCTAGCATGCAATACCGGATTCTTGGAAATATTTATTGCACTTGTGTTGTCACAAAATATATTCACTGGTTTAGATATAGGTACTTTTAAACCTTCCAATACATGTTTCATCCAGATTTCTTGAGTGCAGTTCATAAATGTTGTCACATATTCTGCTTCAACTGTAGAGTGATAAATACAGTTCTGCTTCTTACTCATCCACGAGACTAGTCTTTCACCAAGAAAGAATGCTCCACCAATTGTAGTCTTCTAATCATCCACATTACCTGCCCAATCGGCATCGGTAAAGACTTTGAGGTTAAAGTCACCATTATATGGATACCACAATCCATAGTCAACTATTCCTTTCAGATATCTAAGAATCTACTTGACAGCTACCAAGTGGGATTCCCTTGGACATTTTTGAAAATGAGCTACTATGCCCACTGCATGAGCAATATCTGGTCTATTGTGCACCACATAGTACATCTTACCGATCATTGACCAGTACTCCTTCTCATTCAGTAACGTTGAATCATCTTCCTTAGTCAGTTTATAGCTAGTCACCATCGATGTACCAACTGATTTGTTATCCTCCATGCCAAAGGTCTCCAATACCTCTTTGACATACTTGGACTGGGTAATAAAGATACCCTCTTTCATTTGCTGAATCTGTAAACCAATGAAGAACTTTATCTCTCCAATCAAAGACATCTCAAACTCTTTCTTCATTTCATCTGCAAAAGCATGACTCATTTTAACATCTCCTCCAAAGATTATGTCATCTACAAATACTTCATAGATCAGAATCTGATCACCTTCAGATTTTAGATAGATGTTGCTATCCTCACTTGTTCTCTGAAATCCAATCTTCACAAGATGAGAGTGTAACTATTCATACCATGCCCTAGGTGCTTTTTTTAGTCCATATAGAGTTTTGTGTAATCTACACACCATGTTACTATCTTCTAATAAGGCAAACCCTTTCGGTTGCTCAATATACACTTCCTCTTCTAGGATTCCATTCAAAAATGTTGACTTCACATCCATCTGATAAACCTTAAATCCCTTAAATGCTGAAAATGCAAGTAGCATTCGGACACCTTCCAGTCTAGCCACATGAGAAAAGGTTTATCCATAGTCTTCTCCCTCTTCCTAAGCATATCCTTTGCATACAAGTCTTGCCTTGTTCCTTACAACTATTCCTTCTTCATTTAGCTTATTCCTAGAGACCCATTTGGTACCTATGACATTCTTGTGTTCTGGTCTGAGTACCAGAGACCATGTTGCATTCTTTTCTATCTGGTCTAGCTCCTCTTCCATTGCTTTAATCCAGTCTTCATCTATAAGTTCTTCTTTGGAAGTCTTGGGCTCTAATTCAAAAATCATGCAAGCATTTTCTTTCACCTTTCTTCTTGTGAGTATCCCTACATCTTTATCTCCTATGATTTGCTTCAGATCATGATGTAGTTTCACATACCTAGGAATGACTCTAGCTTATTCTGCTAGTTTTTCCTCTTCTTCTTCACTTACCTCTTATTCTTCTCCTACTGCAGCTTCTACCAGTATAGGAACACTAAGATCTTTACTTGTTTCTTTCTTAACTAGTTCCCAAAAGGCTATACCTAGTTCATCTTCCACTTCTTCGCTGCAGGTTTCCTCAAGTTCATCACGGGATTCATCAACCCTGACATTGATACTCTGAACAATTTTTTGTGTTCTATTGTTGTAGCACTTGAGAGCTTTTCTCTTAGTTGAATGTCCCAGAAATATTCCTTCATCACTTTTAGCATCAAACTTGCTCAGATGCTCACCTCTCTTGATATAACACTTACTACCAAACACTCTAAAATAACTCACAGTGGGAGTTTTCCCAGTCCAATACTCATAAAGGGTTTTAACTCTACCTTTCTTGATGAGTACCCAGTGCATAGTATAGACTGCAGTGCTCACTGCTTCTCTCCAAAAAGTGTGAGCAACCTTTCCTTGGATCAACATTGTTCTAGCTACTTCAACTATAGTCCTGTTATTCCTTTCTACTATGCCATTCTATTGTGGTGTCCTTGGGGTAGATAATTGCCTCTTGATACCTCTATCTTCATAGTACTTGTTGAATTCATCAGAAGTGAATTCACCTCCTTGATCAGTTCTTAGGCATTTTATCTTTTGACCACTTTCCTTCTCTACTAATGCTCTAAAGGCTTTGAAATTTCCAAACGCCTCAGACTTGTCTTTCAAGAATGTGACCCACATCATTCTTGAGCAGTCATCGGTAAGAATCATGAAATACCTATCTTCCTGAATACTTCTAGTTTTCATAGGACCACACAAATTAGTATGCACAAGATCAAGTAAGTTTTCTGCTGAAAAAGACTTACCTTTGAAAGTTGAGGAAGACATCTTCCCAAGTTGACATTCTCTGCACAAAGAGTTCTCCGGTTTGTTCAGCAAAGGCAATCCTCTTACTGCCTTGATCTTACTAGCCTTTAAAATATTATCAAAGTTCATATGACAAAGTCTCCTATGCCATATCCAACTGTCATCAAACTTTGCCATCAGACACCAACTTATCTTGGCATTCAACTAAAATAGGTTACCTCTAGTCTGCTTACAGGTGGCAATAAGTTCACCACTTTTACCATTTATACTGCAGACTCCACCTTTGAACTCTAGAATGAGTCATTTATCATTTAGCTGAGCAACACTCAATAGATTATGCCTAATACCTTGTACCTAGTAGATATCATCTGCACTACTCTTTCCATTCACTGAGATGGATCCTTTACCTTTCACCAAACATGGTGCATCATTGCCAAATCTGACAACACCTCCATCATATTCTTCTAGAGACATAAACTTTCTCCTATCACTAGTCATGTGGTGAGAACAACCATTATTAATTATCCACTCATTAGAGTTGTCAATGTGAGAGACACGTGCTTTTTTGTCAGACACTTCTTCATTTATACATACAAATACTATGTCTTCATTTTCTTCATCCTCAGATTCTTCATCGGTAACACCTTCTTCCACTGCAACAAGACAATTTCTTCTATTTCCTCCTTTATACTTTCCAAACCTCTCTGGTTTATCCTTATTCTCATTGTTAGGATAGTTAACAGCTATATGTCCTATCTTATTGCAGGAAAAAAAATTTAAAGGAAGCTTACCTCTGTATTTTCCTGTACCTTTTGGAAGTCTCTTGGCAAGAAGAGCTTCAAACTCCATCAGAATTTCTTCATCATCCACACCTCTTCTTTGCATGGATTCATAACTGGTACTTTCTTCTTTTCCTTTTCTAGTTGGTGCAATAGATACTCTATAAGCTGACGTAGTCTTCTGAACACTGCCATCATAGCTATTCAACTCATATGCAGTTAACTTTACAATGATAGAGTCTTAGGATACCTTGGTTTTGTCAATAGACCTTAGTTCCTAAATAGCAACAACTCTAATTGCATAGACAGGTAACAATGATCTCAAGACTTTACTAACAATGGTGGCATCATCAATTGTTCCACCAGTGCTCTTGATATCTCCAACAATAGTCTTGATTCTTATGCCATATTGTTGAATGGTCTCACCTTCAACCATCCTCATGTCTTCAAATTTTCCTCTAAGGCTCTCTTCCTTAGCTTGCTTTACATTCTCATCACCACCATAGATAGTTTCCAATATGTCCCATACATCTTTAGGAGTGTCCTTATCTTATACATCAATGAACTCAATATCAGACAAACTGCTAATAAGGGCTTCCATGACTTGCCCATTTTCTTGAATCTCTCTTTTTTGATCATCAGTTAAAGTTCCAGTGGGAATTACATAGACATTTTCAACATAGCTCCAGTGTTGAGCACCTAAAATATTGATATAGATCTTCATTCTATCCTTCCATATTTTAAAGTTATCTCTATTGAACTTAGGACCATCCCTCTTCATCATTAAGGCAAGATCTTTTACCTCAAGCGGTTAAGATTATATCACCGAGGACCTAGAGTCACTCTGATACCAATTGATGAATAATGATGAACAATAGATACCCTAACTGGTATTGAGAGGGGGTGGGGGGGGGTGAATCAGTACAGACAAAAACTTTCCAACAATCTTATCAAGCTAAAATAATACTAATTGGTTGTCTTCATCACTGAACTTAACCATGGCAATACCGGTTAAACACAATAAGACTCCAGACATCATAGACTGGTAAGTCTAAACACTTCAAATACATTTAATACTTGATAGCTACTTTACCCATAAATATATGCATGTGGTGGATCACCAATACCATAACCATTATCTCTACATACATAATTACTTAAACAAAGAACACTTAATCATCACATGAAAAATGCACAACACATGACACACATATTTTTCATGTGGAAACCCAAATGGGAAAAACCACAATGGGGATGAATACCCACAAGCTTGTTTTTGAACTCTTTTGAAGCTTGCTCTCTTAGGAGTCTAGTCCAGTTAAAGACTTTACAATAAGGTTTTGCTAGGAACCGATCCTGTTAAAGATCACCTAGTTAAGGGATTGCTATATACCCTGTTAAAGGTTACCTTGCTAGAGGATTTAAAGAACCCAATGAGCTTGAGTCACCTGGTCAGAGGATTTATAGTAAGCCTGTTAAAGCTACCTATCAAAGGGTTTTTCCTTCTATTGAAATGGTTAGAAGACAACAGGTAAAGCTTTGATCTGATAACATCACTATATGCTAAGGCAGATCCTTTTCAGTTCCTCTACTTCTGCAATCACACTCTGCAGTTTTCTCTTACTGGTCTAGCAAGTATCTCATCACTCAGATACACACACAACATTTGCCAAAAACTTACAATAACAAACATCATCGACCTTATAGACAAAAATTCGGTCGGTAGCATAAACCCTAAACCCTAAGAATTTTAGGTTTACAGTACAAGCGGTCCAATCATTACTGTCCAAACACTTTGCATTGAGCAATACAATTTCAAACAGATCACAAGACAATCTACATTGCTCATTCTTCACCACACATAGAAATCAGTAACTCGTCATGCTTTCTTCTCATACTGCTAAGAAGAATGTTCATTCCTAAGGTAGACATTTAATGCAGTCAATCTTCTCATGCAAGATCCTCAAGGAAATCCTTCATGTGCACAAAGATGATGTGGCATCACGATCTCATCTTCATCTCTTAGATAAATTATCATAGAATGTTATCGGTTGCATTGCACAAGTGAGATTGCCAAACTAGAAACCCTAGAGCTAAGACTACCAACCGGTAGTCACACTCAGTGAAACCTCGACACCGGTTCACTGCATTTCTTCATACTAGTTCACCAACTTCTTCCAATCTACATACCGGTTTAAATACACTTATTGACATCAATGAACCCGATGTTCCTTTGGACTTGGGGGACCCAGGTGGGGGCCCTAGATCACATGAGGAGAAGATAGTAGGAGGTAAGGGGAATGATGAGGTTCAAAATTCAAACTTGGGAGGTGGTAAACCTAAAGCAGTTTTAGGACAACATGCGGCAAGTGGTTCTTCAACATTTTGATTAACAGATTTGACAACATCAAAGAGAAATAAGGTGAAAAGGATCAGCTGGATAAAAAAGGTCATGAGAAGAGGACTAGAGCCAATGCTAGGAATAAGAGCGACATCAAAGGTCAAGAGATGGATGATTTAAAGACCTCTGCAGACAACATGAAACTGATGGTGGTCCATGCTGAAGATATCATGAAAAATATCTAGCTATCTCGGTCTCTGTCTTTGTGTTGTCTTTTTGCTTTCCTTTTGCTATCTTTTTCTGGTTCTTCATGTTATGTGTGTTGAGATCCCTTTTTATTTGGATGGGATCAATTTTTGTTTTTGAAGTGATTAGGCACGGTTTTTTCTAGTTCTTTGGCTCTCCTGCTTTGTAAAAGGTTTGGGTTCCTTTCAAAAACCTATTTTTACTTAATCAAGACAACATACATTATCATCATATCAACATGTCGGTTCATCATATGCCAACAATCTATATGTATCATCATCATAACCAAGTGCTCAACCCCATACATCACCCTCTCTAAATTTTTAGTCAATCAAGATGGATCATTAGGACAGCCAAATGCTAGCACTCATTCTAGATCTTGAAATATAATTTATTAAAAACAAAACATGTGAAATTTTTATGAAAATGATCTAGTCACTTGGATTAATCAAATGGATAAATTATTTATATTTGTCAAATCTCATTGAACAAAAGGTTACAATGGTATAATTATATCTCTAACCTAAGAGATTCATTTGGTATAGTTGTGTGTATGCTCAAAAGACTAATGAAATCCTCTATGATAGTTGATCAATTTTACTAAAAACTTGTAGTTTTTTATGACAATAGTGTATCAAAGAATTAATCTAGCTAGTTAGCCAAAATAAAACAAGTAAGATTACTCAATAATTATATTCAATAATTCAAAAACCTATCTTTGTGAGTAGAAATAGTTATAGAGGAGGACTTGAATGATTTGTCCCTCGAGGTTCACATTCAAAATGAATACACATGTGATATCCTTATCGTATCTAATAAAATTATAATGGAACATAGGGTAGAGGGAAAAATTGGCTCCTATAATGTAGAAGAGCTTCGTGTCATTCCCTCAACTTACTAGATTTACTAAAAATTGCAAAAATTAAAAAAGGCAAAACTATTATGTGTTAACTATAATAGAATCAACTAACATGGAGAACCTTCTCAATACTTATAGTGTTTCTTTGGGTCAATCGATTAACTAGGAGAAAAGCTCTTTATTCTTCTTCAACACTCCGGAGGACTAACAGACCAGGATGGCTCGTATCTTAGGATGCCAAATTGGCCAACCTCCTTCTATTTACTTGGGTCTCCCCTTAGGTATGAAGGCTATAGATCTTTTATGGAATAAGTCTTATTGATAGATTCAATAGGAAGCAAGCTGGGCAGAAAGGGACCCTTCTTAGCCAAGAAGGTAAAATCCATCTATTGAAATCTTCTCTCCAGATTCTTTTGATTTATGTCTTAAGTCTCTTCAAAATACCTAGTAAATTTGTAGATGCTATTGAGAAAATTTAGAAATCTTTCCTTTGGTCCGGGGTGAGGAGAAGAAGAGAGTTTCCCTCATTGCTTGGGATAAAGTTTGCAAACCGAAGAAGGTAGCGAGGCTTGGTCTGAGAAATATTAAAACCCTAAATAAAAACCTCTTGGCCAAAAAAATATGGAGAATCTATTAGGGAATAGGTGAATGGAATGAAATTTGGAAGGCTAAATACTTATTTTTTTGAATTCTACAATGGAAGATTTCCTTGCCTCAGATTAGATCCCGAGTGGCTCTACCATATGGAACAGTGTTACTCATGCAAAAGGTATTGTGAGTGGGAAAAGTGTGGGCCATTGGTAATGATAGAAAGGTTGACTTATAGGATGATGCTTGGATTGGAGGGGCTCCTCTCAATGATCATTATGTTCCTTAGGTGATCATCCAAGCCCGCAAGAACAAGTTTGGTGTCAAAGTTGCTGACTACTGGAGAGATTAGAAGTGGGTGGACCTAAGCACTATTGATCCTAACTTAAAGAATGTTAATATGAAACTCAACTAGGATGTCATTAATCCAAGAAGGGAGGACCACTTGGTGTGGGGAGGAACCCCTTTAGGGATTTATTCAGTGGTGTTTGTTGTCTTAGTCTCAAGACTCTATCCCCTGTTGGGCCAAAGCTTGGTGTTTAGGTTTGACTCCTAAAATAAATATTTTTTTATGGATTCTTCTGCAAAATAAAATTCTAACCATAGATAACCTAAGAAAGAGGGTATTCTGCATCCCCAACAAATACTACTTATGCCTTAATGATGAAGAATCTGTGAACTATATTTGTATTCATTGTCCTTTTGTCTAACCTATCTGGTCAATGTTGTTGGCATTTGCATGAAGATTGCATTGATGAACTATTATGTTGTCATTGATGTCAATTATAACTGGTAATGATGTTGTTATGATGTTTTTTTGCAACTGGTAGGTGATCTAGTGAAGGAAATTGGTATTACTTGAGAAGCAGTGAGATGAACCGGTAATCCTACCTGTTGACATGCCAAACCCTAACTGATGGAGCTTGGTGAATTGGTTGTATTGGTTTATAATCAAATGATGAGCGGTAATGATTATGCCACATATGTATATTGTATATGAAGAGTTTCAAATGGTTTTTGGTGCGTAGAGATGATGATTTTATCTTGGGAATGAGTGAGTACATTGCATGAAGTAGAAACCACATGATGAGTTACAGGGATTGATGAAGCAGTGATCAAGGAGCGATCGAGGTTGTATTGAATCATGTGAAATGATTGCTATGTAATCTAATGGTCATACTTGAACCAATTTGTTTGTAATCTCTATGAGATCTTAGGTTTGTGATGTGTTACCGACTTATTATTTTTCTTATAAGGTTGATGAGTTGTTTTGTTGTAGTGTTGGCAATTTTGGTTCAGTGTAAGTGTGATTAGTTGCCGAACCAGAAGTTGTATCTGCAGTATGTGTGAAGGCAGATAGGAGCATGAAAAGGATCTGGTCAAGTAGAGTAGTGTTATTCACCAGACCAACAAACCCCTGTTGTTCTCTAACAATTACAACAGTCAAATACCTTAACCGGGTAAGCTTGAACAAGCTTAGTGCTATCTAAATCCTCTAACCAAGTGATCCATTAACTTGGATTTCAAATTCCTCTACCGAGGTTACTCCTAATGGGGCATAGGGCATTATAGTCAATCCCTTAACTGGGTGGTCCCTAACAGGGTCTGTTCTTAACAGGACTTTTTGTAAAGCTTTAACAGGCTTGGCTCCTAACAGGGCGAACTTTAGAAGAGTTCAGAATACTTGTGAGTATTCATCCCCATTGTGGTTTTTCCCATTTGGGTTCCCACATAAAAATTATTGTGTCAAGTGATGAATGTTTTCGTGATTATGTTTACTATAGTTAATTTGCTTAACTGTTGAATCCACTTAGATATGATAAAATGACTGGCAACAATCTAAAATGTGCTTTTTCTATTGTTAGTAAAGTATTTGAATGTTTTTGTTAAAAGGTTTTGAGAGTTTCGGAGCTGTTATACTGTTATTCTTTTATGACAGTCAATCGATATACTTGACAATGATATTGCAATTTGTAGTTCAGTGTTTGAACTAGTCAATTCTGAGTTTGACTAGAGAGGTTGTTTTGAGTTTGGTGAAAGTTTAGTAATTTTTCTATCTACTGATTCACCCCCCCCTTCTTAGTATTTTTTCGGATCCTTATTGATTCATCATACCATCAATTGGTATCAGAGTATTTCAAGTTGTCTAGTGTCTAATCCTAACAGCTTGTGGTAAAGATCTTGAAGAACATGATGAAAAAAGAAGGTCCAAAGTTTAATAGAGAAAACTATAGAATATGGAGTGATAGGATGAAAATCTATATCAAGAGTCTAGGAAGTCAATATTGGGAACATGTTGTTACTCAATATGCTGCACCTAGTGGGAATATGTCTGATGATCAAAATAAAGAGCAACAAGAAAATAATCAAGCATTGGAGGCCATTATCAATTCTTTGTCTGATTCAGAGTATGTTGATGTCCATGGTCTGGAGACTGCTTATGATGTGTGGAAGAAACTTGAGGAAATCTATAGCGATGATGAGCATGTGAAGATTGCCAAAGAAGAGAGTCTGAGAGGTAAATTTGATGATATGTGAATGGTTGAAGGTGAGAATATTCAACAGTGGGGTAAGAGGATCAAGGAGATAGTTGGTGAGATCAAGAGTTCTAGTGGTAAAGTAGAAGATGCCACAGTGGTCAGTAAGGTGTTGAGAACCCTTCTACGGGTCTATGCTATCTGAGTTGCAACCATTCAGGAGATAAAGTATACCGATAAAACTAAGGTAACTCTTGACTCCATTGGTAAACTTACTGCATTTGAATTCAATGGTTATGATGGTAGTGCTCAAAAATCTGAATCTACATTTAGAGCTTTAGTTTCTAACCCACCTATGAGGAAAAGAAGATATGTTAGTCAGAGTTATGAGTCTAGATCCAGTAGAGAAGTTGATGCTGAAGAAAATCTAAATGAGATTGAAGCATTGTTGGCCAAGTGGTACCAGTAAGTACATAGGTAAATTACCTTTGAAGTGTTTTGCATGTAGCAAGACTGAACACATTGCAACTAACTATCCTAATGGTGACAATGATCATAAGAGTGAGAAGTACAAGAAGTACAAAGGAAAAGGCAAAAGAGATTGTCTCATTGTAGTTGACGGTGGTATCACTGATGAGGAATCTGAGGGAGATGCTAATGAAGACATTGTCTTTGTTTCAATTAAAGAGGAAACATCTGATCAGAAGGCATTAGTTTCTTGCATGGATAGTTCTGATGATTGGATCATAGATAGTGGTTGTTCACACCACATGACTAGTGATCGAAGTAAATTGTTTACTTTGAAGGAATTTGATGGAGGAGTTGTGAGATTGTGAAATGACTCACTCTGTATGGTAAAAGGAAAGGGAACCATTTCTCTCAATGGAAAGAGCAGTGCAGATGATGTCTATTGGGTTGAAGGATTAAAGAACAATCTTTTGAGTGTAGCTCAACTCAATGAAAGAGGTTATCCATTAGAATTTAAGAATGGAATATGCAAATCTATGGGAGAAAAGGTGAACTAATTGCAACCGGCAAGCAAACAAAAGGTAACCTGTTTCACCTAAATCCTAAAGTTAACAACTATTTAATTGCTATAGCAGATGATAGTTGGCTTTGTCATCGGAGATTTTTTCATATAAATTTTGATAACATTGTAAAAGTCAGTAATTCCAAGTCGGTAAGAGGTTTGCCTCAGTTGGACAAACTGGTGAATGCTCTATGTAAGGAATGTCAGTTAGGAAAGATTACATCCTCAACTTTTAAGAGAAAATCCTTCTCAGCAGAACATTTGTTAGATTTGGTTCATATAGATCTCTATGGACCAATAAGGACTAAAAGTATTCAAGGTGATAGATATTTTATGATCTTCATTGATCATTGCTCAAGAATGATGTGGGTCACATTCTTGAAGGACAAAACAAAAGCCTTTAGTAAGTTCAAGGCATTCAGGGCCTTAGTTGAAAAGGAAAGTGGTAAGAAGATAAAGTGTCTGAGGACTGATCAAGGTGGTGAATTTACTTCAGAGGACTTCACTAGATATTGTGAAGACAATGGAATTAAGAGGCAGCTTTATGCACCAAGGACACCATAGAAGAATGGTATTGCAGAGACGAACAACCGATCAATTGTTGAAGTTGCTAGAATGATGCTAATACAAGGAGGTGTAGAAAAAACTTTCTCGAGAGAAGCTGTCAGCACAACTGTCTAGACTATGAACTAGATATTGGTAAAAAGAGTTAAGGATAAAACTCCTTATGAATACTGTAGACACCTAAAAATGGTCAACGCTTGCAGAATCATACTTTAACATTTGCGCATTGCCTCATTTTAGGTTTTTGCGTTGCATTAACATTTCTCCTATGTCACGCACTTGGTCTTTATCATTTGCGAGCATCGAGTCATTCTTCTACATTCTTAATTCGTCTCGCTTTCAAATTTGGTCTCGTCGATAGCAATCTTCAGTCATGATTTTGATCGATCTTATCCTATCGCATCAATGTGCGTGCTCATTTGTCATCATTTTGGACATCGTCAATCCTAATTAGGGTTTTGTCCTCTTATCAATCTTATCATCTGGCGATCGCAATTTTGTGATCGATTTGTCATCGATCCTTGTCCTCTTCAATCATGTCAATTGGTGTATTTATCAATCAAATCATTTATTAGCATTGGTCCTTTGTCAGTCAGAATCATGATCATAATCGAATCAATATCAATTATCTTTCATCAAGACCTAATTGTCATCTTTGCATTGCTAATTCATCTTCTAGGGTTTCATGATTTAATCATTTAACCTTGCTTGTCATTTCTTCCTTTAGGATTAATAAATTAATTATTTATCCTAAGTCTTCTTATCACAATTAAATGTTCATTTAATTGGCTAATAATTCCTCTCTTTGTGAATTAATTAATAAATGAAAAATTATTAATTAATTCACTTAATTTCCTAATTTTCATCAATTTCATCTTTTTCTAATTTCTTAATTCCTCTTTTTCTAATTTCTTAATTCCTCTTTTTCTATTTTTCCATTTTCTAAATTCCTAATTTCAAATTCCTCCTATTTCTCTCCTAAATTCATGGAAATGACATCTCAATTTGTCATAATTTGTCATAATTGACAATCAATCAATTTTTGACATAGAAATTTGTCATAAATTGTCATAAATCATCAATCAACAAATTTTGCATAGAAGGTGCATAATTTGTCATAAATTTGTCATAATTGACATAATTGATTTGCAATTTCCATTTGAATTGAATCATGCTAATCTTGTCATCTCTCCAATTCTTCTATAAATTGGATGAATTTCTTCCATCAAACCCCTTGATTCTTGATCCCTAATCAGACTATTGAATTTCTAATCACTTTGTCAAATCATGCTTCGAGTATTCTTGTGTCAATGTCAATCTTGCTTTCACAATTAGGTTTATGCACTTGAAGGTGAGATCTACATCAAAACTATTTGGAGAAGAAAGAAGAACAATGGAGCTGCATGAAGGGAACATCTGGTTTGCATAATCTTTTTGAATGTTTTATCTTTATGTCTCTATTGAATGTGTTTAGGATAGGTCATTGCAATTGTGCTTTCGTGATTGAGCTAATGATTAATGTTTATATTGTTTGTGATGATTTCCTATTTCCTATGCTACAAATACTGGTATGGTAGATCACCTAATGTCAGTTATTTTAATATTTTTGGCAGTAAATGTTTTATCAAGAGAGATGACTATGTTAGTAAGTTTGAGGCTAAGAGTGATGAAGGCATATTTCTTGGTTACTCCACCAAGAGTAAGGCCTAAAAATGTTACAACAAGACACAAAGAATCATTGAAAGTGTTGATATCTAAGTGGATGAGTGTCCTGAATTTTTAGGAGAAACCTATGAGGAAAAGAAGGAAGATGAACCTTACATTCTGATTTTGGAACCAAAATCGGTGAAGCCAGAAGCTAGTGAAGTGAATGTTGTAGTACCAGTTCAACTAGAATAGGTAGATTCAAAAGAAGATGATGATAGTGAGGAAGAAGAACCTAAAGATACTAATCATGTCATTCCAAGGTATGTGAAACTCAATCATAATCCTGACCAGATTATTGGAGATAAAGATGTTGGAGTGTTAACCAGAAGAAGAGTTAGAGAGAATTCTTCCATGATCTCCACTATTGAGCCTAGAACTGCTAAGGAAGCATTTAGAGATGATCACTGGATTAAAGCTATGGAAGAGGAGCTTGACCAAATTGAGAAGAACAATACATGGACTCAAGTACCCAAACCGGTAAACAAAAATGTGATAGGCACTAAATGGGTATTCAGGAACAAACTGAATGAAGATGGAGTAGTAATCAGAAACAAAGCTAGATTGGTATGCAAAGGAAGAAGGAGAAGACTATGGTGAGAAATTTGCACCATTTGCTAGATTGGAAGGTGTTAGGACTCTACTTGCATTTGCAGAATATAAGGGATTCAAAGTATATCAGATGGATGTGAAGTCATCATTTCTAAATGGAATACTGGAAGAAGAAGTATACATTGAGCAGCCAGATGGTTATGCTTTGACTAATGCAAAGGATATGGTATGTAAACTGCACAAGGAACTATATGGTTTGAAGCAAGCACCAAGAGCATAGAATGAAAGGCTACATTAACACCTAATGAAGATAGGTTTTGAGAGAACCAGTGAAGACATCAATATATATTTCAAATCTAAAGGAGATAAGATACTGGCGAGTGAAGTGTATGTGGATGATATGATATTTGGAGGAAATGATGACATGAGTGATGACTTTGCAAATGAGATGAAAAGTGAATTTGAAATTTCTCTAGTAGGAGAGATAAAATTCTTCATAGGTTTGAAAATTCAGCAGATGAAGAGTGGTATTTTTATCACATAGTCTAAGTATGTGAAAGAGGTATTGAAGACATTTGGAATGAGTGACTGTAAACTAGTTGGGACACCAATGGTTACAGGTTGTAACTATCTAAGGAGGATGATTTCACATATGTTGATGAAAAGGAGTACAGATCAATGATAGGGAAACTACATTATGTTGTTCACAGTAGACTGGATATTGCTCATGCAGTTGGTTTAGTTGCCATATTTTAGAAGAATCCAAAGGAGACACACTTGATAGCAACCAAAAAGATATTAAGATATTTGAAAGGTACTATTGACTATGGCTTATGGTATCCATATGTAGGTAACTTTGATTTGAAGGTTTATACAGATGCAGACTGGGCAGGTAATGTTGATGATAGGAAGAGCAAAACTGGTGGTACATTCTTTCTTGGAGGAAGACTTGTATCTTGGAACAGCAAGAAGCAGAGCTATATATCACAGTCCACTGCTGAAGTTGAAAATGTTGCAGCGTATATGAATTGTACCTAGGCAATCTGGATGAAACACATTCTAGAAGGATTCAAGTTGAAGACTACAAAACCAATAAATATTTTATGTGACAATAGTAGTGCAATAAATATTTCAAAGAACCTAGTGTTGCATGCTAGAACCAAGCATATTGAGCTGAAATATCATTTCTTAAGAGAGAAAGTGCAGAGTAAAGATGTATTATTGGAGCATGTATCTACCAAGGAGCAGCTAGCACATATCTTTACTAAACCTTTACCTAAGAGTACTTTTAAGTATCTTAGAGGTCAGCTAGGGGTTGTACCCCTACATGAGCTCAATTGAGATGATGTGGAATACATCAGTCCCAGAGATAATTAAAGAATCCTGTAGTAGGATTTGTGTAGAGTGGAGTTATTCCATAGGGGGAGCATCAAGTTACATATTTTTGATGCAGAATAGTGAAGTATGACACTGCATGTTTTAATTTCACTTTGGCATTGTTGTCAAAGGGGGAGAAGAACTGTATGATTATGGGGAGAAGAATTGTATGATTGATAGAGAGAATATCTATAGCCAATTACCAGATGAAGACATGGAGACCTAGTTGAAGGAGAGTACATGGTAAAATGTAAACTAGGATTCCTATAAACAATCATCACAATCAAGGTTATTGATATTTGTATTGCCATCAATGCCAAAGGGGGAGATTGTTGGAATTTGCATGAAGATTGCATTGATGAACTATTATGTTGTCATTGATGTCAATTATAATTGGTAATGATGTTGTTATGATGTTTTTTGCAACTGGTAGGTGAGTTAGTGAAGAAAACTGGTATTACTTGAGAAGTAGTGAGATCAACCGGTAACCCTACTTGTTGATGTGCCAAACCCTAACCAATGGAGCTTGGTGAATTGGTTGTATTGGTTTATGATTAAATGATGAGCGGTAATGATTATGCCACGTATGCATATTGTATGTGAAGAGTTTCAAATGGTTTTTGGTGCATAGAGATAATGGTTTTATCTTGGGAATGAGCGAGTACATTGCATGAAGTGGAAACTGCATGATGAGTGTAATGCCCTGCCAGGAAACCCCGAAGGGATAAAGCTAAAACACACAAATGAAGTGCAAATATATATTATTTTTTTAAGATACATTGAGTTATCTAAAGCTTCGATAACACAGTGAAAGACTAAACAAACCTAAGGAGTTTCCCAATGTGATTGCGTAGCTTAACACCTAACTCAATTCGCAACATTTGATCCAATTAAGTAGGTTATATTAATTACATGTTATTACATAAAACATGGATATAATTTGTTCAGTAAATTAAAATTATAGATAATAGGACGCGTTCATCCATTAAGGTTGAAGATGAGGCTAACATGAGGAAATTAACCCATTAAAGTTAAAACATAGATAATATGTGGAGGTTCATCCATTAGAGTTAAAATTAGATAACATGACGAGTTCATCCATTATAGTTAAAATATAGCTAATAAGATGAAGTTCACATATTAAGGTTAAAATGTAAATAACATAATGAAGTTTTTCCATTAGGGTTAAAATATAGATAACTTGATGAGTACATCCATTATAGTTAAAATAAAGCTAATATGATGAAGTTCATTTATTAAGATTAAAATGTAAATAACTAAATGAGTTCATCCATTTTAGTTATAATATAGCTATTATGATGGAGTTCATTTATCAAGGTTAAAATGTAAATAACTAAATGAGTTCATCCATTTGAATTATGATTTAGGTAATATGACGAGTTCATCCAACAATGGTTATCCAATCATTTCGTTCAAACTTTTCCTTAACCATATACCATGCATCTAATTTCATTACATGCTTTAATTCCATCATAACTTAGTGAGTTATTTCCATGCATACTTAATTGTATTATCAATAACTGAAATTGAGTACATTCTATTATTCAAATCTACATCATTTCATGATCAATATTCCTACATTTAATTAAGACAACTGCATACATGCATTTATGATTAATTTCATCTAATCCACTCATACATTCTATCAAAATGTCATCCACTCATGCTAACACTAAACATGAAACATAAAAACAAAAACATCACATAACACCAAATTGATATCGGAGTTCACCCCTACAGGGCTACATCTTCAGGTCTGATCAACTGCTAGCCCCCTCTAATCATTTAAATAAGTTAAGGATACATAAGGTTCACATTATTTATGATCCTTCCATCAAAGCGAACATAACCAATATACAAACAACCACATCGGTCAATAAATACATAAATGATCCCTACATAGAAAAGGAGCCAATTGATCATATTAAAAGCAAATACCTAGGTCCATTGCCTAACGGTACTCTAACTAGAGACCTGACCAACTATGGTCAACCACAAATCAACACTCGACACCCATGTAAAGGACAAGACCAGATATAAAACCATCACAAACAACAGTCAAACTCGAGACCGAGAGAAAAAGTAGGTACCCCAATTCAATCCATACGACATGGTCCAACAATTCAAAATCATAGACTTGCCATTTCTTAAGCAAATGCGACCATAGAAAATTAAACATGCAAATGCATAAATCAGAAATGACAATCTACTTCCATATTGTTTAAACGTTACAGTCGACCCAATTTTCTATTAGATCTAAGTTGTTTTTCTATCTGTCTACTTTGTCTAAAACATGATATTTATGTTTTAATAACTCACTATAGTTCATTAACATCATACGATAACATAATTACGTTATTATAAATTTCCAAACAAAAATCACAAGAATATAATTAAATAAACATTGATCAACTAAAAAAATACGATATGCATTTTCAAATAAAACATCATTTCCATTTTTGATCAAACACGATAATCAAATCTCATCTCTTGCAACACACATATAGACTTTCCAAAAATGGAAATATAATTTTAAAAGAAATAAAGTCGATGATCATTTCCCCACATAAATTGATACCTCCTTGAATACATATAGGAAAAATAGCAATTAAATATTAATTAATATATATATATATATTAATCCACCATTAATAAAATATATACTAAATAATTAATAATAACATTACAAATTAAGTATTAATATATATATATATATATATATATATTCCCAATTAATACCATACATACTAATTAATAATTAATATTTAAAACATGCTATTTTAAAACTTTTAATAAAATGTAAAAAACAAACTTTTTTATATAACCCCACATTGTAAAAGGCGATAGTATTTTTTTATTTAAAAAAAAAAAAAAAAAAAAAAGCTAACTGAGGGGCTCACCTCCCTCCACGAGAGTGGAGGTTGTGCCCTAGCCGTGAAGGTTGTGGCCACCATGGTGGACGCAGACCCACGACCTCCACACTGTGGGTGCGGGACTCTGCGGCCACCATGGTGGACACAGACCTCTGCGGCCGCCATGGGGTCGCAGGCTTCTACGACCGTCATGGGGTCGTAGAGCTCTACGGAGGGTAGGGGCACGGGTTGAGCCTCGTCTCCTTGGCCCTGCAATCCTAAAATTCGCCATTAAAATTTTATTTGCAATTTCATTGTTTTAATATTTTATTAAACATTTAATAATAGATTTACAAAAAAAAGAACAAACCCTAGTTCGATTTAATATTCACAGTCTCAAACAGAGACTTCAAACAGTTTCCAGAATGTCCATGGATAACAAATGATTAAATTTTTCCAGAATAACCAGGCCTAAAATAGTCGAAATTTCATCAAATAATTACAAATTTTGGGTATAAAGAAGATCATTTCTTAAACAATGAATCCACCAAATTTATAAACTTTAAACTAAAATGCACAGATTCAAAACCCAAACCCCATTTCAATCAAGAAATTTCTTCAAAGGAAAACAACCAAAAAAAAAAATTTCATTTTTTTTTTGTTTTTTCATGCAACAAGAAAACAAAATAAGAATCCTACCTCTCTTCGCATTCCTGGCAAGATCCGATGGAGAGCCCAACCTGCAACTCAAGAAGATCTCCCTTTCCTCCAAAATCCCCAATTTTCTCCATCCAAGAATTTTTTTTTCCCAAAAAATTAACAACCCTAAAATATTTTCCAACCTAGGTTAAATGGAATAAAATTTGACCTAATCTCCTAATTTTGAATTTAAAGACTTTTTAAATTAAAAAAAATGAAAAATCATTCTTTTCAACTATTCAAATAATCTAACTTGCTTTTCTAATTAAAATTAAAATGCTTCTCTATCATTTAATTTTAATTTTTCTCCATATTAACAAAGCTAACATTTATATTTCACAATATTAATGAGGGTAAAATATTTTAATTAAATTAAATTCCCAAAATCAATCTTTGACACTATATCAAATATATATATAAATTAAACTTGCTTTTCTAATAAAAATCTATTTTCTTAAATAATTAAAATTAACCTTTCTATTCCAAAAGCAAAAAATGAATTAAATTATTTCTATTTCGAATAACTTTAAATCTTCCCTTTTCAAAATGCATAAACTAAATAAATTCACGATTTTAAATTAAACTTGCTACAAACATAAATAGAGCGATCTTTTTAATTAATGATTAATCACATAAAAGAACCTATTTATTTAAATTCTTCAATTACTAATGCATAAATGAACACATTAAATCAAATTAAATACTTAGGATAAAACAATCAATTTTTACCACACGCAAGGCATGCAACCCAAGAAAGACAACCAGATACACGACCCACAAACCCAAATGAAAAGGGAAACTGACAGACCATAGGTGACACTCGCTTGAGTATGACTAGGGTAAAATGAGGGTTTTACGACCACCTAACCGAAATTCTAAAGGCAAAAGAGGTATACTCAACCCTACGAATCCAGGTGAAGACGAACCTCGTACCACGGCGGTACTATATCTGCAATCTCTTGCAACCAAGAGTCACACAAGAATATATATATATATATATATATATATATATATATATATATATATATATATATATATATATATATATATATATATATATATATATATATATATATATATATATATATATATATATATATATATATATATATATATAATGAAGGTGTTAGCTCGAGATCAATAACAAGAATCAGGGAACAATTAAACTTACATAAGAATCGATGCGAAAGCACATTAACAGGTATACACAATAATCATAATACCTGACTACAACATTACATCATGGTAAATCAACCATTCAAGAATGCCACATAAAAAGTCAACCAAGGTCAAACTAGTTTTACAATGCTGACTAGGGTAGGGGCACTATAATGAGTTACAGGGATCAATGAAGAAGTGATCAAGGAGCGATTGAGGTTGTCTTGAATCATGTACAATGATTGCTATGTAATCTAATGGTCATACTTGAACCAATTTGGTTATAATCTCTATGAGATCTTAGGTTTGTGATGTGTTACCGACCTATTGTTTTGCTTATAAGGTCTATGAGTTGTTTTGTTGTAGTGTTGACAATTTTGGTTAAGTGTAAGTGTGATTGGTTTCTGAACCAAAAGGTGTATCTCTAGTATGTGTGAAGGTAGATAGGAGCATGAAAAGGATCTGATCAAGCAGAGTAGTGCTATTCACTAGATCAACAAACCCCTATTGTTTTCTAACAATTACAATAGTCAAATCCCTTAACCGAATAAGTTTTAATAGGCTTAGTGCTATCTAAATCCTCTAACCAGGTGATCCATTAACTGTTGGTATTTTGGTATGGTTTTGTCATTGATGTCAACACCTATTAAACACTAGCACTTTGGAGATCTAGCAACATTCACCAGCAAGCAAGTAACTATTGCACAGTTACTGGTATATGGTTCACTGATAGGATATAATGATCACCGGCACTTGGTAATATCGAAGACATCGAGTGGACATCTTATCTTAATGAGTTAATCACTGGTATATTCATATTTGCATATTTTCTTTTACTGGAAAATAGGTCCAGAGTTACCCAGGGTTACATCGGCAAGTTTATCTTTTCCAGATCAGCATGGCACGCTATGGAGATGATTAATTATTGTTATAAATGCATTAAGCTGACATGTTCAATCGGTTATTGCATTGGATATTATATTGTTTGTAAAATATTTTATTGTAATATCTTGTAGACTCGACCTACTAAAATTGGTCTTAGGTTATGGTATAAATGTAAGATCTTATTTGTAAGATCAAGTGTGGAATGCGAAAAAGAATTGTGTGAAGGTATATACGAGATTAAGCAGTGCAATACACACAGAAATCATATGAAGGTGAAGCTAGATTTTTGTGGAAGCATATCAGCATTACATCGGTACTGAATCCAATATATGAAGATGCTATTTTGACCAGTACATTCTTATTGGATTTAACCATTGAATTGTAGTCAGTGTGACTCCCATTTTGTGTTTGAGCAGTGAGCTCTAGGCACTTGGCCTTTCTGCATGTGCAGACCCCATTTATGTACACTTACTATCTGCAATAGTATCATTTGATTGTGGGTAAGGTTTGCCACCATGGTTTTTCCCCTTACAGGGTTTCCACGTACAAATATTGGTGTTATAGGTTGTGGATGACTTTGTGTTTATGTTTCATGCACTAATCTTTACCAGTATAGCAATTAACTGTTAAAACTGCCTACTGGCATACTTAGCTGGTTTATTGGTATTAAACATTAAGCTGGTTAAGTTGTTTTTGGTTTGAATTTAGTTGACAACTGATTCACCCCCCCCTCTCAGTTGTCTCTGGGACCTAACAATTGGTATCAGAGCTTAGTCCTCTTTTGCAGAAGTTTCACAGCTTGAGGAGATCCAATGTCTACTAACTATTTTAGGAAGGACAGTCCTAAACTTGATGGAACCAACTATGGCATATGGAAGATCAGAATGGAGACACATCTAAATTGCATTGGAAAGGACATCTGGGATGTTATAAAGAATGGTTATACTGTTGTTGTACCAGGTCAGCCCAGTCCAGCTAACTTGACTAAAGATGAAGAAAATGATTGCAAAGCAAGAGAAGCACTTTTGAGCGCATTATCAGATCAAAAAATCATGGGACTATCAGATAGGTCTACTGCTAAAGCTATTTGGGATCATTTGGAAACACTGAATGAAGGAGATTCCACAGTCAAAATTGCAAAACTTGAAAGCTTCCGAGTCAAGTATGAACATCTGAAGATGGAAGAAGATGAAAGGATTTCTGCTTTTATGCAAAGAGTAAATGAAATTGTTTTGGGTATTAAATGTTGTGGAGGAACCTTAAGTGAGGATGAAATTGTTTCAAAAGTTTTAAGAGGATTTCCACTAGCATATAAAATGAAGGTTATTGCTATAAATGAGTTGAGAACAATGCCTAATACATTAGTAACTAGGGATACATAGATTGGAAAACTTTCAGCTTTTGAAATTGAGGAATTTGGTCCTGATGCTACTATTAAGACAAATTTAGCCTTTAAAGCATCAACATCATCTACTCCATCATTTGACAAATCTGATTGGAAAGCCTTTTATGCAAGAGAACTTGAAGAAAGTAGGAAAGAAAATGAAGAACTTGAAGAGCTTGAAGCACTATTTGCAAGGAAAATGCCTAAAGGTCTAGTTGGATGTAAGTATGAAGGTAAAACACCCTTTAAATGTTTTAACTGCAATAAGATTGGTCATATGGCTTTGAGATGCCCTGATAGACATGCTAGAGTAAGAGAAGAAGCTAGAAGAACATACAAGCCTAATCCTGAATATCAAAGATACAAATTTAAGAATAATAAAGACAAATCTTGTTACATTGCTGATGAAGGTGTGACTGATGATTCTGATGAGGATCCTGTAGACAATGGACAGGTTTTTGTTGATATAACAAAAGATCAACCGGCACCTATTGCTCAACCAGTAGTACAAGCCCTAGCAGCTAAAGTTGAAGTCAAGGATGAATGGATCATTGACTCAGGATGCTCACATCATATGACAGGAGACAAAGATAAATTCTTGAAATTTCAAGAATACAATGGAGGCTTAGTAAGATTTGGAGATGACAAAGCTTGGTTAATCAAAGGTAAGGGTACAATATCTCTTGATGGTAAGCATAACACTGACAATGTCTACTATGTTGAAGGATTAAAACATAATCTTTAAAGTGTTGGTCAATTAGTTGAGAAAGGATTTCAGTTACAATTTAAAAATGGAAAATGCAAAATCATGAATAGAACTGGTTTAGAAATTGCAACCAGTAATCAGACTAGAGGTAATATCTTTCATTTGAACAATAGTGAAAACACATGCTTGATTGCACATATAGATGAAAGTTGGTTATGGCATAAGAGACTCTGTCATGTAAACTTTGATTGCATGGTAAAGATCAGTACTACTAAGGCAATTAGAGATTTACCTAAAATTGTCAAACCTCATAATACAATATGTAAGGAATGTCAATTTGGAAAACAAGTTAGAGCTAGTTTCAAAAGTATTCTAGAAAAATACAATAATGCTCTTGATTTGATTCACACTGATTTATGTGGTCCAACTAGAACTAAAAGCTTACAAGTTGATAGATATTTCATGCTAATCATTGATGACTATTCTAGAATGTGTTGGGTTACTGTTCTCAGAGAAAAATCAGAAGCACTTGGAAAGTTCAAACTATTCAAAGCAATGGTTGAAAATGAAACCAGTAAGAAAATCAAATGAGTAAGATCAGATCAAGGAGGAGAATTCACATCTAAGGAATTTAATACATTCTGTGAAGTGAATGGAATCAGAAGATAGCTATCAGCACCTTGGACACCATAGTAGAATGGAGTTGTTGAAAGGAAAAATAGAACTATCTTGGATGCAGCAAGAAGTATGTTATCAGAAGCAAATTTACCAAATGTGTATTGGAGAGAAGCAGTCAGTACATCGGTCTATACATTCAACAAAGTTCACATCAAAGGTGAAACTAGTAAGACCCCTCATGAACTACGGTTTGGTAATACTCCTACTCTTAAGTATTTCAGAATTTTTGGAAGCAAATGTTATATCAGAAGAGATGAGTATATTGGAAAATTTGATCCTAGAAGTGATGAAGGAATATTTCTTGGTTATTCATCTAAGAGCAAGGCATATAGATGTTTTAACAAAATATTGCAGAAAATTGTTGAGAGTACAAATGTAAAGATTGATGAACAATTCAGAGGAACTTCAAGGTATATAGACTCTGAACCGGCAATAGAAATTTTGACAAATGAACCTACACTGAATCAACTGGTATAGAATGAAGATCCAGCTACCCTGGTACCATCTGAGGATTCCACAGTAACTGAGGAACCACAGCAAACAAAGACACCCCGGTATGTAAGATTGAATCATTCTGAAGATCAGATAATTGGAAACAAATTTAAAGGAGTTATGACAAGAGGAAGATTGGCAAATGAAGAGGTATGTCTTATTTCTCAAATTGAACCATCATCTGTTAATGAGGCATGTGAAGATAAATTTTGGATTAAAGCTATGGAAGAAGAATTAGAACAAATTGAGAAAAACAACACTTGGACATTAGTTCCTCGGCCTAAAGATAAAAATGTAATTGGAACCAAATGGGTATTCAGAAACAAACTTAATGAAGATGGTAAGGTTGTCAGAAATAAAGCAAAACTAGTGTGTAAGGGATATTCTCATAAAGAAGGAGTTGATTACAATGAAACCTTTGCATCGGTAGCCATAATTGAGGTAGTCGGATTATTTTTGGCTTTTGCAGCACACAAGAACTACAAAGTTTATCAAATGGATATTAATTGTGCATTTTTGAATGGAGATCTTGAAGAGGAAGTCTATATTGAACAACATGATGGATTTTCTTTGACAGATGACAATGATATGGTATGCAGGTTAAGGAAATCTCTGTATGGACTAAAACAAGCTCCAAGAGCTTGGTATGCAAGATTTGATAAGTATCTTTTAAAGATTGGTTTTACTAAAGAAAATGCAGACAACAATTTATATTACAAAATAACTAATGATCACATCTTGATTATAGAAGTATTTGTTGATGATATAATCTTTGGAGGAGAAGATGGATTATGTAAAGAATTTTCTATTAAAATGCAACAAGAATTTGAAATGTCTATGATTGGAGAAATAAAATTCTTTTTAGGATTACAGATTTCATAGACTGATAAAGGTATATTCTTGAGTCAATCCAAATACCTAAAAGAGTTACTAAAGAAATTTGGCATGGAGAACTCTAAACCGGTAAGCACACCTATGACTACAAATGACAAATTATCTCAAAGGGATGAATCTACACCTATTAATCCAACTAGATACAAATCTATGATAGGAGGTTTACTGTACTTGACACAAACCAGACCTGATATTATGAATGCAGTATGTATTGTTTCAAGATTTCAAAGTAATCCTAGAGAAAATCATGAATCAGCAGTAAAAAGGATTTTCTAATACTTACAAGGCACTATAAACCTTGGATTATGGTATCCTAGAGATGAACATTTTGATCTATGTGCATACACAGATGCAAATTGGGCAGGAGATGTGGATGATAGGAAAAGAACCACCGGCGGAGCATTCTTTCTTGGAAACAGATTAGTTTCTTGGTTGAGTAAGAAACAAAGTTGTACATCTTTATCAATAGCAGAATTAGAATATGTTGCAGCAGCAACTAACTATACATGGGTACTATGGCTTAAGCAAATGTTGAAAGACATAAAGGTAAAATGCAAAGAACCTATTACTATATATTGTGATAACACTGCAACAATTGATATATCTAAGAATCCAGTACTACATTCTAAAACAAAACATGTTTCTATCAAACTAAATTTTCTAAGGGAAAAAGTTGAAGAAAAAGAGATAAAACTGGTTTATGTGAATACTAAGGAACAACTTGTAGATATCTTTACAAAACCTTTGCCCAAGGAGACTTTTAAATATCTTAGAGATCAGCTTGGAGTCATACCACCACCAGTAGAGACCTAGGAAGTTGATGATTGTCATCAACCGACAGAATTAATAGACAAATCTTTTATTCTAGTCTTTGATGAGGAAGATACTTCTCAGGGGGAGTAGTTGGTATATTGAATTATTGGTATTTTGTATATGAACTTAGTTTTGTTGTAACTTTGCCATTTGATGTCAAAGGGGGAGAGATATCTATGGAAAAACACATTATCTTTTGAGGAGAGATTGGTATTGAAAAACTTTGGATAACACATGTTGCTCCCATGGGGAGAGATTGTTGTTTGGGAGAGATTATTACTCTCTGTATGTATTTTGATTTCTGGTTATGATCTTTTTGGAGATTGTTCATTTTTGGTATTTGGCATTTCTGTTTTGGCACTTTGATGGTTTTTCCATCTTGTGTTGCCATCAATGCCAAAGGGGGAGATTGTTGGTATTTTGGTATGGTTTTGTCATTGATGTCAACACCTACTAAAACACTAGCACTTTGGAGATCCAGTAGCATTCACCGGCAAGCAAGTAACTATTGCACAGTTACTGGTATATGGTTCACTGACAGGATATAATGATCACCAACACTTGGAATGATATGGAAGACACTTGGTAATATCGAAGACATCGAGTGGACATCTTATCTTAATGATTTAATCATTGGTATATTCATATTTTCATATTTTCTTTTACCGACAAATAGGTCCAGAGTTATCTAGGGTTACATCGGCAGGTTTACCTTTTCCAAATCAGCATGGCACGCTATGGAGATGATTAATTATTGTTGTAAATGCATTAAGCCAACATGTTCAATCAGTTATTGCATCGGATATTATATTGTTTGTAAAATGTTTTATTGTAATATCTTGTAGAGCCAACCTACTAAAATTGGTCTTAGGTTATGGTATAAATGTAAGATCTTATTTGTAAGATCAAGTGTGGAATGCGAAAAAGAATTGTGTGAAGGTATATGTGAGATTCAGTAGTGTAATACACGTAGACATCATTTGAAGGTGAAGCTAGGTTTTTGTGGAAGCATATCATCATTACACCGGTACTGAATCTAGCATATGAAGATTCTATTTTGAGCAGTACATTCTTATTGGATTTAACCATCCAATTGTAGTTAGTGTGACTCCCATTTTGTGTTTGAGCAGTGAGCTCCAGGCACTTGGCCTTTTTGCATGTGTAGACCCCATTTATGTACACTTACTATCTGCAGTAGTATCATCTGATTGTGGGTAAGGTTTCCCACCGTGGTTTTTCCCCTTACAGGGTTTCCACGTAAAAATATTGGTGTTATGTGTTGTGGATGACTTTGTGTTTATGTTTCATCCACTAATCTTTACCGGCATAGCAATTAACTATTAAAACTATCTACCGACATACTTGACTGGTTTACCGATATTAAGCATTAACTTGGTTAAGTTGTTTTTGGTTTGAATTTAGTTGACAACTGATTCAACCCCCCCCCTCTCAGTTGTCTCTGGGACCTAACATTAACTTGGATTTAAAATACTCTATTGAGGTTACTCCTAACAGGGTATTGCTTCTAATAGGGCATTATAGTCAATCCCTTAACCGGGTGGTCCATAATAGGATTTGTTCTTAATAGGACTTTTTGTAAATCTTTAACAGGCTTGGCTCCTAATAGGGAGAACTATAGAAGAGTTCAAAATACTTGTGGGTATTCATCCCCAATGTGGTTTTTCCCATTTGGGTTTCCACATCAAAATTATTGTGTCAAGTGATGAATGTTTTTGTGGTTATGTTTTCTATAGTTAATTTTCTTAATTGCTAAATACACTTAGATATGATAAGATGACCAACAACAATCCGAAATGTTCTTTTACTATTGTTAGTAAAGTATTTGAATGTTTTTGTTAAAAGGTTTTGAGAGTTTTAGAGTTGTTATACTGTTATTCTTTTATGATAGTCAATCAGTATACTTGACAGTGATATTGTAATTTATAGTTTAGTGTTTGAACTAGTCAGTTCTAAGTTTGACTAGAGAGGTTGTTTTTGAGTTTGGTGAAATTTTAGTTAGTTTTCTATCTACTGATTTACCCCCCCTCTCAGTAGTTGTTTGGATCCTTATTGATTCATCATACTATCAAATGCTTTTCTAGCTATGGGGTTTAAATGGGTGTTTCCTGAGGAGATTCAAGACTGTTTCAGGAGCTGGTCTTGGAGAACAATAAATACGACTATAAGGAAACTATGGGATTTTTCCTTTCCATATATCCTATGGGGTATCTAATAAAAGAATTTTTAGGAACACCATTAACTCCCCTGAAGTGGTGTGGGCTAAGATAAAACACAATCTTGTTGAGAATGTGATGGCTATTGGATCTCATTATTGCAATAGTAAGGAAGAGTATGAAGTTTTAAGGAGCTAGAATATCCCAGCCTCTATGGAAAATAATACCAACCAACTCAATAGAAGGATGTGTTTTTGGTATTCTCCTCCTAATGATTGGATTAAGGCTAACTTCGATGGGGCTACTAAAGGGAACCTAGGGCCAGCTGACTGTGGTGGAGTTATCTGGAATAGTGTTGTCTTTTGCATGGGGGCGGTTGCCTTCCCCTTGGGGAACCAAACTAATCACTTGGCTGAAGCAATGGGTGCCCTCCAAGCCATAAAATTAGCACATCAACTAGGAGCCAAAAATATATGGCTGGAGGGAGACTCTAAAAATATAATCAATTGCCTCCTTGGTAAGCAACAACCGTCGTGGATGATTTAAAATATTATTGACAAGGCCAAGGAGTTGCTTGAGGGATTCGACCATTATCACATTTCTCATGATTATAGAGAGTCCAACAAGAGTGTTGATTGGGATGCCAAAGAGGAAGTACGGAGTGGGTAGATAAAGATTTGGTATGGAGAGGGGGAGCTCCCTCAAGTGGCACGTGACATTTTAAATTATGAAAGATATCATGGAAAACAGGGTAGGATTTGATATCATTTCTCGATATGGTAGGGGTGGTCATGACATCATGAAATAGAATTGTAATCAACTAAGAAGGAGGTACACCATTAATTGCCATAGTATCTCACACACTTTGTGGGTTCTTTTTTCTATTTGCTTCTAGAGGCTTATTCTTTGTTTCTTAAAAAAAGAAAGTTTACAGAGAAGAGAGGTATTTGCTGGAATTTACATTCTGTTAATACTGATAAGAAGATGGGGGGAAATCGTAAGTGCATGGAGGATTAAAAAAATGATAAATGGTGGGATTGTTCCCAGGTTTGGGTTGTGCTACAAGTAGCAAAATTGTCGGATTACATGGAAAGAATGCAAGAAAGAAGACTTGAAATAACTGCGATTTTCAAAAAGGGGTGGAATAAGGGCACCTTGACCATTGATAGCAGGAAGTTTAAGGTTAATGAGACCATGATCGCAGAGGCTACTTGTTTTCTGATGGATGGAATCAAATTCTACAAGGACCAAAAGTTGTTGGATGCTACTATGAAGAAATTCCCCAAGGACGAGGTGGAGAAAGCAAAACTGGTCAAGGGAAGCCACACATACTACTCCCCTAAGGTAATCAAGTTGCTTTGGTGATGGATTTTTTTTGTTGTCATAGAATTCATTACTTTAGATGGTAGATATACCAGAGTTTATAGTTACCATTTTGTTATTCTTAATCATTTCCGACACAAGGAGAAAATTTCCCTCCCCTACTACCTGTTATGTGCCCTAAATGTTGAGATTATGGATGGTATCTCTAATCCCAAGACTAACCTTGCTTTACATGAGGGCCTTATGGTGGTCCTATACAACCATATCAAGAACACCATGTTGGCATTTTGATGATGTTTTGATTGTCATTGATGGACACACACTTTCTTGATGTATGAGTTATGCTCAACTGGTAATTGTTCCAACCGGTATTGTGTATTATTGAATGTATAGTCTTTAGACTCTGGGTGTTTTGTAGAAAATGGTTTACCGATCATAGATTGTATGAAGACCACAAGCGATATGAGGATCCCAAGAGATTCAAGGAGATCAAGCGGTACGAAGGAAACAAGCAGTAGTTAACTTTTGATCAGAACACTACGATCTACCACTCTTCATTTTTTGACAACTGGTAATCGGTATATTGTATTAATCGGTATTACTCTATGATGAGTTACCAACCAATATTACTGTAATGTGTGATGAGTTATCATCCACTGACACTTTGGTGGTGTTTTTGTGTCATGTTACCAAATATGTCTAGATACACTAAACCTAGGAACTTGTAGTCTAGGGTTTGCATGCGAGATGTGTGATATGTGAGATATAGAATTGAAATGGTTATGTGTGATCAGAGAAGAGATGATTAGGTCTGTGTGAAGAGATAGAGTATGGAGATATTGAAGACTGAAGTAATGCTGAAATGCATTAACAATGAGCTATCAAGGATCTAATTAAGCATATTGTGCTATTATCTAGATCATTCACTTAATGATTACTATTATCTTCAACAAGTTTGAAACCCTTAACCGGGTAGGCTCAAAAAAGCCTTTGTAAATCTTCTAACAAGGTGGTTCACAACTGTGGATCTGAAATCCTCTAACAAGGTAGTCTTTAACAAGACTTATCTCCTAACAGAGATCTAGATTTCTAACAGGATCTCTTCTGGTGAAGAACATTGTATGACCTTAACCGGTCTAGTTTCTATTCTATAGATAGTTACTTGTGAGTTTCTGCTCACCGTGGTTTTTCCCATTTGGGTTTCCACGTCAAATATCTTGTGTTATGGTGATTGTTCTCTTGTGGGTGAATTCTTTGTTTTCTATTTGGTTTGCATTTATCTTAACCAATTTATTACTGAATCTGTTGTACCGGTTATTTGCTAAAATGTTTAAAAGTTTGTTTACAGTGTTTTTTGGCATACCAATTCACCCCCCCTCTTAGTATTCATCAATTGGTATCAGAGCCAACCTTTCTATAAGTCTAACCACTTGGAATGAGATATGGGGGAATATAGTGTGAGGGAACTTACTCATCGTCTCACTCAGACTGAGAGAGCCTATGATGAACTCAAAGTCAAGTATAAAGCCTCTCTAGGCCAAGAGAAGACAGCATGCTGAGAAACTGATGGAACTCATTGAAAATGGCTCTTCTGATGAAGCAGACATGGATTCCCTAGTTGAAGAAGTTGAAAAAATTAATGAATCTAATGCCAACCTGAGAAGGGAGTTGGAAGGACTGACTATCAGAATGTGTCAAGAGCTTGAGAACAGAAAGAAAGTTGAAGATCTGGTAAAAGACAAGGATCATGAGATCTTCAAGCTGAAGCAAGAAATCAGTACCCTTACCACTCATCTCTAGGAGAGTAAAGTGGAAAAAGAAGAAGTGTAAGGTGAACTAAATATGGCTATTTTTGAGAATGCAATGTTGATGGAATCCAATGCTGCTATTTCCAAGGTGTTGGGTCTCAAATCAACAGATTGGATAGGTTCTAAGGAAATGCCAACTCCTATGATCAAACCCTCCAATTGACTTGGCCAACTTATAGAGTGAACCTATTTGGTTTCTAACTCTCTCACTTTAGGCTCTGCAGGACCTAGGCGAGTATACCTACTCACTAGTTGTTCCTTCAACTAATGCTTTTTATAGAAAATTTAGTGTTTTAATCTGATATCTCCTAGTCTCAGAATGGCATAAGTTCCTAGAATGGAGATATAGCAGATGAGTTCAAGATTGTTGTTGTAAAAGCTATTCGATCTATGTTTCCTAATTACTTCTGTTGCTTTAAAATAACAAATGATGAATATAATGATGAGTGTAATCTGCAATTAACCAGTGCCTTCTTTGCTATTTGGGCTACAAAGTCATTGTACTTTCTTTAGGACTTATGGTGCGAGCCTGTGAGACAGTTTTTTAATCCATCCCTTTATGGACCTGTCAGTTATTATTTCTTTTGAAACCAGTCAAATGCTTATATTGTATGTTGATTGAATGAATTTAACCCTAACTTTAAGGGACCAATCAATTAAGTTTTGCGAGGAACAATTACAATTCACGAGCAAAACTTTCATTTCAACATTATAACATAAAGCATAACTTTAATTTCAAGAATATGAACAACCTTATCTCTTAGATAATATCACAGACGATTGCCAAAACAAAGTGAAATAATCCACAACACATACGCAAAGAAGAAAACAATTGATCATAACATGTATTCCATTATGGTTTGTATAACAGAAGACTTACAGGTTGTCACACATTGCTATCTTGCTCTTATCTATTTTTGTCTCTTTTTTATATTACAGAAACCATTCCCATATATATATGGGAACGAAAGTTATTCATGAAAAGACACGTCTTTTTGAAATGCTAATCGTTAGTTTGAACATTTCTAACAAACTTAAACAAAAAGAGATTAAGAATTCCTAAATGATGAATATAATCATCATCTTTAAAGGTTTTGATTTTAGCACTCTGTTTCTTCAATTCTTCTCCTTATGACAGATATTTGAATATCATCTGGTTGACGGTAGGGGCCATGTCTTTACTTCGATCCATTTCTGACAAAGCCCAATCTTTGACGCTGATAAGCTCATTCCGCAAATCCTCCAGGGATATTACTTCTCCTTCTTTATAGACCGAGGGCATTCCAATAGGTCTCCCATCATCCAATTCCTTAAGATCTTTTTTCAACGTATCTTCGAGTTTAACATGATTCTCCATGTACGCTATCCCTTCAGACTTCTCCTCTGCCGTCATTGTATCAACACTATTTATTACTTCGTGCAATCGTGCTTTTAATCTCTCATGCTCTGTTAATGCCTTTATAGTTCCATTGTACACCTTCCAATATGGTTCAACATGCGAAAGCATGGTGTTGAATCGATGTCCAATGATATCATTGACCAATTTGTCCATCTTTTGTTGGATACTATTTTCCCGTTTGGTAGCCTTATCTGCTTGATATTTCCAGTGCAGGGCATCAGAAACATCATCCAAGCTACATCCTGTGGGGTATGAGGTGTATTCGCTTATGGGAGTCCCTGTCTCAAGTTGCAATATTTTTGCTTGCAACTTTTGATTCTCCTCTTTAGACTTTTTGTACAACCCCTTACAGGTGATGTTCTCTCTGACCAAAAATTCTGTTTGGTCCAAATTTAATCTGGCAACATCCAAGTTTAATTTGGCAGTGACCCTAGGGTCAATCTTTCCAACCTGATGAACCATGAGATGTCCAAAGGTTTCTTCAATATCTACAATAATAGGCCTCTTTCACTTTGGATATAACGCCCATTGTAGGAGAGCCTTCTTATCAAGATCATATCCGGAGCCTAGGAATAATTTGTCTATTTCCTGAGGCAACACCTGTTGATTCAAGTCTTGCTTTTTCAAGAATCTGTCAAACAGAAGTGCTGAATTTATATCCCAACCAGAAAAGATGATTACACCGGCCTCTTTTAATAATTTTCTCCCTTTCTCAGGGGTCATATCTTTCATGAGGATATCGATTTCATCCTGCAGTCTCTTCATCTGTTCTTCTTCTGGCCTTCCAGCCATGCTTCGTTTCACATGAGCCCCTTTATACTAGTATAAAAATGAAAGGAATTCCCTTGAAGAGGAAAATCCGTCATCAGCAACAAAATCTTCATGCTCTATCATCCTGATATCAACTACATCTTTAATGTTAATCTCACCAGTGTCCACATTCATCTCTGCTTCAAAACCAGGAGGATAATCTTCTCTAGGGGAATCAGCAGGGATACTACTAGCAGTTGATTTTGGTGACATGTGAGCCAATGGTTGAATATCCTTCTTAGTGTTGATAAAATGAAGGAATTGTGGGGGCACTCTATGCATGATTTCTACTTCATGTTGAAGTAGCTTTTTGGCTATTTGCAGAGGATCTTGGAGGTTTCCAAGCAGATCTCCATCTATCATCCCCCTTGCCCTTTTCCATTTGAAGGCCTCCCAAGTCATCTCACTCCTTTCTCTCAAAACCCTGGCCTCCTCTCTTTCAAGGTTCTTGATCAAGTCATCTGGCATTTTGGCCACATGGATTCTAGCTTTTAGTTTTTGTGACGCTCTGGCAGCTCTTATATATCCCTCAAGATCAAAGTTCTCTCTAGGTTCACCCAGGGTCATGCCATAGTAGTCTAATTTATTTTGAAGTAAATGGTAACTTTTTGAACTTTTAACAATGAAATCAGAAAAAACCAATAAACCTGGAATGATGGACTATTTACCGAAATCTGTAAGGTGTTTGGCACGGACAGTAGATAATTGTCTTACAATCTCCAGGCTAGCCACCCTGTTTGGTACTCTAATTGGAAGCATGTGTGGTTTTCCTTCATACCCAAATATCCTGATTTCTATATGATTATCATAGCAATACCAATCACCCCAATTGTGCTCAATCTGGGACTCCGGAGAGAAGTCTTTTGGCCTGAGGAATCTTTTAATTTCAGGGGACAGAGTATAATCCCTATGTTGCCCAAAGGCCACACTAAGGGGTTTCAGAAAATATTCCAAAAAGTGCCAGTATTGGTTGTTCATGAATCTCTGATCCCATGCAGAAACCCACAACTGAACTGGTTTCTTCAAACCATTCTTATCATAAGCTCTGATGCAGAAATCATCTGACCAGAAATTGATTTCTTGTCCACAATAAAGAATAATATGCATTAACAAAGAGTACAATGAAAAATGGACATTCACAAGGTCTCCTTTTAACTTCTCCAACCCGTGATTTAAGGCATCTGCAACATAAGTGGCATAATCAAATGACCTAGGGTCTTTTGATTATAAGTCAGCACACAGAACCATGACCCCAATATCCATGAGAGGATGAGCCTCTAAGCCTAATACTTGGCCTGCAACATAATATGTATACTTAAAATATGGATGGAAGTGGTTGACATCAAATGGCACCTTGTCATTTTTGCTGAACGGAACAAAGGACCCCCCCACTTTCGGCCAGTGAATAGGTAGTCTCCATGTCCTATAAATGTTTTCCATGCTAAAGAATTCTTGTGACAGTTTCTGCATATCGATTCTATCCTCTACTTCCCATTCAAGATCAAATACCATATCAATAGTTTGTTTTTTAATCACCACTAAGGGATTCCCTCGGTAATCGCCTATGGTTTTGGTTCTCGGATTATAACAATCTGCCAGAGCTTTCATTAGTTTAAAATCCATAAACACGTTTGGGACTACCAATTTCCCTAAGTTCTTCTTCCATAGATTACTTATGGGCTCAGGAGCATTCCTTCTTTTGTAGCTAAATAGGAACAATTCATGTCCCCTGATTTCAGTCCAGATGTCTCCCAGATTTTCAAATCTATCCTCCAATCCTTCTTCCTCACTTTTGATCCTTTTAGACCTTACACTAGATGTGGGACATTGGTCTAGCAAATCCTGAGTCAGAGCTCTCCCTTCCTTCTTCTGTCTTTTGGGCTTCTCTTCAAGGTTTAGCTCTTTTCGTTTCCTACTCTTTTTAGAAGAAGAAGAAGAAGGTTCCATGATTTCAGCAAATATGAGAGACAACACTTACTTGGAAAAATGTCTAGCTCTTCTGATTGTCGTTCATGAATTTTCACAAGTTCTTCGCAATTTTCAGTCTCTTGGCATCAATCTGGCTCCTATGAAAATTCGATCAGTTCAGCTGTACTCGTATGGGCAACTTGTGCATAGTTAATGTCTCTGCATCTACAATGACTACTCAAGTGTTTAAACTTAATTGCAGATGTGACATTCTTCACTTGGGCCTTTAACTCTTTCGCGGGGAGTACAGTTCGACCAAAAGGATCGTAATTCAAGTTTTCGATGAAACCCTTGTCTTCGGCCGAGCGTTTTGATCTTTCATCGAAAGCCCATTCTCCTCGATATTATGTTTTTGGTGAGTAACCCATGTGAAGAAGCCATCTTCAAGACTCATCGAAATCATCTTTTCATCGATAAACTTTCTGTCGATAAGTTATTCGCAAGTTTCATCGAAATCATATTTCGATGAGTTTCGTTCTTCGGTGAAAGCTTGTGCAAGCTCTTCGAAAGTCTCACTCCTTCAATATTCCCTTTATCGATGAAACACTTTAGTTTTTGTTCGATATAATGCCATCGATGAGATCTGCATTTTGATGAATGCTTTATGAGTTTCTTCGGCAGTTGTTTCTCCTCAAAATCACTTTTTGCCTTTTGCTTTTCACTTTTCGATGAAACTTGGGCATCGATGAGTGGCTTCCTTTATTTGCCGAAAGTGATATTCCGTCGAAAACCTTTTGCATAGTGCTTTACACGTCATGCTCTATTTCGATGAAAGCACTCTTTCGATGAAACTCCTTTTGAAATGCTCGATACAATTTCTTGGCCGAAAATCTTTAGTCTTCACGCTTATGGAAATATATATATTTTTATTTCAAATATAGTGTTCAACAGCGGCTCTGACTGAGGATGGAGGCATATTGTGTATGTCTTCAAGAATTCAGAATCTCTGGTTAGCGTAGATACATGATGGTATTTACAATGGAAATGGATCCTAATCTACTATACACATGATATAGTATGTTCAAGAAAAGAAGTTTTTCAAGAATTGTCCATGTACTGGCAATTCTTGGACTTCCCCAGTTGTGTTTTGGAGCAAATAGGAATCCTCTCCCTTTTTATCTATGATCACATATGGGCCAATCCATAAGGCTTCAAATTTACCATGCTTGCCTTTGTCCTGACTCCTGGCATTCCACCTTAAAACCCAATCGCCCACACAAAATTTTCTATCTGATGTCCTCTTGTCATACAACTTCTTCATTTGATTTTGAATCTTGATATTCTGCTTCTGAGCCTCTGCTCTAACTTCATCAAGTTCTACCAACTACATTATCCTTTCTTGTGATGGGTCTTCAAGATCTATCCCTTCTTGAGTCATGAATCTATGTACAGGCAAGAGATTATCCAAAGGCAGTCTGGCCCTTTTGCCATAAACCAACTCAAATGGAGACTTTCCTGTAGATTTCTTCATAGTTATCCTATCTGCCCATAATGCAAGATTCAACTTTGAATCCCATGCTTTCTTATTCTATCCCAGCATCTTTTTAATGATCTTTAGGATATTCTTGTTGCTTGATTCAGCTTGCCCATTCCCTTGAGGGTGGTAAGGAGAAGAATGTGATATCTTGATGCCATATTCTCCACAAAAAGTATTGAATTCCTCTGACCTAAAGGACATACCATTGTCTGAGATGATCTTTGCAGGAACACCGAATCTAGTAATAATGTTTTCCATTAAAAATTTTATCACCACTTTGCTAGTGGCCTATCTAGTGGGTATTGCCTCCACCCATTTGGTAAAATAATCTGTAGCAACTAATATCCATCTGTGTCCTCCACTAGATTTTTCTGATATTTCTCCTATGAAATCTATCCCCCATTGTTGAAATGGTTCCTCAGCCAACATTGGTCTCAATGGGAGTGACCCTTGATATTTCATTTTGCTTGAAAACTTTTGACAAGCTTCACACTTTCTGACATATTTATAAGAGTCATTGAAAACACATGGCCAAAAATATCCAGCTCTCAATATCTTATGTGGAGTAGTCTTAGCCAAAAAATGACCACCACAAACCCCATCATGCATCTCATGAAGAACTTTCTCTGCTTGGTGGTTATCTAGGCATAATAATAATATCCCATCTCTATTTTTCCAATATAAGTCCCCATTGACAATCACATATCTTGTAGATTTTAACTTCAAAGCTCTCTTCTGTTTATCAGTCATACCATCTGGGCATTTCAAGTGCTTAAGGTAGTATATGATATCAGTGTACCATACTGTAGTCTCAATACTGAAGTTAGCTTCTTCCCACCCAACTTGATTTACATAAGACTCCTCATTCTTAGTTTCTATCATAAGTTTAGCCAACCCCTGTCCTTTGATAACCTGTGAAATCTTGAGCTCAATGTTGAATTCTTGTATTTGGTTGATCCATTTACATCTTTTGCCCGTGACCTCAGTCTGTCTGAAGATATCTTTCACTGCTGCATTGGGAACATAAGCTATAACTTCAGCCCCTACCAAGTATGATCTAAACTGTTTTACTGATTTGACCAAAGCGTAAGCTTTCTTTTCATTCAACTCATATTTTACTTCTGAAGGGCTCAAAGACTTGCTAAAATATGCAATGGGCTGCTCATATCCTTCTGGATTTTTCTGTAGTAATACTGCCGCTATTGTGTGACAGGAGGTGAATGAGAATATTATAAAAGGTTTGCCAAAATCTGGGGAGATTAGTACTGGTGCCTCAGAAATTGCCTTTTTGATCACCACAAAGGAATCAATTGCTTCCTCAGTCCAGTCTATTTGTGCCTCTTTCTTTAACATCCTTACTATAGGTTTTACTATGTCTGCAAAATTCAAAATAAACCTTCTTACAAAATTAATTTGTCCTAAGAACGATTGAATGGCCTTGATAGTTCGGGGGATGGGAACCTCATTGATAGCAGCTACCCTTTCAGGGTCAATTCTCACCCCTTCCTTGGATACTATGTGTCCAAGTAACTTTCCCTCTTCAACACCAAAGTGGCATTTCTTAGGATTCAAGGAAATCCCATATTCTAAGGTCCTTTTAAATATCTTTTCAAGGTTCTCACAATGATCATTAGCTTTCTTTGAGTATGCAGTTAAGTCGTCTTGGTATACTACCATGATTACATCAATCAGTTCCGCAAAAGCCACATCCATTGCCCTTTGAAATGTAGCACCAGCATTAGTCAATCCGAATGGCATTCGTGCATAGACATAAGTGTCCCATGGAGTTGTAAAGGCTATCTTATATTTTTCAGCTTCTTTAACCTTAACCTGATTATAACCTGAAAATCCATCCATCATAGACAATAACTCACACCCTGTCACCTTTTGCAGCATGTTATCCATATTTGGCAATGGATAATTGTCCTTTAGTGATGATATGTTTAAATTCTTAAAGTCCACACATAATCTAATATCCCCATTTTTCTTCCTGACCGGTACCAAGTTAGAGACCCATGTGGAATATCTGCAGGGTTCAATAATTCCCGCATCTTTCATCTTTATGATCTCCTCCCTCATTTTTGGTAACAATGTTGGATTAACAGGTCTTTGCTTTTGTCTGAATGGTTTAGCTTCTGGTTTAAGTGGTATCTCATGTTGAAAAAGATCTTCCTTGTAAGCTTTGAGATCTTCATAAGACCACGCAAACACATGTTTGTATCTTTTTAGCAACATTATCAGTTGTTGCCTCACGGTAGGAGTTAATTTTTTTCCAATAAAAATATTTCTAGGGGTTTCTTCGCTTCCTAGATTGATTTGTTCAACATCACTCTCTTTAACAGTTGATCCTTTAGTCTCAATCACATCCTAAGCATTAAAAGTTCTTTCTAATGCTACTAGGCCTCTTGGTAATTTATTTGACTTCAGTTATATAATTTCATGTCCAAATAAAGTTTCCTTACCTTCAGTTTTTTCCACAAAGTCATTAAAATTTATAGCTTGAGTCTGATAATGATCAACACACTGTAAGAAGTTCAGCAGATCTGCATCATCTTGAAACACTTGCCAATTATACAAGTTGTCAGGAACATATGGTCTTACTTTCATCTCTACTTCAGATATCCCGGTTAGCGTTATATCATTGTCTTTTAATGCAATATTTGCTAAAAAATCTGCCATGATGTTCTTCGACCTGTCTATCCAATTTATCTGAAAAGCATCAAAAAGCTCCATAGTATCCCAAACAGCATTCCTGTATTGTTTTAGTCTTAGGTGTCTTGAGGCATATTTTTCCTTTACTTGTGAAACTATCAATTCTGAATCACCAAAGACACTTAGCAATTTGATTCCATGTTTGACTACTATGTTAAGACCAGTGAGTAGAGCTTCATATTCGGCAATGTTATTAGTGCATTCAAATAACAACTTGAAAGAATATTTATAAGTTTCCCCTGTGGGTGAAATAAATAGGATTCCAGCCCCACTTCCGTCCTTGCTACAAGACCCATCAAAGAAAATTTTCCATATTTGATCATCCTTTTCAGTTAGACATGACTCAATGGGGATCCACTCTTTAAATTTAGGTTTTGTTAACTATACTCGGAAGTTGTCCATATCAGTTTGTAAAAAACATATTTGATTCACCGTTTCTTCCATGTCTTCTATGATATATGTGGACTGAGGTTCTCTATCAATTTTCACTTCCTGTCCATTGATTGGAATCGTAGCATATGACAAATCCAGCTGCACATATCCACCAATCATATTTGACCACTGCCTAGACAACAACATTCCATAGTTTGGAGGAACATCTACCACTATAATATCTGTTTTATACGATGCTTCTGGACAGGCTGCTAACCTGAATTCTACATCCTTCATAACACCAACCACTGGGACTGATCTATTGTCCATGGCATAGCATTTCCCAAAGGTAGTATCCACTTCCAATCCAAGTTCTTTCATTACCCCAATAGGCATGACATTTATAGCTGCTCCTGAATCGATCATACAATTCTTTATTTTCTTGTTGTTTATCATCAAAGTGAGATAAAATGGATCTACTTGTGTTGGGTTTTTAGTTATAGTGGACCCTAAATATATAACTGGGGCCATTTGTTCATTATTGTCACCTATTGGAACCTCTTGTTTCTGCTCATCAACCTTTTCTTCTTGGATACCTGAAATCATCTCCAAAGTTTTTTCTCTGTACTTAGGAAACCTCATTATTTCCATCAATGGAACAAAAACTTTTAATTGTGTTAATGCAGTTGAAATATCAAATGAGGTTGAGTACTGTGCTGAAGGAAGTTTTACTATTTCTTCCTTTTGAACATCAGGACCCTTCTTATTATTCTTTGGTACAACCTCCTTAGTCTTAGTTCCTTTGTTTATTCACTTGAGTGTCTCATCAGTTTCTTTCATAAAAAGACTAGTAGGTTTACCTTGCTCTGGATTCACCATCCTATTCCTTAAATCATAAGTCCTTTTTGCTTGTGCAACGGCATAAGCTGTAATTCTTCTTTTCTCTTCTTCAGTAGGGATTCTGAGCTTAACACTTTCATTTTTGCTGGTGGTCACAGGTAACACAGAGCATTGATCAATGTTCATGGAATCTGATCTTCCTTCTTGAGCAAAGGATATCATGTTAACAGTTGGGTCACCCATATGTTCTTCATAACCATCCTCTTCCTCTTGCAATCCTTTTGCTATTGCGCACAAAGAAGGAGCATGTGGCATATTGCAAGCATAACACCACATGTCATCATCTTGAGTATAGTTTACTGTTCTTTTCAAAGGATCTGGAATTTGCTGATTATCTCTATGGTTCCTGTCTACTGGTTTTCCATCCTTCCATGTAGTGTTATATGGCATGTCATGCAATCTAGGCCTCTCAGGATGGTAATATTGCTGTTTCTCTGTTTTGTTTACCCTTATAGATAAATCTTTTAGGGCATTTAAAACTTTGTCAAGTTTATCTTCATCTTTATTAACCTTGGGTGCTTTAGGATTGTACAACCTTGCATCTTCTCTTTTTCCCACTTTACCAGCAGCCTTCCTGTTATTTTCTATAACGATGGCATCTTTCATAACATCCCGGAGGTCTCTAGGATTTCTGGTTCTCAGTTCATAGTTTTTTTTACTATCATAAGCATTGATGTAATATAGAATGATCACCTCAGGTACCGGTTTCATCCTATTGGGGATTTTGTTTAGAACCCTGTTAAATCTTTTGTTAAAATCTATCACTGATTCATTTTGCTCCTTTTTTATGCTAATGATTTCATGCAAAACAAACTCAGGGCTGTTATGGTCTCCATATTGCTCAAGGAACAAGTCTTTGAATTCTGCAAGATTTCTAATGGATGCATCAGGCAACGTCCTAAACCAATCTCTTGCATCTTCTATTAATGACTACATAAACAACCTGATCTTAACATCTTCATATGGTAAACCAAAATCCTCGATTACTGCATCAAAGGCTTTACAATGAGCCTCACCTGAAACTGCATTACTTCCTGTGAATCTTGGTATTGCTGTCCTGATTTCATTTGGGATAGGATATGGGTATACCATCATTCCTAAAAAATCAAACTGCTTCATTTGTTCCATATTTATTAGTCCATGCCCCCCATGAGGATTCCCAAAGTTTTGGTTCATATTACCATATAAGGGCATCTGATTTTGATAAGGAAGAGGGTATTGATTCTGGTGTTGATATTGAAACTGATTAGGGGGTGGATGTTGGTTATAAAACTGACCAGGAGGTGGGTACTGATTATAAGCAGTGAAGTTTGTATGTGAATTTGGCTGGACTGGTGGTGCACTTGATTGCACATGATCATCCCTTCTGTTACCAAACAAGGGGTTCTCATAAGCCTTAAAATCATTACTCTTTGTCTTACCCACTCCCTGAGCATATTTTTTCTTGTAGCTGTTTACATCTTTATTAAAGTCATCTTCATCAACATTTATGCCTAATTTAGCACACAGTTCCAAACATTCCTGAGTCCTTCCTGAATCTCTCATCTCAGCAGCTACCTCCATCATTTGTCTAGTTAAATCTGTAAATCTATCTGCAGGATCCGCCATACCTGATCCCGGTGAAAGCGGTGTGTTTTGTGTGGACCGTGCCTCATGATTTTCGAAACCAGGGGGAATTTGAGATTGCCCCTTCTGAGCTTTATATGCTGCAACCAAATCCTCATTCACTAGACTTGAAGTAGTTGCTCTATCTTGTTCTCTTAAGGGTGAATGTTGGTTGCTTTCATGTTTATACTGATTATACTTTTCTCTCATGGATTCCTTCATGGATTCTTTATCTTTGTTCTTTCGTTGAGAGAAATCTAACTGGGATAAAGATTGTCCTTTTGTGACTGATCTCATTCCGTGCATTGATATTCTTAATTCAAAGTCACCACCTCTTTCCTAGAGGACATAAGTTATTTCTTTCTTCTGAATTCTCTCCCCAGCAGAGTCTTAATAATTCTTCCCCAGCAGAATCGCCAATCTATTGGGTCTCAAATCAACAGATTGGATAGGTTCTAAAGAAATGCCAACTCCTATGATCAAACCCTCCAATTGACTTGGCCAACTTATAGAGTGAACCTATTTGGTTTCTAACTCTCTCACTTTAGGCTCTGCAGGACCTAGGCGGGTATACCTACTCACTAGTTGTTCCTTCAACTAATGTTTTTTATAGCAGATTTAGTGTTTTAATCTGATATCTCCTAGTCTCAGAATGGCATAAGTTCCTAGAATGGAGATATAGCAGATGAGTTCAAGATTGTTGTTGTAGAAGCTATTCGATCTATGTTTCCTAATTACTTCTGTTGCTTTAAAATAACAAATGATGAATGTAATGATGAGTGTAATCTGCAATTAACCAGTGCCTTCTTTGTGTTTTGGGCTACAAAGTCATTGTACTTTCTTTAGGACTTATGGTGCGAGCCTGTGAGACAGTTTTTTAATCCATCCCTTTATGGACCTATCAGTTATTATTTCTTTTGAAACCAGTCAAATGCTTATATTGTATGTTGATTGAATGAATTTAACCCTAACTTTAAGGGACCAATCAATTAAGTTTTGCGAGGAACAATTACAATTCGCGAGCAAAACTTTCATTTCAACATTATAACATAAAGCATAACTTTAATTTCAAGAATATGAACAACCTTATCTCTTAGATAATATCACAGACGATTGCCAAAACAAAGTGAAATAATCCACAACACATACGCAAAGAAGAAAACAATTGATCATAACATGTATTCCATTATGGTTTGTATAACAGAAGACTTACAGGCCGTCACACATTGCTATCTTGCTCTTATCTATTTTTGTCTCTATTTTATATTACAAAAACCATTCCCATATATATATGGGAATGAAAGTTATTCATGAAAAGACACGTCTTTTCAAAATTCTAATCGTTAGTTTGAATGTTTCTAACAAACTTAAACAAAAAGAGATTAAGAATTCCTAAATGATGAATATAATCATCATCTTTAAAGGTTTTGATTTTAGCACTCTGTTTCTTCAATTCTTCTCCTTGCGACAGATATTTGAATATCATCTGGTTGACGGTAGGGGCCATGTCTTTACTTCGATCCATTTCTGACAAAGCGCAATCTTTGACGCTGATAAGCTCATTCCGCAAATCCTCCAGGGATATTACTTCTCCTTCTTTATAGATCGAGGGCATTCGAATAGGTCTCCCATCATCCAATTCCTTAAGATCTTTTTTCAACGTATCTTCGAGTTTAACATGATTCTCCATGTACGCTATGCCTTCAGTCTTCTCCTCTGGCGTCATTGTATCAGCACTATTTAGTACTTCGTGCAATCATGCTTTTAATCTCTCATGCTCTGTTAATGCCTTGATAGTTCCATTGTACACCTTCCAATATGGTTCAACATGCGAAAGCATGGTGTTGAATCAATGTCCAATGATATCATTGACCAATTTGTCCATCTTTTGTTGGATACTATTTGCCCGTTTGGTAGCCTTATCTACCTGATATTTCCAGTGCAGGGCATCAGAAACATCATCCAAGCTACGTCCTGTGGGGTATGAGGTGTATTCGCTTATGGGAGTCCCTGTCTGAAGTTGCAATATTTTTGCTTGCAACTTTTGATTCTCCTCTTTAGACTTTTTGTACAACCCCTTATAGGTGATGTTCTCTTTGACCAAAAATTCTGTTTGGTCCAAATTTAATCTGGCAACATCCAAGTTTAATTTGGCAGTGACCCTAGGGTCAGTCTTTCCAACCTGATGAACCATGAGATGTCCAAAGGTTTTTTCAATATCTACAATAATAGGCCTCTTTCCCTTTGGATATAACGCCCATTGTAGGAGAGCCTTCTTATCAGGATCATATCCGGAGCCTAGGAATAATTTGTCTATTTCCTGAGGCAACACCTGTTGATTCAAGTCTTGCTTTTTCAAGAATCTGTCAAATAGAAGTGTTGAATTTATATCCCAACCAGAAAAGATGATTACACCGGCCTCTTTTAATAATTTTCTCCCTTTCTCAGGGGTCATATCTTTCATGAGGATATCGATTTCATCCTGCAGTCTCTTCATCTGTTCTTCTTCTGGCCTTCCAGCCATGCTTCGTTTCACATGAGCCCCTTTATACTGGTATAAAAATGAAAGGAATTCCGTTGAAGAGGCAAATCCGTCATCAGCAACAAAATCTTCATGCACTGTCATCCTGATATCAACTACATCTTTAATGTTAATCTCACCAGTGTCCACATTCATCTCTGCTTCAAAACCAGGAGGATAATCTTCTCTAGGGGAATCAGCAGGGATACTACTAGCAGTTGATTTTGGTGACATGTGAGCCAATGGTTGAATATCCTTCTTAGTGTTGATAAAATGAAGGAATTGTGGGGGCACTCTATGCATGATTTCTACTTCATGTTGAAGTAGCTTTTTGGCTATTTGCAGAGGATCTTGGAGGTTTCCAAGCAGATCTCCATCTATCATCCCCCTTGCCCTTTTCCATTTGAAGGCCTCCCAAGTCATCTCACTCCTTTCTCTAAAAACCCTGGCCTCCTCTCTTTCAAGGTTCTTGATCAAGTCATCTGGCATTTTGGCCACATGGATTCCAGCTTTTAGATTTTGTGACGCTCTGGCAGCTCTTATATATCCCTTAGGATCAAAGTTCTCTCTAGGTTCACCCAGGGTCATGCCATAGTAGTCTAATTTATTTTTAAGTAAATGGTAACTTTTTGAACTTTTAACAATGAAATCAGAAAAAACCAATAAACCTGGAACGATGGACTGTTTACTGAAATCTATAAGGTGTTTGGCACTGACAGTAGATAATTGTCTTACAATCTCCAGGCTAGCCACCCTGTTTGGTACTCTAATTGGAAGCATGTGTGGTTTTCCTTCATACCCAAATATCCTGATTTTTGTATGATTATCGTAGCAATACCAATCACCCCAATTGTGCTGAATCTGGGACTCTGAAGAGAAGTCTTTTGGCCTAAGGAATCTTTTAATTTCAGGGGATAGAGTATAATCCCTATGTTGCCCAAAGGCCGCACTAAGGGGTTTCACAAAATATTCCTGAAAGTGCCAGTATTGGTTGTTCATGAATCTCTGATCCCATGCAGAAACCCACAACTGAACTGGTTTCTTCAAACCATTCTTATCATAAGCTCTGATGCAGAAATCATTTGACCAGAAATTGATTTCTTGTCCACAATAAAGAATAATATGCATTAACAAAGAGTACAATGAAAAATGGACATTCACAAGGTCTCCTTTTAACTTCTCCAACCCGTGATTTAAGGCATCTGCAACATAAGTGGCATAATCAAACGACCTAGGGTCTTTTGATTGTAAGTCAGCACACAGAACCATGACCCCAATATCCATGAGAGGATGAGCCTCTAAGCCTAATACTTGGGCTGCAACATAATATGTATACTTAAAATATGGATGGAAGTGGTTGACATCAAATAGCACCTTGTCATTTTTGCTGAACGGAACAAAGGACCCACCCACTTTCGGCCGGTGAATAGGTAGTCTCCATGTCCTATAAATGTTTTCCATGCTAAAGAATTCTTGTGATAGTTTCTGCATATTGATTCTATCCTCTATTTCCCATTCAAGATCAAATACCATATCAATAGTTTGTTTGTTAATCACCACTGAGGGATTCCCTCGGTAATCGCATATGGTTTTGGTTCTCGGATTATAACAATCTGCCAGAGCTTTCATTAGTTCAAAATCCACAAACACATTTGGGACTACCAATTTCCCTAAGTTCTTCTTCCATAGATTACTTATGGGCTCAGGAGCATCCCTTCTTTTGTAGCTAAATAGGAACAATTCATGTCCCCTGATTTCAGTCCAGATGTCTCCCAGATTTTCAAATCTATCCTCCAATCCTTCTTCGTCACTTTTGATCTTTTTAGACCTTACACTAGATGTGGGACATTGGTCTAGCAAATCCTGAGTCAGAGCTCTCCCTTCCTTCTTCTGTCTTTTGGGCTTCTCTTCAAGGTTTAGCTATTTTCCTTTCCTACTCTTTTTAGAAGAAGAAGAAGAAGGTTCCATGATTTCAGCAAATACGAGAGACAACACTTACTTGGAAAAATGTCTAGCTCTTCTGATTGTCGTTCACGAATTTTCGCAAGTTCTTTGCAATTTTCAGTCTGTTGGCATCAATCTGGCTCCTATGAAAATTCGATCAGTTCAGCTGTAATCGTATGGGCAACTTGTGCATAGTTAATGTCTCTGCATCTACAACAGCTACTCAAGTGTTTAAACTTAATTGCAGATGTGACATTCTTCACTTGGGCCTTTAACTCTTTCGCGGGAAGTACAGTTCGACCAAAACGATCATAATTCAAGTTTTTGATGAAACCCTTGTCTTCGGCCGAGCATTTTGATCTTTCATCAAAAGCCCATTCTCCTTGATATTACCTTTTCGGTGAGTAACCCATGTCGAGAAGCCATCTTCAAGACTCATCAAAATCATCTTTTCATCGATAAACTTTCTGTCGATAAGTTATTCGCAAGTTTCATCGAAATCATATTTCGATGAGTTTCGTTCTTCAGTGAAAGCTTGTGCAAGCTCTTCGAAAGTCTCACTCCTTCGATATTCCCTTTATCGATGAAACACTTCAGTTTTTGTTCGATATAATGCTGTCGATGAGATCTGCATTTCGATGAATGCTTTATGAGTTTCTTCGGCAGTTGTTTCTCCTCGAAATCACTTTTTGGCTTTTGCTTTTGACTTTTCGATGAAACTTGGGCATCGATGAATGGCTTCCTTTATTTACCGAAAGTGATATTCCACCGAAAACCTTTTGCATAGTGCTTTACATGTCATGCTTTATTTTGATGAAAGCACTCTTTCGATGAAACTCCTTTTGAAATGCTCGATACAATTTCTTGGCTGAAAATCTTTAGTCTTCACGCTTATGGAAATATATATTTTTTTATTTCAAATATAGTGTTCAACACAAGGAACTTACTGAGTCAAAGGAGATACTTGCCAAATTCAATTAGAGTACTGCTAGGCTAGAGAAAAATCTAGAATCGGCAAAGCCAGTAAGGAATACCACTGGACTTGGTTTCTCTAGGTATGAGGAAGGTGAGACCTCTGGAACAAAAGCTAAAACATCAAAGAAGCAACCGACATCCAAGGATAAAGGTAAGAAAAAATTTAAACGTGTTTACTTTAATTGTCTCAAAGAAGGACATACTACCAATGTGTGTAGAAGCAAGGCCTACAACAATTTTCCTTATTTTCAAATATTTTCAAAATAATATGCCTAGATCCAATAGATTCAATGGAAACTGTTATGCATGCAACAATTTTGGGCATAGAGCATTTGAATGTAGGTCGGTTTTGCACAACACTGGGAGATATCCTCCAAGGACTCAAGGAGTTATTCTAGAAGTTCTTGTGAACTGGAATCCCAACCGGTACAATACCTATGACCATTAGTTAGTTGGTTATCAAGCGGCAACTAGTTGGAGAGCAACTTGTTTGATCTGTCGTGGTAGTGGTCACACTGCTGTAACATGCAGAAGGAAAAATGGAAGTATGAATAATGGACCATGGAGAACACTTGGAATGGTATGCTATCATTGCAACAAACCGAGACACACTGCTAGAACTTGTAGACTGAGAAAGAACCTATCGAATGATATACCGATCACTCTAGGAGGGAAGATTTATGTTGAAACCATTCAAGTGGAAATGAATAAAACTTGGAAAAAGAAATCTGAAGAAGAGTCACAGGATGAACCTGCTTCTACACCTAGTGTGTAAGTCTCTGAATCGGCAAATTGAGCTTCATAAAATCTTAGGGGAACATATCGGTGAAATATTTTGAACTCCCGATTTATATTGGTAAAGACCTTAACCGGTATATGTTACCTGTCAGTTAGCAAAAGATTTGAAGTGGTAAAAGGAAAAATTAGGGTTTGAACCCTAGTGGTGATGCATTTATTATGGTCAGTGAGAATTGTTTAAAAGGGATTTTCATTGTCATTTTCACTTATCTATTTTTGAAAGTAGAATTTTTCTAGAGCAGAGCAACCTGAGCGATTTGTCTAGCAGTTGATGAAATCTTGTGCAAAATCTTACAACCATCTTCAAGAAATCAATGAAGAACTCTAAGCGGTGAACTTGCAACCGAAGTGGTGTTTTGTGCATGACATTGGAAAACCTAAATTATAGTTTGCAAAGGTATTTTCTAAAATTATTACTTATCATTTGATCATGGCTTTTGCATCGCACTCTAGTTCTAGTGCACCTATAGATTCAGCCAAATTTCTTCAAAAGAAAATGAAATACAATACCCTATCTCAAACACCCGCCGGAGTTATTGTTGAGGGAGATATTTCAAAGTATATAGACTACAAATTGGAAGACATAGGATCCCTAGTGATTCATTCCTAGCTAAGTCTATTATGTGGGAATGCCAAGAAGATCAAACCTGAGTATAGTGTCCTTGAGAAGATGAAACTGCACAATGCG